>NW_020175402.1:6434671-6485642 GCF_003031525.2 Neophocaena asiaeorientalis asiaeorientalis
GGGGTGTTTTTTTTTTTTTTTTTTTTTTTAAAGGCAGGTTTTATTAGATGAGTGTTCTTTGGAGGAAAACCTGTTTTTTAATGAGTCTGTACTGAGTTATAAGACATACTTGTCAAAAGTTACCTAAGCCATGGTAATTTTTTTTTAAAGTTATATACTTCTGTTTATTGTTACTATAGTTTGTATCGGGGAAATCAATATGTTTATGCAAAAATAAAGTTAACAGCACTGTCACTCCTTGGTAAATAACCGTACATTTTATCTAATTACCTTTACATTTCAGCTAATTACTTATCTTCTGGGACCTGAAGTATCAATAGCTTGCTTATTCATTTATTTTTAAGCCGTGGTATTAATTTATCAGCAGAGATAGTTTTCTGCAAAGATCCATAGAAATAAATGACTTAAAATGCATTATCTTTCTAAATTTTAAAAGTAATAACTGTGGAGTTTTAGAAATTTTGGGCAGTATACGAAACTAAAAATTACCCATAATCTTATCAAACATTGGTAACACTATAAATATATTGATGGTATTTCTCTCTGGCCTTTTATATTTTCATTTGTTGAGGTAATATGGAGCTTTTTGGATTTCATCCCCCCAACCCCTCTCATACTGATTTCATTGGGAAGTCTTACTTTGTTCTTTAAATTATAATAAGAATAATAATAGGAGACTCAGTTTATTGGAAGAAAAGAGAAAAGAGAAATTCCTTCCCTACTTACATGCTAAGAGTATAGCTTTCAACCCTGGTCAATGGAACAAACAAAGAAAATCTGATGTTAGCTTGGTAAAAGCTTTTGAAGATAGCAATTCACTTGATTCTAAGGTAGAAAATCAAGATTTCAAAATGAATTTGTAGAACCAGAATATAATTCTATTTATAAATCTGTAAATTTTGGGGCAATAAAAATAGTTCTTAGTAGTGATGATATGAACTAAATTGTCTCTGATTATGCTGTAAATGGCTTTATGTCCATGCAGTCCCTGTTGTTACTTGGTTAGTTATCAGGTGATAATCACATGGAGACAATTCTTTGTATAATATGTGTTCCTAAGGAGAACTGCATCTGGGACATAAGTCGTCTTCTCCTTCTTCTCTTTTTCTCCTTCTCCCTCCCCCTCCTTTTTCCCGTCCCCCTCTCCTCCTTCTTTTTCTTCATATTGATAAAGATGGTGTATATATCTTTAAGGGTGTACCTGTTACATAATATGAGTTTAGTTAATGTTTGTTTATGATAATGACTACTTGTAGGCAGTTTTTAAACTGATGTTTTTTTAAAGGAGCTATTTCTCCAACCCAAAATATTGTAAGTGAGAATAGATGGAAGAAGGTATCTTTTACATTGTAACATAGCAGCACTCTAAAGGAAAAAGGGGAGTTTCATAACTCTAACGGAAGAAAGGTGTTGTGGACCAGTAGAATGTATCAGGTATAGATATTTAATGTTCTGTTTTTCTTTTATTTTCTTTAAGTTAAAAAATGAGCTATAGGGCTTCCCTGGTGGTGTAGCAGTTGAGAGTCTGCCTGCCAATGCAGGGGACACGGGTTCGTGCCCCGATCCGGGAAGATCCCACGTGCCGCAGAGTGGCTGGGCCTGTGAGCCATGGCCGCTGAAACATTGCAGGGGACAGGAGTTTGAGCCCTGGTCTGGGAAGATCCCACATGCCGTGGAGCAGCTAAGTCCATGCACCACAACTACTAAGCCTGTGCTCTAGAGCCCGTGAGCCACAACTACTGAGCCCGTGTGCCACAACTACTGAAGTGCCTAGAGCCTGTGCTCTGCGACAAGAGAAGCCACCACAATGAGAAGAACGCAGACCGCAACGAAGAGTAGACCCTGCTCGCCGCAACTAGAGAAAGCCTGTGTGCAGCCAAAAAAAACCCCCAAAACCTTCTTTTTTTTTTAAAAAAAGAATACTATCTGGGGCTTCCCTGGCGGTGCAGTTGTTTAGAGTCCGCCTGCCGATGCAGGGGACGCGGGTTCATGCCCCGGTCCGGGAAGATCCCGCATGCCGCGGAGCGGCTGTGCCCGTGAGCCATGGCCGCTGAGCCTGCACGTCCGGAGCCTGTGCTCCGCAACGGGAGAGGCCACAACAGTGAGAGGCCCGCGTACCGCGCAAAAAAAAAGAATACTACCTGTTAACAGCTGAATGTTACCCATATTAATTATTGTCTGTTTTAGTAGGGTTCCTTAATAGATTTGGTAGCAAAATTAGAAAATAAATTTGCTTTCAATGATACACATCTTGTTGGGTTGGCTGAATTAGATTGGCATCTAAAATTAGTCAAGATTTGCCAGAGATGTTGTGGTAGAGCTGATAAATATAATCTTGTTGTGCAAGATGGCCTCAGGCTGCCATTGTATTGATACCTGTGGCTCAGTCAGAATGACCCAACTGTGACAGAGGAATGGACATGGTATGATGTATGGACAATCTGTCTTTAAAGAAGTTGAGTTTCTGTTTCTCAAATAGATATTGTGAATGAATGTAAGAATAAAAATGGTGCTAACGGGCTTCCCTGGTGGCGCAGTGGTTAAGAATCTGCCTGCTAATGCAGGGGACACGGGTTCGAGCCCTGGTCTGGGAGGATCCCATATGCCACAGAGCAACTAGGCCTGTGAGCCACAACTACTGAGCCTGCGCGTCTGGAGCCTGTGCTCCGCAACAAGAGAGGCCGCGATAGTGAGAGGCCCGCGCACCACAATGAAGAGTGGCCCCCGCTTGCCACAACTAGAGAAAGCCCTCGCACAGAAAAGAAGACCCAACACAGCAAAAAAAAAAATGGTGCTGACACTGATTTGGGTTTTTGATAATGTTTAGTAAACATTTTTACTAAATGTTTGCTGCTTTTTTACTAATAGAAATAATATTTTTATGATTGAAATTTAGACCTTGAAGTTTATCTATTTCAACTTCTTATTCAGAATAGGAATCTCTCTTCTATCTTACCTATCCATAGACAGTTGGATTGGAACTTGTAAAAATGTGGACAATGAGCAATTTCGTGTAACTGGGCATGTTGTGAAAATTTTGGATATTTGATATTTTAGAACCCACTTTTTATTTTGGTCTGTTGATTTCCACTGGTTGAAATTTTGGGATTTGTGTAATCTATGAGTAATTGCAGCTTGAATAATACCTGATTAGACTTCCACTTGCAGTAGTGACTCCACTTTTAATTTCATTATGGTAGCAACTGTGTTTTGTTTCCTGCCTGTACTCCTGCCTCTCCCCGGTATCCAGCATATAACTTTGATCAATAAAAATCAAGTAATGAAGAAGATGGCTAGCTGGTTCAAATCTCAAAGGGCTCTCCAAGGGTTCACTGGCCTCATTTGTGCTCTTGACATATTAAAGACATTTATAAGGGCAAACTGAGTGTTAGTGAATACTTCAGATGTTTTATGTTTTTTTAAAATAAATTTATTTATGGCTGCGTTGGGTCTTCATTTCTGCACGCGGGCTTTCTCTAGTTGCGGCAAGTGGAGCCACTCTTCGTTGTGGTGCACAGGCTTCTCATTGTGGTGGCTTCTCTTGTTGTGGAGTACAGGCTCCAGGTGCGTGGGCTTCAGCAGCTGTGGCACGTGGTTCAGTAGTTGTGGCTCGCGGGCTCCAGAGCGCAGGCTCAGTAGTTGTGGCGCGCGGGCTTAGTTGCTCCGCGGCATGTGGGATCTTCCCGAACCAGGACTCGAACCTGTGTCCCCTGCATTGGCAGGCAGATTCTTAACCACTGCGCCACCAGGGAAGCCCTGTTTTATGTTTTTAATGTGCAGTAAAGTAAACCCACACAAAAGGTGAGAGGTGGAGAAGCCTACATCATGGCTGAAAGGAAAGATCCTGGGTATGGAGAGAATATGCAGAGAGAGATGGAACAACAAAAAGTGAGACAAGGGAGGATGCATGATTATTCAGGAGTGGGCACAGAGCAGCTGCGGATATGTGCAAAAGGGGAGGCCAAGTTAATGGATGAGTGTAACTTTAAATTCTTTGCTTAATTATGAGTCTTAAATAGGCCTCTTAATCCCTGGAGGATGAATGGCTTTCTTTTTGTAAGATGCAACTAGGGACTCTTCCAGTGTTTAGATGCCATTAAAAATACAGTTAATTTTATATTCCACAGAATAGGTTGGAGATCTTAATTTTTAATTTTAGGATATTTCGTATTTATTCTGGTTAACTAAATTGTTTAAATTGTTTTAGTATACTGACTAGAAGGCATTTTGGTTTGCTACAAGTTGAAGTCATTTAATAATTACAAATGTGTTTTTTTCATGTTCTCTTTAAACATTCCTGATTCCTTACAAAACATACTTGTGGAGATTGTCACATCTTAGCCTTTATACTATTCATACTGTAGAAATTGTATTTTGTATGTCTCAGATAATGTGGAAATTTTGTTTCTTCGAGAGAAATTTGACATGTACTTTTGAGAGAAAGCAAAGCAAATCAACAGTTCTTGGAAAGCTGGGAAGGACAGTACTATATTTACTTGTGCTAAGTGGTGAAAATTAGTTATTGAAACTCTGAAACAGCAGCTATTTGAGTGGAGCAAGAATGGGATGTCTTTTTTTAATGATTTAAATCAGCACTTAGTATCCTTTCACACTATTTTTATGTGCTTATCATGTGACATTTGATACATTAAAAGAATATATGGAACATAAAATGTAATTTAGGAAGTATAATAATAAAAGGAATGCCTGTGAACCTAATATCCAACTTAAGAGCTAGAACATTACCAGTCCTATTTCTCTCCCCATGGATTCCCCTGCCTTCTCCTCAGAGATAACTGCTGCTATGCATTTTGTATTTTACATTAATTAAAAAGAATAATTTTACTATATATATCCTTAAAAATATAACATTAGGTTTGCTTGTTTTGAGCTTTATGTAAATGGTGTATTTTGAATTCTACTGCTATTTGTTTTTTTCACTCTACATTGTTTCTAAGAAATTCATTTATGTCACTCCATGCGGTTGTAGTTGATTCACTTTTACCACGGTATAATATTCCATTGTGTAACTACCGCACAATCAATGTGTTCATTTTCCTGATGGTAGACATTGCAATGCTGCAGTGAACATTCTTCTACATATCCGCTTGTATTCGTGTGTGTGTTGGATATGTAGCGTGTATGAGCACCTCAAAGTTTCTCTAGGGTAGATGCTTAGAATTGCTGGGTCATAGAGCATACATGTTCAGCCTTACAAGATAATGCCAGGTATGGTACTAAGAACTAGTATTTAATAGCCAGAATAATGCATGACTATCAACAGTTTAATAAAGAAACAGTGGCTTAGAGATGTTATGTGTCCAAGAAGCCACATAGGTAGCAAGTTGGCTGAACAGGTTCAGATCACGTTTGTCTGATTTAGAGCCAGACTCTTAAAAAAATTGTTTTGCCTTTCTATGGTAAGTGTCCATAATCAGGTTTTAGATATGGTATAACGGGATGCTTTTTTAGTGTGAATGTTTAAGTCATGGATCTATTTTAGCGAGTAAAACCTATGTGTATATTAAAAAAAACAAAACTTTCTTGGACCCATGAAGTGAGGGACCTAGTCTTCTAAATTTATGCTCTACCAGCCTTAACATATGGCTTCTATTCTGAAGGTCATAAGATGATTACTTATACCCTAGCCAGCCATCTGTGTTCTAGGCAAGAAGGCAATGGGGGAGAAGGGGAGAAGGCCAAAGGGCAATGACTTCCATTTATATCCTACTGGCTGCCTCTATCTGTGAGGAGAGCTGGGAAATGTAGCCTTTTAGTTGGGCACATTCTGCCTTTAATTATATGGGGATTTTGTTAATAAGAAAAAGAGAGAGACATCTAGGGTAGGCACCTAGCGGTTTTTGCACATGTATATCAAGGCCAAGTGAAGAAATACAGCCCTCTTCCATTTACTAAGGATGGTATTATAGATGTTGCTTTTAATTATTGAGAAAATGTGTTTATAAAAACCTACTTCTATACATCTAATTAGTAATCAGGTTGAACCTGACATCAGGTTGAACATTAGGTTGACTCATGAAATTTTAATTTATTTTTACATTATCCCAGTGTATTAGTGCTTAGAAGTAGAGCAGGTATTAAGCAAAAAAGATACCAAAAAATGAAGTGATTTGAGTTATTTGGAGGAATTGAGGCAAGAGACTGAAAGGAGTACAATAATAGAGCAGAAACAAATCAGTTAGAAAAGACTTGAAATGAGAGGATAGCCATATGGCCCAGGCAGACAGAAGTGGTCTAGAAAAAAAGACACTAGTTTCTGAATATTTCTTGAAATCGGGAGGTTTCAAACTTGGAAGTGATATGAAGATTAATGTTACCTACCCTTTGAAGTCAACCGATGGAGAAACAGAGATGACTTTGTCTCCTTACTCATGAGGAGAACAAAGAAAAAGATGTCCAGTTTATATCGGGGATATGAGCAAGGGTAGGACTAGAAGAAAAACAAAATTGTAGCCTGTATTAAACTGGGCCAAATTGAATTGTGTAATGGGACTTATAATCCACTACATAATGTGGTAATAGAAATTTTCTTCTGTTCCTGGCTATAGGGACACTTTTTTTTTTCTAGTTATCAAAGTGATACATGCTCATCATGATAAATCTGGAAAATACAAGAAAGGGGAAAGGAAAACATCCCTTCACAGAAAGATAACCACCATTTCTTCAATAGTATATTTAAACCTACTATATCCATAATGTTGGTGTTAGGTTATCAATTATGTGTGTTATGTACATTTCAGAAGGAAGTATTTACAGATAATGGCTGCTCTCTAGAAGTTTTTTTCTTCTTTTGCCCATTTTTTCTTTTTAATATATTTCTTGTATAAATTAGGATGAAGATAAAGATAAAACTTGTCTTTTCCTGGAAACAATGTGACAGATTTCATGCAGGATCTCAGCTGTGGTTTCTCTATCACCCCATTTAGGAAGAAGTTGTTAGAGTGGCTCAAGGGAAGAAGGAGCATATGTATACACACTATAGCCACTTAATAACGTCTTGGGCAGCTGAGGTCATCTACATAATTATCTGTATGGACCTAGACACTGGCATGGGAAAATACTGGTCATATCATTGTTTTCTTAGAGAATTACAAAGACTTAGGAAGGCTGAGCTATGTACTTTAGCCATTTGTTTCCTTAAATTGCAAAGTACAGTATTTAGATTTGTGTTTTTAAGCTCTAAAAGTCCTAAATATACTTATTTTGAGTCTTTTCCTGATTTCAGTATTTCAGGTAATATCAATACTTGGAACAAATGTTACTGTCACAGCTTTGCCAGTCTCTTTTAACTTCATTTAGTTAAAAACTTATAAAATTTTTGGGTAATTTTAAACATATATAATAGAATAGTTAACAGTATACATATATAATAGAATAATTAACAGTGTAGTATAATGAACCCCAGGTACTCATCACACAGCTTTGACAGTTACCAACTCATGGCCAATTTTGTTTCATCTCTATCATCCACCTGCTCTTCTTCCCCCTGTGTTAATTATGAAGTAAATCCAAGACATGTAATTTTATCTGTAATAGTTTGGTATTTCTTTAAAGATAAGTACACTTTAAAAAGCATTCGATTCTGAACTTTCCATTAACCAGTGTGTGTGTGTGAGTGTGTGTGTGTGTGTGTGTGTGCACCCGTGGTGAGTGATGTCATTTCAATCACATTTGCAGTAGACTGTTACAGATTAGACATGCTGGTTAGTGTGTTAAGATATTTTTAGTTCTTGAGTAACATTTTCTAAGGAAAGGCTCTAATTTCATACAATATACTAATATTTCTATTTTACACTTCACAGATCTCCTGCTTTTAGAATTTAAAAATCTTTCACCAACTTGAAAAAACATGCAGAAGTGTGATTCAGAGTCCCCATGTTTAAGGCCATGTTCAATTTAGTTCGAAAGCGCATTTATTAAATAACTCCTATGTGTCACCGGCAACAAAAATGAGTTATTACCTCCAATTCAAGGAGCCCAGCCTCATGAAGTGATTTTTTTCTTTTTTTAAATTTATTTTTTGGCTGTGTTGGGTCTTCGTTGCTGCACTCGGGCTTTCTCTAGTTGTGGCGAGCGGGGGCTACTCTTACCTGCGGTGCATGGGCTTCTCATTGCGGTGACTTCTCTTGTTGTGGAGCACGGGCTCTAGGCGCACGGGCTTCAGTAGTTGCAGCACGCGGGCTCAGTAGTTGTGGCTCGTGGGCTCTAGAGCGCAGGCTCAGTAGTTGTGGTGCATGGGCTTAGTTGCCTCGCGGCATGTGGGATCCTCCCGGGCCAGGGCTCGAACCCCTGTCCCCTGCATTGGCAGGCGGATTCTTAACCACTGTGCCACCAGGGAAGAGCCTCATGAAGTGATTTTCAATCTTAAGATTTTTAACCCTTATTTTCAACCTTAATTTTCAACCTCAATTAATAACTATTAATTATGTAGACTCCTTTTAGGTGAAACATTTTAGCGGATCTTCATGTGATACTAGCCATAATTTTAGTAATTCTTGATTAACAAAAATACATGACAAAATTTTACAAATTAGTAAATCTTTTAAGTATAGTTTGAGTTTATTAATCATAGCAGTATCTATATACATTTGAAAAACAGTAGTATATATTGGAGCCATTATTTAGTCTACAGTCAATAGTGGTGCATATGGCTTTTTGAACTCCTCGTTATAAACTCCAAAACCTCCGAGGGCCCTTGGGGACTTTATTTTCAATGAAGTAAGTTGGTTATTATTGTTACTAGTAATAACACTTGCTAATGCAGGCACAGTTACAATGGGTATTTGTACAAGAATGAAGGAATTCTCCTTCCTATTGCCATAGTGAAGAAGGGGCAAATCTTTTCTTCCTACTTATACTTGTAAATTAAGTGTTTAAGGAGTGAGTTGTTCTTTCTTTACAGTCTGATGATTTATTCTTGTACTTGGTTCTCCTCCATTTTCTGCATGGGTATGGGTGGGAACTTGACAAGGTTAGTGACAAACTGTGGAGATTGAGTAAAAAGTGATACTGGGTGGGAGTCAGAGGAGACTGGATGGGAATGGGAATGTAGAACAGGATCCAGAGATCCTGCATATATATGTTGTCTGCTTAACTGTCTTAAGAAGCACCAGTTAATCAGTTTGACTGAAAACGATGACTTTATAGAAAAATCACTGTAAACTGTTATGTAACAAACACTACAACTTTTGTAGTAACTTGAGAAGAAATTTCCTTGACAAATGTAGTTTACTAAGGATTGCTTTAGGACCTGTATTCATAATTTTACTTAGTCTCAAATAGATTGTCTCACTCCTTGAAATTAGATGTGTATGGAGTAAGAGAAAGGGATGAATCAATCTGCCTTAAGTGTTGTGAGTCAGTTGCAGCTGCTGTGTAAAGTGCTCCAATTTAGTTATTGAAGACTTGCACGTGCAAAATATTTCTCATTTGTTAGGAACACACATGGCTGTGTGTGTATACATGTCATTGTGCTGTAGGCTGTTCTTTATTAGAAAAATATAGATCCCTGTGGGGTACTAATTACAGCTTTGGCTAGCAAGCTGCAGAAAGGCAAATAACAAAGGCGAGGGAAAATATAGAGAAAAGGGAGAGATCTGGGCTTTGCTGTTTTACACCTCTTGCATAAATGAGCCATGGTGTGAGTAAACACAGCTGTATGGAAAAATTAGTTTTGAGGAATTGAAAGTAAATAACTGCTGGCTCATTCAGCAGATCTAAGAACAAGGACTTTTCCTGGAAACTATAGAACTGTCACAGATTGATCTATATTTCTCTTGAAAAGTTGCTTGACAGATTAATCTTTGTGTTGGGTTGCAATCAGAATTACTAATATTGCCTTTATACAACACATAACCACAAATAAACTTTAGGAATTCCACAATTAGAGAATTATGTGTAAAGGTTTAATATTTATATTACTATAAAGTAATTCACAGTAAGAATCATCAAAAAATATTGAGCACCCACTGTGCAGTTCCTCTGATTAGGTACTGTGGGATATACAGACATTTAGGATATAAACTCTGCCATCATGGAGTTTGCAGTCTAGTTATATACATGAAATAATAGAGGACAAAGCAGAATTTAATGAAATGCTGGATAATGTGATATAAACAAGCTCTCTAAATTCCAAAAAGAGGAAGAGAGATTACTGAGGGCTAGAGTTTAGGGAAGATTTCCTGGAAGAGCTGCAACTTGAGTTTGGCCTTGAAATAGCAGTGAGAATTCTATAGGCAAGACCTGAAGAAAACATTGCTTAAGAAAGATTAGATTGTTTGTAGTGTGAAGAATGGATAGGAGTGTGGTTGAATCTGGAATAAGTCAGCCCTATTAGGAGACTTTTGCATTAAAGCTTGAGTTAGTGTGGGCAGTGTATCCTGCAGGTACAGCTTAGGTCTGTCAGATCTGGTTTTGGCAGGATAGAACCACACTATGTGGTAAAAGCCTTTTTCACGAGGGGTGCTATGCAGGGGAAGTTAGAGAACATTTGGAATAGTTTCTAGACATCTTCTGGGTATGCACATTGATTTTGCTAATGACTGATTGCTTCTGGATAATCCATTTTCCCTCTCCTATATGGAGAGACTGTCAAAATTAAAAAAAGAGAAAGAAGAAAGGAATGTTCAATCTGCCTGACAGAAACATAACAAGAACATTTTTATAACAGGCCATTGGTTTTAAGAATGAGTCTTTAAAAATAGCCCGTTTCACTATGGGGAAAAAAGAATCAGTTTCAGTGAACACTTACAGTTAATGAACCTGTGCTGTTCCTTCAATTCTTCATACCCTCTTCATACTCCTCTAGTTTGATTACCTTAACCTTTTACATAGTGGAAGTTACCATTATAATTCTAGCAAATACCTTTCTGTGCTGTTTTCTAACCATGAGCATGTATTGCTTTTATTTATTTATTTTTAAAGTCAACAGGTATTATCCAGTCAGTGGGATTACAGGATTATTTTTATTTTCTTCATATTAAAAAAACTAATGCTTTAAAAAAAAATGTATGTCATCTTTGAGTAAAACCTGTGACATGTATACAGTGGAATACTGTGAAGCTATTAAAAATAATGAGCTGGATATTTATGAAAAAATGTCCAATATATCTTAAGTAAATAAAGGCATTTAGGTGAAGGGATTGATTATGACTGGACAGATTAGAGAAATTTTAATGGAAAACATGGCATTTGGGCTGGACCTTGAAGGAGGATTAGAATTTCAGTAGGTGGAGATGCAGGCATAGGGTATTACAGAGACAGAAGCAGGGAAGGGCAGGTTCTTTTAGGAAATAACAAGTAGTTGCAGGTGGGACCTGTGGGAAAAGAGACTAGTATTCTAGTCACTCTAGTAGGGTGAGGGCAAATCACAGGCAGGCTGAGGTGCTGTGGGAAAGGAGTTTGGGTTTTATAGTGTAGCAACCATGGAGCCTTTAAAAGTTTGATCTTTCAACTAAATGAAATAAATGAATAAAAGAATGGCATGATTAAATCTTTCTTTTAGGAAGATGAACTTTTGTAGCAGGAGGGGCTGGAAATAGTGGCGGGCTATTTGTAATATTCTTGAGTGAATTAGAGCCAGGACAGTAAAAATGGAAACAAATAGTTGTGGAGATAGAATCAATAGGATTTGTCAACTGATTGGATTTAACTAATTGGGAACAAAAAGGGGAATAGAAGAATCCAAGGTTTTGAGTTTGAGAAAATAGAGCTACATTCTTCCCTGCCTTCTTGAAGAAAGTACAGATGGCCCTCCATATTCTCAAATTTGGAACCTGCAGATAGGGAGGATTGACTGTTCTTTCATATAAAGCACTTGAGCACCTGTGGATTTTGGTATCCATGGGATACCCATCCCCCGCAGATACTGAGGGACAACTGTATATGGAACTGAGTCATCCTTTTATTGGCGACTGTGGATTATTATGAACAATAATAAAGACCTTGAGCTGTGTAGGATTCATTACCCCTACAAATGGTCAGGATTGCTATACCTTTGAATTTTCTGTGTGTCTCCTTCCTCGTTATACACTGTTATTTATTTTCAGTATGTACGTCTAGTAGAATCATAACTTCTACCTTTAATTAGACAAATAAGCTTATTAGAATTAGGCTGAAAATGAAGGTAATGGACTCTGAATAAGGGCCAAGAGAGGCTTTCCTATATGATAGAGTACTGTTTATTTTTTATTTTCTTTTTTCCTTTAACATCTTTTAAAAAATTTTCTTTAAACTTTATTTATTTATCTATTTATTTATTTATTTTTGGCTGAGTTGGGTGTTTTGTTGCTGTGAGCGGGATTTCTCAAGTTGCGGCAAGTGGGGGCTACTCTTTGTTGCGGTGCGCGGGCTTCTTACTGCGGTAGCTTCTCGTTGCAGAGCATGGGCTCTAGGCGCGTGGGCTTCAGTAGTTGTGGCACGTGGGTTCTGTAGTTGTGGCTCACGGGCTCTAGAGTGCAGGCTCAGTAGTTGTGGCCCACGGGCTTAGCTGCTCCGCGGCATGTGGGATCTTCCCGGAGCAGGGCTCGAACCCGTGTCCCCTGCATTGGCAGGCGGATTCTTAACCACTGCGCCACTAGGGATGGCCTCCTTTAACATCTTTATTGGAGTATAATTGCTTTACAATGTTGCGTTAGTTTCTGCTATATAACAAAGTGAATCAGCTATATGCGTACGTCTATCCCCATATCCTCTCCCTTTTGCGTCTCCCTCTCACTCCTCTAGATGGTCACATAGCACCAAGCTGATCTCCCTGTACTATGCAGCTGCTTCCCACTAGCTAGCTATTACATTTGGTAGTGTATATATGTCAATGTTACTCTCTCACTTCATCCCAGCTTACCCTTCCCCCTCCTCATGTCCTCAAGTCCATTCTCTACATCTGTGTCTTTATTCCTGTCCTGCCGCTAGGTTCATCAGATTCATTCTTTTACGTGTAGCTGTCCAGTTTTCCCAGCACCACTTATTGAAGAGGCAGTCTTTCCTCCATTGTATACTCTTGCCTCCTTAATCAAAGATAAGGTGGCCATATGTGCGTGGGTTTAGTGCTGTTTGTTTTAACTCCTATGGTGTCTGAGGTTTTAAGATGAAGACCTTAGGTGAATCAAGTGTTAAATGTGCTTGAAGTATTTTCTGTATTTACAGAGTATCCTGGTTTATAAATAGGTTATACCTTAATAAATAATTAATAAAACCATAATTTGGAGATTAGTTCTCTTTTCCTGTAAACAATGTGTTAAATTGGTTGAGTGACAGACTTGTTGAATGAAGGAGATAGCAGCACACTAAAGCTAGAGAACACTGATTTAATGAATTTAAACCAGGCTAGGAATCAGAGCACCTGGTTTATAGTCCCAGCTCTACCATCCTAGGATCTTGAATAGGTCATGTTACTCCTCTGAGATTATCTTTTTAGATAAAATGGGGATAATATGTGTTCTATCTGCTTCATAGGATGAAGTGACGTAACACTGTTGACTGCTGAAGTTGTGTCCTTCCATGTGTGTGTTAATGTGTAATACACTTCTCAAGAATATGTATATTAATGTTTACGTCGTGACATATTTTCATGAAGGAAAAATAAAAAATTCAACTTTATACTAGTGTAAATTACTAAATACTCAAGTTCGAGTCTCCCTTTCCAGATCCAGATCCAGATCCAGATCCAGGAGTTCAATATATCTTGAGAGTGCTTTTAAATCTTTAGAGGAAACTCTCATCAATTTGCTCTTCTTTTGTGAGGAGAGCAGACTGGTTCCACCTCTGTATAAATCATATAATGTGTTGCCTTTGTGTCTGGCTTCTTTCCCTTAGCATAATGTTTTCAAGGTTCACCCATGTGGTAGCATGTATCAGTACTTCATTTCTTTGTACTGTTGAATAATATTCCACTGTATAGATATATAAATACAACGTTTTGTTTATCCATTCCTCAGTTGATGGACATTTGGATTGCTTCTACTTTTTGGTTATTATGAGTAATGCTGCTGTGAACATTCATGTACAAGTTTTTGTGTGAACGTGTTTTCAGTTCTCTTGGGTATATACCTAGAAGTGCTGAGTCATGGTAACTGTGCTTAACTTTTTGAGGAACTTCCACACTGTTTTCCACAGTGGCTGCACCATTTTACATTCCTACCAGCAAAGTATGAGGGCATCAGTTTCTCTACATCCTCAACAACACTTGTTGTTTTCTGTTTACTTATTTATTTTGTTATTTTTATAATAGCCATCCTAGTAGGTATGAAGTGGTATTTCATTGTGGTTTTGAGTTGCATTTCCCTAATGACTGGTGACGTTGAGCATCTTTTCATGTACTTGTTGGCCATTTGTATATCTTCTTTGGAGACTTGTCTATTCAAATCCTTTGCCCATGTTAAAATTGGTTTATTTTTCTTTTCATTGTTGAGTTGTAAGAGTTCTTTATATATTCTGGAGACTAGACCCTTATTAGATATATATTTGTAAATATTTTCTCCCATTGTGTGGGTTGTCTTTTCACTTTCTTGATGTTGTCCTTGGAAGCACAAAAGTAAAACTTTTGAGGAAGTCTAATTTATTTTCTCCTTGGTTACTTGTGCTTTAGGTGTCATATCTAAGAAACCCTTGCCCAATCCAAGGTCATGAATATTTACACCAAGTTTTCTTCTAAGAGTTTTATAGTTTTGGTTTCTATATTAGGATTTGATGCATTTTGAGTTAATTTTTCTGTATGGTGTGAGATAGGGGTCCAGATCCATTCTTTTGCATGTGGATATCCTGATATTATTCTTGGGGCAGTTATTCTATCACTAAACATATAGGAATCACATATTTAAAAAATTCTAAGATACTACCAGAAATGTGTTATAAGAGAAATGGCTTTGCACACCATTAACTTCTGTTCAGCTTTTCTCTCTGTTAATAATACCAAGATATTTAAAAATCTAGGTTTTTATTTGACATAAATCATCAGCTAAAGGCAAGTCATGTTTCTATTTTGTATTCTCATGAACAGGAAAGAATGACATGTTACTGATACATAATAAAGTATATTGACTGGTCCTGAGAGAGTTAGGCCCATACTGTTCCACTGGCCTGTCATTGTTGAACTCCAAATACAAATATTATGCTATGTTTGTCAGTAACTAGAATTGATAATCTTTTGAAACCCTATCTCTTTTTATTCGGTATTAAATGTTTTTATGTTATTTTGATATCTGCTTAATCTGTTCATGTAGACTGTATTAAAATATACTGAATTCTGAAGCAGTATATATATATTTTTTTTTTTTTGCGGTACGCAGGCCTCTCAATGTTGTGGCCTCTCCCATTGTGGAGCACAGGCTCCGGACGCACAGGCTCAGCGGCCATGGCTCACGGGCCCAGCCGCTCCGCGGCATGCGGGACCTTCCCTGACTGGGGCACGAACCCTCATCCCCTGCAATGGCAGGTGGACTCTCAACCACTGCGCCACCAGGGAAGCCCAGAAGTTTTGTTTTTGAAGATTTCTGAGGAGAAGGTCTATAGCTTTCATCAGATTCTCATAACAACAAAAAGATTAAGAATCACTCAACTAGATGATTTATGAGTTCTGATTGAGGTTTAACATTCTCTGATGCTTCTTTATAATCCTGCTTAGATCAGTTTACATGTCCAAGGTTAAGTACGTACATTTGTTGTGTTTACACTCAAGACTGTTTTTGAAAACTCAGAATGACTTTAGCAGCTTTAGACTATTTTGGTTGTCCTGTAGACTCCTTAACATGTCTAAAAACAGAATAACCATCTTTCACTTTAAACGTATTTCTTCTTTTAAATTTGCACTTTTTCCATCTGTTGCTTTGGTAAAAACCTGTGCGTCAACCCTGATTTCCTTTCTCTCATGACTTATATTCAGTCACCAAGGCCTGGTCACATTACTTTATGAAAAATAATTGCTACCATAAAGTTAGTATTTACCAAGAGCAATTACTGTACTAAGTGATTTACATTTTCTCATTTAATCCTTGCAAAACACTATGAAGTAGGGAAGATTTTACATATGGAGAAACTGAGGCTTAGATAAGTTAATTTGCCAAAGGTCATATTGCCAGTGAGTAGTTTTTCTGACCCTAAGCTGGTTGTAACCCACTCTGTCAAACTGTCTTTCCCAGTAGTTTTAGAATCCATTTACCTTTTCTGTCTCAACAATCTTGTCTCAGGCTATAATGATCTTTCATCAAGGCTGTTATGAGAGTTTCCTACTAGTCTCTTTGTTTCTGTTTCCTCCTATCTTCTGTACTCACTCACCAAAGAAAATTCTCTTAAAGCAGTTTTTACTGTGGTACTTCCATGTTTAAAATTTTTTAATGGCTCTCTGTGTTACGGAGAGTAAGGTATAAATTCTTGAAGTTGTAAAGGAAGGTCTTCCCTAATCTATCCCTACCTAGTCGCAAGCCTGTCTCATCCTCTATGGTAGTCTCCCCTTATCCACCATTTGCTTTCTGCAGTTTCAGTTACTTGCGGTCAACTGCAGTGGGAAAATACCTGCAATAAGATATTTTGAGAGAGAGAGAGATCACATTCATATAACTTTTTTTTTTTTTTTCTTTTTTTGCGATATGCGGGCCTCTCACTGTTGTGGCCTCTCCCGTTGCGGAGCACAGGCTCCAGACGTTCAGGCTCAGCGGCCATGGCTCACGTGCCTAGCCACTCCACGGCATGTGGGATCTTCCTGGACTGGGGCACGAACCCATGTCCCCTGCATCGGCAGGCGGACTCTCAACCACTGTGCCACCAGGGAAGCCCTCACATAACTTTTATTTTATAATTGTCTATTTTATTATTAGTTATTGTTGTTCATCTCTTACAGTGCCTAATTTATATATTAGTCTTTATCATAGGTAGGTATGTACAGGAAAAAACATAGTGTATATATATATATAGGTTTTGGTACTATCTACAGTTTCAGGCATCCATCTGGGCTCTTGGAATGTATCCCTGAGGATAAGGGGGGACTATTGTATTATTTTCTGTCATCCTATATTTTATACTCGTAGGAAACTGCTTATTGTTGTCCATTCAGGTGTTCATGCTCTCTCGGTGCTCATCCAGGTGATCGTGCTTTTTCCTCCTTTCTTTACCTGCTACTACTCATCCTTTAAGACTTGGCACAGGGTGTCTCCAAAAGGACTTTCCTGATAGCTGGTTTAAAGGACTTTTATCTGCTCTGCTTACTTTCTGCATATGTTACTAAATACATTAGTGCTTATTCTTGCCTGTCTTTTAAAAATAGATTGTGGACTCTTTAAGGATAGGAGCCACATCTAGGTTTTCAGCATGGTTCCTAGAATATTAGTTACTTAATTCTGGGAAAAAACCCTGTTTTCGATATTGTAAATCTCATTGGCCTCCAATGAGAATTTTATAATACTGTTTAAAAATTTTCATATAAATAATACAGAGAAGCACTTTATAATTACTTTTACTTTTTAAAGAATTTTTTGGAAAGTGATTTCCTGATAGGGTTTCTTATAGGGTAATATTACTTAAAAGAATAGGTCTTAGTCCAGAGACTGTATCAAAGGGAAGAAGATGAATGAATCAGATGGAGATATAGAGTGAGTTAACAGTGTTTCTGGATATCTAATTTGGTTCATGATCCTCTTGGCAGCGCTGACACACAACCTCAGTTTTTTTAGAACACATATGAATGAAGAATGACCTAGAGGTTAGGTAGGAATGGCTAGGTCTGCTTCTCTCTGGACTCAGACTCCTGGGAGCTGACCCAGAACTACATATCCTTAGGGAATCTGAGGTCATTGCCATTTACCATTGATCCCCATCACTCTGATTTCCTTAGAGTGTTACCTTTGTTAGAGACTATCTGGACTACACAAGAAAATATTTGGAATAAACGAGCATTTTCAAGGTTTTGGCATATTAATTTCCTTTTGCTGCTAGGCAACACAGTAATTTTTTTTAAAGTTAGTTATTCTTTTTTAAAAAGTAAATTTATGTATTTATTTATTTATTGGCTACATTTGGTCTTCGTTGCTGTGGGGGCTTTCTCTAGTTTCGAGCGGGGGCTGCTCTTCGTTGCGGTGTGCGGGCTTCTCATTGCAGCGGCTTCTCTTGTTGAGCACGGGCTCTAGGCGCGCGGGCTTCAGTAGTTGTGGCTTGTGGACTCTAGAGCACAGGCTCAGTAGTTGTGGCGCACGGGCATAGTTGCTCTGCGGCATGTGGGATCTTCCTGGACCAGGGTTCGAACCCCTGTCCCCTGAATTGGCAGGTGGATTTTTAACCACTGCGCCACCAGGGAAGTCCCAGCAACACAGTAATTTGGCTGATTGTTTTGTAATTAAATTACAAAAACATTTTCCTATGAGCAAATGTTTTTCTTTAAAATAGTATTTGTAAGTAAAAGAAACTTAAGAAGAGTAATACAGGGCCTTCCCTGTGTGTGTATGGTGGCACAGTGGTTAAGAATCCGCCTGTCACAGGAGCAAAGACGCAGTCATAGAGAACGCACTTGAGGACATGGCGGGGCGGGGACCTGGGACGAAGTGAGAAAGTAGCACTGACATATATACACTACCAAATGTAAAATAGATGGCTAGTGGGAAGCAGCCACATAGCACAGGGAGATCAGCTCGGTGCTTTGTGACCACCTAGAGGGGTGGGATAGGGAGGGTGGGAGGGAGGCTCAAGAGGCAGGGGATATGGGGATATATGTGTACTTATAGCTGATTCACTTTGTTGTGCACCAGAAACTAACACAACATTGTAAAGCAATTATACTCCAATAAAGATTAAAAAAAAAAAAAAAGAGTCCGCCTGCCAATGCAGGGGACACGGGTTCAATCCCTGGTCTGGGAAGATCCCACATGCTGAGCCTGTGCTCTAGAGCCTGCATGCTGCAACTACTGAAGCCCACGGCCTAGAACCCGTGCTCCGCAACAAGAGAAGCCACCGCAATGAGAAGCCTGCGCACCGCAACAGAGAGTAGCCTCCGCTCGCCGCAACTAGAGAAAGCCCGCGCGCAGCAATGAAGACCCAGTGCAGACAAAAATAAATAAGTATATGTAAATAAGCCTTTTGTATTCTTCTTGAGTGTGTCTGGAGTCTGTTAATTTCTTTATCCTTCACCAAATGATGTGCGTACATCTTTTATCATGAGGAAAGTAGTTTCTGGCCTTTAAGCATATCAATATCAAGTTTCTTTCATTTGCTCATTTGTTTCTTCAACTGATATTTATTGGCGCAGCATTCTAGGTGCCAGGGATGCAGCAATGAACGAAACAGGCCAGATTCTGTACTCCAGTGGAGTTGATATTCTAGTGGGGTAGATGGCCAGAAAGCAAATTAGTAAAAACTATATAGTATGTCCTGAAGGAATAGTAATTACTACAGAGAAAACTAAAGTAGAAAAAGGAAAAGTCATGTGCAGTGGGGGCTCCAGTTTTAAGTAGGGTGGTCGAGTAGAGCCTCACTGAGAAAGTGGTATTTGAGTAAAGACCCAAAGGAAGCAAGCCTGGTGGCTACCTGGGAAGCAGCTTTCCAGGCAGAGGGAACAGCAAAAACAAAGGCCGCAGGCAGAGTGTGCCAGCATGTTTAAGGAACAGTGCGAAGACTGGTGTGGCTGGAGCAGGGGAGGTGTTGGGAAAGATTCTGGCTTTTTTTCCTGAATGATATGAAATGTCACTGGAGGGTTTTGGGGACAGTGGCTGGGATTTCCCATTCCATTTGGGTAGACCATGGTGTTTGAATTAAAAGCATCTTTCAGGATATTCGGTGTTAGCTTGAGGTCATTGTAGCTAAGATCATGTGCATTGTTATCCCCAGCTCCAGAGGAACTCTGATTTAGTTCAGAGGGATTAGGCCTTATGACGGAAGTAGCATTGGCCTGAAGGTTTTAATGCCTATGTTCCTACCTCCCAGGCTTAGTTATTAGCCGAGTTAATAGTTATTAAGTTGTTTGTTATTAAAGTCACTATTAGCTGAGTGACCTTAAGTAAATGACTTTGCTTATCTTTTTTGAACCTTAGTGACCTCATATTTCAATGAAAGATAGTTGATAAGTAAGGTATTTTTCAGTTGTAGATTTACATGATTTTAATAGTGATACCAAACTAACTAAAATGAAGGGATAGCCATTTTAACACTGGGTTATCAGTCAGAAAGCAAAAAATATATTCCTCTGTTGGATCGTAAACTCCTTGAAGGCATGAATGAACTATGTCTTATTCGTTTTTGTATCCCCTGAAGTATCTAGAAAGTGCTTTTATTTATTCAGAAATTACTTGAGTATCAATCGTGATAAATGCAAAGGATGTAAAGATTAGCAAGACAGATATAGTTGCTGCCTTTGTAAAACATTTTAAGCAAGCAATTACAATATAGCACAGTGTAATATATATGAAAATATTAGAACCACAAGGGTACACAAGAGGGATACTTAGCAAGGATTTGAAAAGTCAGAGAAAACGTACTCTTCTCCTTTTTTAAAATTGTGGTAAAATATACATAACATAAAATTTACCATTTTTAAGTGTACAGTTCATTGTCATTAAGTATATTGATGTGGCGCAGCCATTACCACTATCCATTTCCCAAGCTTCTTTATCCCAAATGGAAACTCTACCCATTAAACAATAACTTTTCTATTCCTCCCTTCCCCCAGCCCCTGGTAACCACTATTTTACTTGTTCTCTCCATGAATTTGACTACTATAGGTACCTGATATAAGTGGAATCATATAATTGTCATCCTTTTGTGTCTGCCGTATTTTACTTAGAATAATGTTTCCAAGGTTCATCCGTGTCATACTAGTATATATCAGAATTTCATTCTTTTTTAAGGCTGAATAATACTCCATTGCATATATACACTGCATTTTATCCCTTCATCTTACTCTTGCCTTTATATTTAGATAACTATATAGTTTCTCCCTTCAGTCTCATTATCCTCCTGAAAAAAAAATCCTCACTTCTTTTGGTGGATTATCTAAAGTTATGGTTTCTACAGAATGGCCATCATCAAAAAATCTACAAACAATAAATGCTGGAGAGGGTGTAGAGAAAAGGGAACCCTCTTGCACTGTTGGTGCAAATGTAAATTGGTACAGGTATGGAGAACAGTATGGAGATTCCTTAAAAAACTAAAAATAGAACTACCATATGACCCAGCAATCCCACTCCAGGCATATACCCTGAGAAAACCATAATTCAAAAAGAGTCATGTACCTACACTTTCTTTCCATGGGTCAGAGCAAAGAGCCAGAGGTACTTACTATTCCTCCTGGTATTTGTCCCCAAGTGGCTTGCATATTCCCAGAGATTTCTGGAAAACACTGTAATTTTAGAATATGTTTTTTTTTAATATTAGTAATATACTCTTTTTTTTTTTGCGGTATGCGGGCCTCTCACTATTGTGGCCTCTCCCGTTGCAGAGCACAGGCTCCGGACGCGCAGGCTCCGCGGCCATGGCTCACGGGCCCAGCCGCTCCACAGCATGTGGGATCCTCCCGGACCGGGGCACGACCCCGTGTCCCCTGCATCGGCAGGCGGACTCTCAACCACTGCGCCACCAGGGAAGCCCATACTCTTTTTTTTTTTGCGGTATGCGGGCCTCTCACTATTGTGGCCTCTCCCGTTGCAGAGCACAGGCTCCGGACGCGCAGGCTCCGCGGCCATGGCTCACGGGCCCAGCCGCTCCACAGCATGTGGGATCCTCCCGGACCGGGGCACGACCCCGTGTCCCCTGCATCGGCAGGCGGACTCTCAACCACTGCGCCACCAGGGAAGCCCATACTCTTTTTTTTTTTTTAATTAAAAAAAAAAAAAAAGGTTCTGAAGAAGCTAGGGGCAGGTAAGCTGGGACGAAGTGAGAGAATGGCATGGACATATATACACTATCAAACATAAAGTAGATAGCTAGTGGGAAGCAGCCGCATAGCACAGGGAGATCAGCTCCGTGGCATGTGGGATCTTCCTGGACCGGGGCACGAACCCAGGTCCCCTGCATCGGCAGGCGGACTCTCAACCACTGCGCCACCAGGGAAGCCCAGGAATGCTATTTTTAAAACTTCATCATATATTCCTATAATCTCCCTGCTGTTCATGACTGTGTCTTTAATACTTTCCTCATGTTTTCTAAAAATTTCTGATTGTGTAGAGAAAATTTCACTGCCATATCCCCAGAGCCTAGAAAAGAATCTGGCACTTGATATATATATGTGAAATGTAACGAATGAACTTCACTTTCTAGAATTGCCTTATCCTTACAAGTTCTATATGCTTGTAGAATCCTTAACCATGCAATCATGCCTTACTTTTGTTTAAGTGTTTAAAAAATTTGTTTATTATAAGCTTACATATTTGACTGTGACCTACCTCTTTTCTCAGTATAAAAACTTTGTGGGGAATTCCCTGGCAGTCCAGTGGTTAGGACTCCGCAGTTTCACTGTAAGGGGCTGAGGTTCCATCCCTGGTTGAGGAACTAGGATCCCACAAGCCGCCTGCATGGGGCGGCCAGAAAACAACCCACAAAAAAACCCCCACCAACTTTGTGAAATTATTATTTTCTGCCAAGTTTCCTGATACATTCATGTCACCAATAAATTATTCTTTATTGTTTAGAATTAAGTACACAATAATAGGACACATCCTTTTTGAGAGACAAAAATGTCATCAAGCATAGTCAATAATTTTATTGAATGCTTTTAGCAAATAGTAGGTTATTTGAAATAGTCCATCATTAACTGAATCTTGTTTCTGTGCCAAACAGTGTGAGAAAGCATTTTATCTTCTGGTAGACTGTAGTATATTTTTCACATTTAACAATAGTGGGAGACAACCATAGCCTATTTTCCAGTCTTCACAATGTCTGCTAATGCAACCCACGATCCAATGTTAATTTCTATTCATATTTATACTCTAATCGGATGTTAATTATTATACCATAGTTTTCTGGTTAAAGTGAAATTTACTAGTATAATAAATCTTAGGGAATTTCTTGAGTTTAAAATTAGTAAGTATTGTTAGATTGAATTGGCTGTAAGATAATAATAAAATTGGCTCTAAGATAATAAAATAGAAACAAGAGTGTAAGAAAAGTTCCATAGGCTTAGCTAAACTCCCTGGGTAGCTAGAAATTTTCAGGTTTTATTTGTATTTACCTTGAGATTTTTGATGCTGTTAAATAGTTCTCCTCCTTTTCTGTTACATATTCAGACTAAACTGTTACTTTGTTTTTGGTTTTCCAAAAGAGTTTATATGAATACAACACTTTATGTGAATAACAGCATTAAAGCTTTTGATCTCTACTTGTAAAGAAAGAGAATGGTCATTATATTGGTGTGATTTATCTGAAGGTCACTTATCTAACAGTCTCAACTAGTTACAATGTAATGGGAACCTGGAAGTGGCTTATATTTGAAGGGCTAAAATAGATTTCACAAAATCCACGTGTTAAATTATTCCAGTGAATAATGTGAAGCATTAGTCTTACTCTTTCATTGCACTTCTTTTATTTTAGACACAATTTTAACACACTTGGCAATTTGTCTTCCTAGTCAATGGTAGATTAACAAACAGCAGATTAGAAAAGGAGATGTTGGAAGCTACTCATTGGCAGACCATCCTGACATCAGCAAGAAATATAAGCTAATTCTGCAGATGAACAAACAGGAAAACTATTAAAGGCAGATACACACACACACACACACACACACACACACACACACACAACCCCCCCGCAGTACTCAGGAATCCATGTGGCAGAGCTCACCATCCTTATAGACTTTAAAATAGCCCTTGAGGACATTATTGCTGCATAGTAATTGAGATTCATAATGATGACTAAGTCAATAAAGGTTTAATATGTTCTACAGGTTTTTTAAATGAATCAAGGAAGCACATTATCCATTTAATAAAGGTTTCCATTCAGAATGGCTAAGCTAACACATTTTGACAATTAAAGAGAGTAAAACTCAGTTCTGTGGGAAATGAATGTTTTGGTCTCACATCTTCCTCAGTGATGCCTAGTAATCACGGGGATAGTGCATTCTTCTGGGAGGGCCCAGGTGGTATACTTTCAGAGTATGTCTAGACATTGTCTAAGTCCAAGCTTGAATTCTGTAGAGAAGTAGAGAGCATACAGTATTTTGGTCTTCTTAGAAGGAGATGAGTAAGAGTTTGTTTATTTAAAAATATCTTTGAATGAGTTGATTCAATGGTGTTAGTCACCATGGAAATGACTTAAATTAAAAATCAAGTTGTTGAAAACAGCATGTTCATGCTGAGTGACATTCCTGATTCACTCAGTATGGCAAGTATTCTTTAATAGTCCACATAAGGAGTAGTTTAAGGTCCAAAAAATTTTGGGAGGATGAAGGGAGAATCACAAAGAAGCTCTTTTGTATATTTTAAACTACCATTTATATATTTTACATAGACGGTTATCCTGTTTTTCTAGAAGTGCTAATTAGCATACTTAAATTGAGTTACGATGGAAAGACACTTTCCTGCATTTTGAGGAGATTGATTTTACTGGGAAACAAACTATTTTCTAGTTAATTTTCTGAGACTTCAATACTTGAACATTTGTTTCTTTCTGTCTGAAGGAATGTTACTGGATTCTGTTTTCTGATTAGAGAAGTAAAATGGCCTTTTATCCTTTTTTTCCCCCTTATTCTCCTAACCCAAATGGTAACTGACTTTATACTACAGCCTTTTAAAAAATAACCCAATTGCATCACTATTCTAATGTCCCTTTTATTTTCTTCCTTACCTTCCTTCCTATCTGTAAAATCTTAGCATTGCATGGAACCTTAGAGGTCACTTAATGCAAGGACCCACTTAATGGAAGAACCCTTTCTCTGGCATCCATGACAGATGGTCATTCAGCTTCTGACTGAATATTTCCAGTGATAATAAGCTCGCCATTCCCAAGAAGATCATTAAATTATTAGATATCTCGAATTATTAGGAATTTCTTCCTTTTATTTTGAAATGAAAACTGCGTCTTTGTAATTTCCACTGACTAATCTGAGTTTTGCTCTTAGGAATCACATAGAATGTGGCAGCTCTTGAAATTTGTGAGGGCAACAATCACTTCCCTGTTCTCTGTTCTCTTTTTCTAGGTTAAGCATCCTAATACCTTTCAATTATTTACCTTATGACATGGTTTCAAATTCCATCATTATGTTATATCTCTTCTTTGGACAGATTCTGGTTTCTTTAAAACAGGGGTCCCCAAACCGCCAGGCTGTGGACCGATTGCAGTCCCCGTCCTGTTAGGAAACGGGCTGCACAGCAGGAGGTGAGTGGTGGGCAAGAGAGGGAAGCTTCATCTGCCGCTCCCCATCACTCGCATTACCGCCTGAACCATATCCCTCCCCCCTCCACCCCCCACCACCACCCCACCCCCGCCCCGTCTGTGGAAAAATTGTCTTCCACGAAACCGGCCCCTAGTGCCAAAAAGGTTGGGGACCGCTGCTTTAAAATAAACTGCCCAGAGCTGAATGTAAGATTTAAAATGTAATATAACGAATGAGAACTGAGCGATTGTTACTTTCCATGATCTTCTGGATGGAGAGCGTAGCCCAGGAGGTCAGGGACTATGTTTGTCTTTCTCACTGTTGTAGCCCTACTGCTTACCATATTGCCTAGAACACTGTAACATTCTCAGAAAATACATGTTGAAGAGTCAAATGAGTGCTTTGGTCACTATAAGTCTAGCAATGCAGCTAAAGATTGTTAGCTGTTTTAGAATTTTATCTCTGTTGGAGTGTGTTCACTCAAGACCTTAACATTCTTTTCTTATGAACTGTTGTCAAATTGAATAACATCCATCCTGTATATGTATAATTGATATGGTTAAACCTAAGTTATTCTTTTTCCTTATATTTATCCATTTACTGAACAAATATTTATTGAATATCTACAGTGTTCTGTGCTAGATACTAGGTTCTGTGCTAGGTAGCAGCACAAGTTCAGTTCTAAGTACTAGGTATACCATGGAAGGGAAAACAGTCCTTCTGTTATGGATATTGCAGTGCGGTTGGAGGTGGTGGATTGGGGAAGACAGACACTGACAGGTAAACAACAAGTATGTTCATATACATTGAGAGAAGTACTGTGAAGGAAATAAATAGGTACTGGGTAGAGAACTGGGGAAGGGACTTATGGGGAGACTTATGTAGATATTAGGGCAGTCAAGGAAGGTTGTTTTGAGGAGGAATTATTCAAGCTGAATCTTGAGGTATAAGAAGAAACCAGCCTTATTGCAGGGGGTGGGGGTGTATTCCAGTCCAAGGAAATGGCATGCACAAATGACTTAAGCCAGGAGAACACTTGGTTAGTATGACTATAGGATAGAGGCTAGGAGGAAAGTGGAACAAGGTGAGGGTGTTGAGAGCATACAAGGAGAAGTGAAAGAGGCTTGCACAAACATGGTAGTGGTATAGAAGGTGAAAAGTAGACTGATTCTAATTCTATTTTGGAGGTTATAGGATTAACAGATGGATTTGATTGGGAAGCGAAATGAAGGCTGAGCCAAGGATGACAGGTTTCTTGTTAGAGCTACTAGATGGTATGATTAAGCCAGTTAATGGGATAGGAAAAAGAGAATCAAGAGTTTAATTTTGGGCATGTATTGAGATGCCTGTGAGGTATCCGTCTCTCTTCCCTTCTCTTTTCTACTTTGGTTCTATTGCTAGACCTCTTTTACTAAGCCATTTATCAGAGTGGGTCAAGGAAGTATGTTATAAAAATACCTTTGGGCTCAGACATGAAATTGACTGTGTTATTGAGAAACATGCTAATGAGAATAAGCTAGAGAAACTAAGGGCAACAGTAGCTCTTAAACCTTGGTTGCAAGGCTTTTCAAGTTTCTCTGCCCAGTATTGGTTTCAGCTTCCCTAGGGATTCCCATTGTGAATTTATTCACTGATAACCTGAATTTACCCAGTCGTTTGTTGAGTTTCTCTCTGCTTCTAGTCTGTCCTGCCTTCACTTTGTTTACCCACTTCCCTGTTTAAAAACCTTCAGTGGTTCTCCACTGCCTTCAGGATAAAGTCTGATTATTTAGCATGATATTCAAGTCCTTTCATAATCTGTTTTTTTTGCCTGTCTTTCCCTGTCTCCCCATTCCATCTTCACATACACTCCATGGGAAGAGAAATATGTACATGAATTGGGGACTTGAAATTGGTGGGAATAGAGGTGGTCTTGGCCAGATTGAAAGCCTGTCCATAAATTATTAACAGATAGGAGTTTCCTCTCCCCCTCCCCCTCCTCCTTTTTGAAGTGTAGTTAATTTACAATATTGTGTTAGTTTCAGGTGTACAGCAAAGTGATTCAGTTATATATATATATATTTTTTCTTCAGCTTATTTTCCATTATAGGTTATTAAAAGATATTGAATATAGTTCCCTGTGTTATACAGCAAATCCTTCTTGCTTATCTATTTTTTTGTATAGTAATTTGTATCTGTTAATCCAGTACTCCTAATTTATCCCTCTCTCACTTCCCTTTTACCCCTTTGGTAACCATAAGTTTGTTTTCTTTGTCCATGGGTCTGTTTCTGTTTTGTATATAGGTTTATTTGTATTATTTTTTAGATTCCACATATAAGTGATATAATATTTGTCTTTCTCTGTCTGACTTACTTCCCTTAGTATGATATTCTCTAGGGCCATCCATGTTGCTGCAATATTTCATTCTTTTAATGGCTGAGTAATAGTCCATTGTATATTTATACCACATCTTCTTAAACCAATTGTCTCTTGATGGGCACTTGTGTTGTTTCCATGTCTTAGCTATTGTAAATAGTGCTGCTATGAACATTAGGGTACATGTATCTTTTCAAATTAGAGTTTCTGTCTTTTCTGGATAGATGCCCAGGAGTGGAATTGCTGGATCATATGGTAGCTCTATTTTTAGTTTTTTAAGGAACATCTATACTGTTTTCCATAGTGGCTGCACCAATTTACATTCCCACCAACAGTGTAGGAGGGTTCCAGTTAGGGTTTTCTTTAGCAGAGAACAGTGGGGTAGAAATACCAAGATTTGGAAAGACAGACACTATACTGGGAATTTACAATAGAATCACCAGCTTGTAGTATATTAATAGTTTCATTAAAACATGGGCTTACTTCTGTGATCTGAGGCAAAAATTTTAACCTCCCAGAACGTGTTTATTGATATTTATCTGGGAAATGAAAACACCTGCCTTATAGAATGGTTCTAAGATAACATGGTAAAGTGTGTAGAATAATGTATGGTGTTTAGTAGGTACTTAATAAAAGTAGCTACTATTATTATTTCAGTTAGAATTAATTTTAAATGGCAACTAATCTAACCTTATTTCCTTCTACTTCCCTTTTGTAGCCCTATATCACCCAGTCTGGACTACTTGCTAATTCTTGAATAGCTACAGTATTGTACTAATGCCAGTTCAGTCCCTTATCTGGAATTTCATTTGTCCTTTGCACTTTAGGTTGTTTTGTATTGACATCTTATACTCATCCTTCAAAGCATAACTTAAAAAGCGACCTTTCCACATGGCCTTTTGTGATCACTCTAGTTGAAAGTACTTACTTTGTACTTCTCTAGTGCTTAACTGGTTCCACGTATGAGGCCCTGTCTGATTAAGCACCGGGTACTGCCTTGTGTTTTAGTAATTTGTATATATGTCTTATCTCCTTAAGAATTGTATATTATCCTTTTTGGGTCCCTCTCAAATAGCTGAGCCAAAACCTTATACATGATTAGCACCCAGTAAACACTGATAGATGTTCAGTGAGTTAATTTGAGGAGTATTACCAATAATTAAATTATTAAATTTTATCCCTAAATGGTGATTATAAGGGAAATTTTCTTAGTGGTGCCAAACTGTAGTGTTTTTTTTTTTTTTTTTGGTATGCGGGCCTCTCACTGTTGTGGCCTCTCCCGTTGCGGAGCACAGGCTCCGGACGCGCAGGCTCAGCGGCCATGGCTCACGGGCCCAGCCGCTCCGCCGCATGTGGGATCTTCCCGGACTGGGGCACGAACCCGTATCCCCTGCATCGGCAGGCGGACTCTCAACCACTGCGCCACCAGGGAAGCCCGTAGTGTTTGTTTTTTTTTTAACCAAGTTTTCCACTTAAACATTAGTGGATAACTGACGATAGTAATGTTAGAAAGAGATACAAAAAAGTTGAAAGATATCATCTGGCCCTTGCAATCTGCTCAGTATCAGGTTTTTAAAGCTCTGATTTGCCTGAAGTCAACAGATGTACACTGTTAAAACAAGTGTATCTTTGATACCAGATGGGGTATAATTCCTAGGGTTTGGAGGATTAGGATTGAGATGGAATGGGAACTCATCACTTTGTCTTCATGGCTGTGCTGATTTTTTTTTTTTTAAATCAGAAGACCTCTTTCTGACATTAAGTAAATAGATACCTCCTTTTGGATTTTGGATCCAGAATGAAAAATAGTCTCATTTACAAAGGAAGGGCCTGCTTGTAGAGCATTTATCCTGTCTTTGCTGCTTGACTTCTTTGTGCCTTTTTTTCTGGTTACCCATCCTATCTTTTGTAAGGTGGAGAACTTGGCTGCATGTGTAACAGATTTGTCAGGATGAGTTTATTTGAGCTTTTAGTAAATGGCCCATAGGATTTTTTTCTTTTTGCTATTTATTTTTTGCTTATTTCTGATCAGTCTCAGAGTTAACTGGGGATACTTGCCTGATTTATCAGTTTCTTTTTTTTTTTTTTTTTTTTTTTTTTTTTTTTTGTGATACACGGGCCTCTCAGTGTTGTGGCCTCTCCCGTTGTGGAGCACAGGCTCCGGACGCACAGGCTCAGCGGCCATGGCTCACGGGCCCAGCCGCTCCGCGGCACGTGGGATCCTCCCGGACCGGGGCACGAACCCGCGTCCCCTGCATCGGCAGGCGGACTCTCAACCACTGCGCCACCAGGGAAGCCCCTATCAGTTTCATTTTTTATATCCCCCACCCACCCCACCTCCTTTTGCTCTTGTGACTCTTACTAAATGCATTGCTACCCATGTGTGCATGGCTGGAAAGAACATACGTGAAAACTGCCCTTAATAATTCATTTTTATCTGTTTTTCCTTGCATAGACTGAATTGTAGCATCTCTGCTGAATCTGCATTGTCTTATTTCCTGGTTGTTTTCTTGCATTTATACCTGAGGTTGGTTTCTATATGTTCTGGGAGAATTTGTTTGCCCTTCTGCTTGTTCCTTATATTGTGTTCTCATCTCTTTTTCACTTGTATTCAGCTTGTTTTTTACATATGTCCAGTTATGTGGCAAAATGTATTGGTTTTGCACTGATAGATGTTATTCTTTAATTCTTAATTCATATGACTGGATCATTCCTTCCTAAATGTGGCAAAGAGAGCATATCAATAGAGATACACAGAAACTGACTCTAGGCAAGTGTCACGGCTGCATAGACAACTTGAAATTGCCACAGATGTGTGGTTAAAATTTTCAATTAACTTTTGATTAAGCACCAAATGAGTTCTAAAAAAATGTTAATCGTCAGCTTCCACATTTAATAATATGTTGCATTCTTTGCTTCGTTCATTTTTTAAAAATTTATTTTATTTATTATTGTTATTAAAACTTTTGGCTGTGTTGGGTCTTTGTTGCTGTGTGCGGGCTTTCTCTAGTTGTGGTGAGCGGGGGCTACCCTTTGTTGCAGTGCGTGGGCTTCTGACTGCAGTGGCTTCTCTTGTTGCGGAGCATGGGATCTAGGTGCACAGGCCTCAGTAGGTGTGGCACACAGGCTCGGTAGTTGTGGCTCTTGGGCTCTAGAGCGCAGGCTCAGTAGTTGTGACCCATGAGGATTCTTAACCACTGAGCCACCAGGGAAGCCCATGCTTCATTCATTAATTCAGCAAGCATTTGTTGAGCATTTGTGTGTCAAGTATTTCTCACTGTTCATGTTTCACTTTCTGAAAGTAGCTTTTTGCCATCTTTGTTTCTCAGGCATTTTGAGTATGTTTCCAAAGAAATAATGATTTTCTCTGCCTTGCTACTCAAAGTGTGGTCAGTGGGCCGGCAGCAGTGGCAACATCCGGGAGCTTGTTAGAAATGCAGAGTCTCAGGCCCCATTCCAGACCTGCAGAATAAGAATCTATATTTTAACAAGATTACTGGGTGATTCAATGCACATTAAAATTTAACAAGCATTCATATAGCATACAGATTGTTACCATCTGTGTGTGTGTATTTTTTAAACAACTGAGTACTCATTCAGCTACTTTCTTGGAGATGACACCCTTTCATGTGAAAGCAATTATAGGAATATCCTTAGAAGATCTTTTTTCTTTTTTCAATGATAAGAAAATATTGAAAACACAAGAAAAATACTCTTTATTTACTGAAAGGTACAAGTACAAGATTGTTAGAAGTAAGGTTTGAGTGATTTTCATATCTGCTAAAATGTTCCCAAATGATTTGTAACTTTTTTATGGATCTTTATGAGACCTTGTTGTAAAGTCTGTTGTATAGGAAAATTTTAATATAGAAATGGTTTCTGTGTCTTTTCAGGAAGGTGAATAATAAAGTCATATCCGAAATCCATGGAAAATAGTGCTCAGTTCTCAGCCTGTCCTCTGTTTATTTTTGCAAAGGAAGTATGAAGTAAATTGGTGCTCTCAAATCAAATCATTACTCTTTTAGAATAGCTGGTGGTTTGATATCCAAGTTTTCTTTCTGGGTCAAGTTTGATTACTTAGAGATTAAAGAAAAAGAATTTTGGAAAAATCAATTGCCTACTCCTAATATAAGGAGGAATTGAAAACAAGCTTATTTCTTTTAAGTACAAGTGTACCTCACTCAAGGGTAGCAAATTCAGAATGTGTATTGGTTGGTAAATGTTTAAGTGATGTTATAAAGACTGAATTGATTATTTTATTAGTGCAGAATAACTTTGATGACTTAATAGATGAGACTAGAAAATATGCTTTCGTAAGTATTTTTATTGCTTAAAATATTTTTAATGCTCAAAATAAAATAATTTAAGTAGATCAGCAGTAAGAGCTCACATAAAGGCTTTTCCTTTTATTAATATACCTTTATTTATTTCAATACCACTTATAGTGGTTTGTTACCTACTAGCAGTGTGACCTTGGGCCAATTACTTTCTGAGTTTCAGTTTCCTCAACTATGAGGTTAAGCAATTCCTCTTTCCCTTTCAGGGTTGTTGAAAGGCTTAATTTAAATAATGTAGATAATATCCCTTACCCGGGGCCTGACACGGAAATAGCTCTCAGTACTATTAACTTCCTTCCGTTGTTTTCACTGTTTTGTTCCATTTACACATAATTATTTAGATTTCACTCATATTGTAAATAAGAGTTCTCTTAAATTTTCTTTCATTAAACTGGTTAAAGTTGAATCAAGAATATAAACTCCATGATGACAGAGACCTTATTTGTTTTGTTTTGTTTACTGTTGTATCCCAGGCACCTAGCATAGGACCTATGCATTTGAAGTAAATTTACTCGAATAATTTAGAGAACACCTTTGCAGTTTTTATTTGTCAGGTATATTCAATTGAAATTAATTTATTCAACAGACTTTTATTAATACATATAATGTGCCAGGGACCATTCTGTCCTCATGGAACTTACATTTTAGCTGGGGGAATGGAAGACAATAAACCAGTAAACAAAAAAGTTAACATATTCGTAAATAATAATAAGTACAGTAGGTGCTGTGAGGCCATCTGGAGGAGTAAGGGCCATTATTTTAGATAGGGTGTGTATGGGAGGGCTTTCTAAAGAGGTGACATCTGAGCAGACGTAGTAATGAGGAGAGGGCCATCTTTCAAATATCTAGGAGAAGAACATCATAGGCTGAGAGAATAGCAAGTGTAAAGGGCCTGAGGAGGGAATGAGCTAAATATGGTTCATTAATTCGGATTGTTAACATCCAAATGAAATTACTTCATCTAAATAGTATGGAGCAGAAGCAGAGACAATGTAAATGCTGCTTTTTGAGTGGAGTACTTTTAGGTATAGCAGTGACTCAAAGTGTAAGGCCATCAGTAGTCAAATTGCTCAAAAGTTCCCTTGTGTGTTGGTTATCCTTTAGTAAACTAGGTGTGACATTGCTCTTTGCCATTATTATGTGGCTTAACTAATAATACTGGGATTTTTGAGATCAGGAGGCTAGAAACCAACAAGTTTGAAATATGTGAGGTCTACAGCCTGCCTTCTCCTCTCTTATACTTGAATCAACATTTGCTTTCTAAATTTTTCTTCTCTATTTTGTTTCTTTTTCTCTATTATTTCTCTGGTTTCCTCTGTTGTAATAGTTCACTGCTACTCTTAAAAATGATGAGCATTTAAAATCATATTTGTCAGAAGGAAGAAAGGTCTTAAAGAACTTAAAGTTGTATTCTTCTGCAAGAGGCTGTAATTTACTGTTGTAACACGAAAACCTAAGGAATTCTTTTGTGATTATTTTAACTGTATACTTGTCATTGCTGTTGTCAAGTCTGATAACAAATGAACAGAATTCTACATTTCTGTTCTTAATATGAAGTCTATGCATTCTGAGAAATATAAAGAAATAGAATAATAAAGAGTTGGGGAACCTTTTAATCCCATTATCTCTTGGGGTGCAGAGAATTTTGCATATAATTCCTGCAAATCTAGCACCTGAAGACTGATACCCTCAAAGGACAGTGTATAAATAACATCTTTTTTTTAGGAAGGATAAAAATGTATTTGCTATGTCCAGTTCTGAGCTTTGAATTTAAAATATGATACATTTCACTAAGGTGGCTTCAGAGGGTACTATTTTAAGCTAATTTCTCTATGTCATAACTTTAGCAAGTCAAGGCATTAATAATTTATCCAGGATGTATAGGTAAGATATTTTTGTGCTTTAATGGAAAGTCTTATGTTTAATGGGCTGGAGTACTGTCTGTTGCTGATTAAATACCTAAAAATATTAATTCTTGCACACTTGACCCAAGTGAGGGTTTTGCCTTCAGTAATGTGTTTTGCTTCTAAGAGCTCCCCTTTTCCATCTTCTTTTTAATAGCAACGTCATGACAACAGAGAAGAGTTTAGTGGCTGAGGCTGAAAATCCACAGCAGCAACAACAGAAGGAAGAGGGTGAGGGAGCCACAAACTCGGGTCAACAGGAAACTCAGCTGGAAGAGGCTCCTCAAGCAGCAGCCGAGGGAGATAATCAGTGTGAGCAGAAGCTGAAAACATCCAATGGAGACACTCTAACACATGAAGATTTGACCAAGAACAAGGAGCGGACATCAGAAAACAGGGGCCTGTCACGGCTGTTCTCCTCATTTCTCAAAAGGCCTAAATCTCAGGTCTCTGAGGAGGAAGGCAAAGAAGTAGAGTCAGCGAAAGAGAAAGGTGAAGGTCATAAAGAGATAGAATTTGGAGCCAGTCTTGACGAAGAGATCATTTTAAAGGCCCCGATTGCAGCTCCTGAGCCTGAGCTCAAAACAGACCCATCCTTGGATCTTCATTCATTAAGCAGTGCAGAAACACAGGTGAGGGTGTGCGAATGTGTGGGAGGTGAAGGGGGGTTATACACTTTACTTTTCATTTAAGAACATTTGGTTTTATTTCTTATTAGCCAGTTGTTAGTGATAAGTAACATGATGCTTCAGAGTTTCTGCTCTAAAGAAATTCATGTAGTCAGTGGTAACTTGATTTTTAGAAAGATACTTACACGACATAAATCAAAGAAAAGAAAATGAAAGAAATGTATCAAACGAGTTTACATTTTGCTATTATAATGCAAAAAGTCCAGGATTTTTAATGAGGCTGGGGGTGGGGGTGGGTGGGAAGAAAGTGAAGTGGTTTAGAGTTTATTTTGGTGGAATTATTAGAAATGGAGTAATTTATCAGCAAACATGGTCCTTTTATGGAAGTCTTTATAAAAGTCATGAGATAGATTCAGACCACCCAGAGGTGTGTGATAAGTTTGAACTGTGTCTGCCTTATCTTTGTCATTTTCTCCAACTAGGTCATATTCCCACAGAGTGTAGGATATAGATGAGGAAAGTTAGCTCTTTATATCACCTTTGTAATATATAGTAGTTGGGTGGAGCCTTAATTGTGTCACAGTGTAAACTAAATATGATTTGTGAATTTGGTCATCTGTCCAAAAATCATGAGAAAATATTAGTACTGTAACTCAAACTATTTTCTAGGAATCCCATTTATTTTCAGGCCTACTGAACTACAAATTAAGAGTTATTTTCAAAGTCTTTTTTTTTTCTGAAGCATGTGGGCATTATCTGCATTGTAAAAAATGTAAGTCCTATATGTTTCTATTATAGGTCTCAGGTTTAGGCTATACAGTTTCATTAGACTTAAAAAAATATGAATTTCTAGAATGATTACTTATACATCAAAAGTGCTAAGAGTAAAGTTTAGGATAAAGTTGTTATTGTGTACTTGCTATAGTGAAACAAGGTTGAAAACAAAATTTTATTTATAGTATAATAGTTAAGAATGGAGGCTATGGAATCAGACTAGAGGGTTCAGGTGTAGAGAAGTGACACTTTTGCTTTATCAGTTTTCTCCTCTGTACAATGAGGATAATAATGTTCACCTTATTTGGCCATTATGAGGATTAAAAGAGATAAACGTGTAAAGCTCTTAAGACATTGCCTGACATATTATAAGCACTCAATAAATGTTAGTTATTATTACTTAGTCAATAAACATGAACAGTAAAGGCAGAGAAGCTACATATCTTAATGTCATTAATTTAATTTAATTTTAGGAGTACCAAAAGAGTTAAATTACATTATCTTTCAGGAAGTCTGGTACTTTCAAGAAGTTCTTAATTGCTTTTTTTCTCCTTTGCTTTATGTATGGAAAAATCCATATCTTGTTTTAATTAGCATTTGAATCAGGGCTAGTCTGTTTTGTCTAAAGATCATAACATTTGTACTGAAGTTGAAACAGATGACAAAGTTAATTTTAGATTTAACTAAAATCCCATTCATTGATTTCACAGTAGAATTTCATTTGAGTGGTTCTTTTCTATACCGGATTTTTTAAGAGTGAGTTTGCATTGTAGGACTGCACCAACCTTCATCTAGGGTACCTTGGATTTTTTGGAAGCCATGTGTCATTTTTTAATACTTATTTATTTACTCAACAAATTTACTGAAAACCTGCTGTGTGTGCCAGGCCCTAAGCTGGACATACATTGGTAAATAAAAACTATAGTATGGCAAAGAGGTTTAAGATCATGAATTCTGGCATCAAAGTGGTATGTGACTTACTGACTGTATGATCCTAGGCAAATTAACTTCTCTGGCCTCAGTTTCTTATTTGTCAAGGGGAGATAATAATAGTACCCTCCCCATAGGGTTAAATGAGTTCATGTAAGTAATGCTTTTAGAACAGTAAATGACCCATTGTAATTTCTATATAAATGTTTGTTATTATTTTCATTATTATTATTAAATATTATTATTATTGAACAAACATGATCCCTACTCTTGATAACTTTATAGTCTAATGGAAGAGACAAAGAAAGTAGTAAATACAAATTAATTATGTATTGTAATAAATGTTATGAAGGCAATAAACAGGGTACTAACATGAAGAATACTAGTAGAGTGGGGATAGGCCAGGTAGGATAGCCAGTGAAGGCCTTAATGAAGAGGTAACATTTAAGAGGGTCATGAAGGAGGGGAAGGAGACTTGTAGACACCTCCAATATCTAATGCAGGAGGAGCAGGAGCCAAATAATTAAATCCTTTTTCCTAAATGTCAACTACGGTTTTTTTTTTGCGGTACGCGGGCCTGGCCTCTCACTGTCAGCGGCCTGTCCCATTGCGGAGCACAGGCTCCGGATGCGCAGGCGCAGCGGCCATGGCTCACGGGCCCAGCCGCTCCGCGGCATGTGGGATCTTCCCGGACCGCGGCACGAACCCGTATCCCCTGCATCGGCAGGCGGCCTCTCAACCACTGTGCCACCAGGGAAGTCCCCTATATTTCTTTTGAATAGTTGATATTTAATCAATGCTTGTAAAGTAGTACTATCTTTTTACCAGCATCATAATGAAGTTTAATATTTTTTTGAAAGAAAAGAATTAGTGAGGTTTAGTTAAGAACCTTTCAGGTATTTTATTGTGACGAAAGTAAGTGTATGCCAAAATGTTGTCTCACTTACCTGTATTACTTTGGGATGACTTAATGATTGCCCTAGGACATCCAGATTTCAATCTGTCTCTCACTTCTTTGAATCTTCTTTGCATTTATCATGGTTGATACCTGGTAAAAATGAGTTAATTGGTATTTACAGTTGTTAGCCTACTATACATATGTTGCCTTATGCTCTGAAAAGGTCCCAAGAACCCCTCTTAGCCATTCAAAAAAATTTATGGGTTTTTTTTGTTTTTTTGTTTTTGGGCCGCGCCTCGAGGCCTGTGGAATCTTAGTTTCCCCACCAGGGACTGAACCTGGGCCCTTGGCAGTGAGAGCGTGGAGTCTTAACCACCGGACCACTAGGGAATTCCCCATTCATAAAATTTAGATTGCATGACAAATCACAACTCGTTTTGCAATTCATAAGGCTACCTCGCTAAAATTGAGGAGCATGGGGCAAAGATGTTTAAGTTTTAATAGGTTTTAATAATAGGCAATGGCATAGTCAGGGAGAAAATATAGTGCTGAGAGCAACAGATTGCTGTCCTCTGGTTTACCTGAAACCTTCATTTATTGATTTGAAAGATGAGATTTTACCTTCTATCATAAAGTTTTGAGAATAGCAGAGTCTGTGGATCTTTTGGGAGATCATAATATCTTTTACAGAAAAATAATCTTAATATCACTTGTATTTGTTTTAACAGTTTTTCTTCTTCAGTTAGTGCTTTTATTGGTAGCAATATTATAGGCAAAAGTGTATACGGCATGTTTTGTGAAATGTCTGTTACTGACTTGGTGATGTCATGGGTATGTAGCCTGCTCAGGAAGAACACAGAGAAGATCCCGATTTTCAGACTGAGGAAGGAGGAGGACTTGAAGACTGCTCTAAAACAGAAGTAAAAGAAGAAAGTCCTGAATCAGTAGCAGAAAGAGAATTAAAAGCTTCCCAGAAATCGATCAGAAGACACAGAAACATGCATTGCAAGGTTTCTTTGTTGGATGACACAGTTTATGAATGTGTTGTGGAGGTGAGCGCATTTCAATCTCAGGTGGTTAGAACTCTTACAAATTGTTTCATGTAGGGTTGGGTAAGTGGTGCCATGGCCTAAGACCCAGTATAATGAATATTTCTATGGACTGAAATGTTAATAGTGATTTTCTGGAGGTGGAGGTGTGGAAGGATTATGAGTGAGTCTTATTTTCTTCTCCAGCTTTTTCTATATCTGCCAAATCTTGTGAATTGAGCATGTGTTACTTTTATAATCCAAAATAATTTTGTTTAAGAAAAAAATTGGTTTGTTATTTATAGAGTGATCTTCCATGACTAGATTTCCCAGGATAGCCTCAATTTCTAGGTCTAGCAGTACCCATAACTGTATTTATCAAAAAAAAAAATTTACTATCTGTTCATTTCTGCTCTCCCAGATCTAAACCTTAATGAGCTTCATTTAATGTATTTCTTTAGCTCCATGAGATAGTATATAAAAAACTTAAATTAAGTAATCCCATTTATTAAAATTCTCTATTATTTCCAGAAAGAATAAATAATTGAATCAAGATTGAATCAAAATGTCAGAGTTGTTTCAGTTATTCTTTTGCTTCTTCAAGACAAGTTAAAAGTCCTTAAAAATCTATCAGCTTTTTTTTTTTGCGGTACGTGGGCCTCTCACTGCTGTGGCCTCTCCTGTTGCGGACGCGCAGGCTCAGTGGCCATGGCCCATGGGCCCAGCCGCTCCGCGGCATGTGGGATCCTCCCAGACCGGGGCACGAACCTGCGTCCCCTGCATCAGCAGGCGGACTCTCAACCACAGCTGTTTTTTTAACTAGAGCAGTAATTGTCAATTACGATATGCTTGATAAAAAGCAATTGTGATTATTACTAATAATAGCCTTTTGATAAAACGTATAATTCACATATGCTTGTATCTTAGGTGTGTAAAAAATTATTTTGAAATTGAATTATTTATATGCAAATATATCAAAACACAAATAAGTAGTCTAAAATATTATACTGTGTTTATTAATAGGAATTCTCTCTCCAAGTTTTGAAAGAGAAATCAAGAAAAATACACTGTTGCATTTTTAAAATAGTTACTACACCTGGTAACTGGAGAAGACCTAGGGTCTGCTCTTTCTGCTTCTCACCACTAGCTTGGGGAAAGCTATTCCACACTCATTCTTCCCATTCAGGCCAAAATCTAGATATGGGTCCCTTATATCTGAAACATTTGGGGGCAGGTGTGTTTCAGAATTCAGAATATTTTGGGTTGTAGAATTCAGAATATTTTGGGTTTTAGAAAAGCAACAAGTACATATTCTGCAAATTTCATAATATTCCCAGCAGAGTGTGTAGCAGTAGGTACATTATCAAACACATTATTTCTATGGTAAAATATATGAAGATTCACTCTAAGTTGGATAAATAAAGATAAAAAATAGCCCATAACAGTTCAGGTCAGAATTTGCCTTCAGATGAGCTTTGAACAAAAACAAAACAAGCCCAACCTTTTACTTTTTAGAACTTCTGAATTTTGGAATTATAAATAAGGGAGTAGGGACCTGTATGTGAAGAATTCCCTAATCATCTCTGTCATGTAGAGTGAAAACATAGAAGGGAGAAAATGAAGAAAATGATATAATGTAGATGGGATAAGTCTAAAAATGAGTTAACATCTATGTGAATTACTAATAGTCATTAAAAATAGCTCAGCTCATTGAGAGAAGGACATGTCATGTATATGTGCCAAAAAATGATTTCTAATATTTTGGAAGTTTTTTTTTTTTTTTTTTTGGCGGTACGCGGGCCTGTCACCGTTGTGGCCTCTCCTGCTGCGGAGCACAGGCTCCGGACGCGCAGGCTCAGCGGCCATGGCTCACGGGCCCAGCCGCTCTGCAGCATGTGGGATCTTCCCGGACCGGGGCATGAACCCGTGTCCCGTGCATGGGCAGGCGGACTCTCAACCACTGTGCCACCAGGGAAGCCCTTGGAAGTTTTAAAGAATGTATTTCTCAGAAGACATTAGCAAGTTTAATTTTTTTATTATTTAAAAATGTTTTTATTATTATTTTTTTAAAAATAAATTTATTTATTTATTTTTGGCTGCATTGGGTCTTCATTGCTGCGTGCGGGCTTTCTCTAGCTGCAGCGAGCGGGGGCTATATTCGTTGCAGTGCGCAGGCTTCTCATTGCTGCACCTTCTCTTGTTGTGGAGCATGGGCTCTAGGCGCATGGGCTTCAGTAGTTGTGGGGTGCAGGCTTAGTAGTTGTGGCTCACGGGCTTAGTTGCTCCACAGCATGTGGGATCTTCCCGGACTGGGGCTCGAACCCATGTCCCCTGCATTGGCAGGTGGATTCTTAACCACTGTGCCGCCAGGGAAGTCCAGCATGTTTAATTTTTTTTCAACAATTCCAGTAGTTAGGTAGGACAGGTATACATTTTCTTATCACTTTACAGATGAGAAAGCTAATGTTCAGAAATTGACTCAGGTTGTTTAGCTAGTAAATGAAAAAGCAGGGACTTTTTCACTCTAAATCTCAGTCCCTAAGTTATGGCATTTCCTCCCTATAAACAGGAATACAAGTCCCCCAAATTGATAATGGTTTGATTTTCTGGGTAGAGAAACATTAAGAAATTATTTGTAGCACAACTGTAAGAACCACTGCAATGGGTAATGTCTGGAGGGTATCTAAGATCTTATACTTTATGCATTTTTCTGAAAGAGATTGTAGGGAGTTGAGACATAGCTCATTGTCTTGGGACATTTTGTCTGGGAATGATCGAGAGTTTAATGATTTCCATAGCCACTGTTAATTGTCAGTGTTGACAGCTGATTCAGTTAAGTCAGGTGCTCATGCTGACAGACAGTGACCCATAGCAGGCTTCAGGAAATACACCAAAAATAAAGAATGTAATGTTTAGGATGGAGGTGGGGGATGCTTGATGGAATTTTGCTTTGAATTGTAGCAGCATTTCCAAGCAACTATAAATGTGTTGCATATTTAAACTGACAAATTAAGAAACAGGAATTTTGTTACTCACTTTGTTCTACTTGCACTGTGCAGCCATCTGAAAGTGTTAGTAACCAAGGATAAAAGAGAAAATTGGAAAGTGACATTTTATGTTATTTCGTGATAAATGCAGGAATAAGAGGAAACCTCAACTAAAGTATGTGTATCTTTGCAGAAACATGCTAAGGGACAAGATTTACTTAAACGAGTATGTGAACACCTCAATCTTTTGGAAGAAGACTACTTTAGTCTAGCCATTTGGGATAATGCAACCTCTAAGGTGAGAAGACTGCTTGTAATATAAGAAACTGACCCCCCAAAATTGTTTTAATTCTTTTACTGTTGTTAAGAATGTATTTATTCCTGCCTCTCCGAGATACAGTGTACGTAGTAAGGAAAGATTGAAGGTAATTAAAAAACAAAACAACACCTCTAATACTACAGTGAAAAACTTTCTGCAGCTGTTAGAAAGTTCTCCCATGAATCGAGGAAAATACTCTGAGAAGTATTTTATGTTATACAAGCTCAGTGAGATAAAATCAAATGTTTTTATATTGTGTGTGTGTACCCCACTCAGGTTTATGTTAGAATATTTGAGAATACTTGAATTTGGCATATAAATGAAGTCACTGAGTACCAGTACCTACTTGTTTAATGTAACTGTTATAATTTTTCTATGAACCAAGTATACTTAAATTGCTGGGAGCTGGCTCATCTAAAGGCATTCAGCAGAGGAAATTCTTTCATCTTGCAGTTGAGCTTCCAGTGCTCACATTGGTAAAAACCTTCCAGTTGCTTTGAAAACTTTTTGCTATTGTTGGTGTCATCCATACTCTATCGTATCAGCAAATTTTATTTCCTTATAGTAGTTTTCACTATCCTATTTATTTTTTAATGAGAAAATATTAAATTGCTTTATTTATATTCATTGATATATTTCTGTATAAAGTGATGTTAAAAGTGCCCAATATAAAAGCTGAATTTGATGGTACAGCAAACAACAAATCTGGCTGTGTTAAAAAGGGCTTTATTGTCCCCCTTAGATAAAATATTTCTGGGGAAAAAAGTTGATGTCTCTGAATCATAATCTAGTTTCAACTTCTCTGATTGTTTATAAGAACCTCTTCTGGGGAAGTCAGTGGACAAGTGAATCCTGGGAAACATAGGGCTTATCATATTTGGGGCATCTAGCAGGTCTGATGGGCCAGGTTCTTACAGGATATGGTTGGGGTAATGGGCTGTTCTATATTTTCTGCTTCTAAATTCATCATGGCTAACTTCCAGCTCTCGGAAATAGGTCAAAGCAGAGTTTTCCTTTGGGTTAAAATGAAGGTCTTTAGCTGATTCAGGTAGAACAAGTAGAACATAGAAGGGAAAGCAGGAGCTTCATTTGCACATGGCCCAAGTAAATCCTGTACAAAAATGAGTTTGGAGAAGACTTCCTTAGAATTGTCAGGTTAAAGGGACAATACAGTAGCAAAAGCCATTGTGATGGTGACAGTCCTTCTTCAATATGCTATCTCTTTGAGTCATACTTCTCCAGTCTGGATGAGTTGCTCTCTCTGTCTTGTATATAGTTGACCCAGGTATTTCCCGTCACCATTATCCTGGGGATTTGTTGTACTTCTCTCCTGTGATGTTTCTCTTGTTTACCCTTTATCTTAGCATTTCCTGGTATTTGATGGAGCACTTCTTCTGAGAAATTACATATGGGATGTAATCTTTTTGAGACATTACATGTCTGAAAATGTGTTTATTGTACTGTAGTATTTGGTTAGTTTGGTTGGGTATAGAATTTTAGGCTTGAAATGATTTGCCTTCATAATTTTGAAGGCATTGCTCCATTGTCTTCTAGCTTTTTTTTTTTTTTTTGCGGAACGCGGGCCTCTCACTGTTGTGGCCTCTCCCATTGCGGAGCGCAGGCTCCGGACGCGCAGGCTCAGCGGCCCAGCTGCTCCACGGCATGTGGGATCTTCCCAGACCGGGGCACGAACCCGCGTCCCCTGCATCGGCAGGCGGACTCTCAACCACTGCGCCACCAGGGAAGCCCTGTCTTCTAGCTTTTAATGTTGGCTATTGAGAAGGTCAAAGCCATTCTGATTTGTGATGCTTTGTATGACCTCCCCTCTCTCTTGCCCTGTGTAGAATTAGGCTAGTAGAATCTTTTACCCTCCTTCCTTCCCTTCCTCCCTCCCTCCCTCCCTCCCATCCTTTCTCCCTCCCTCCCTCCTTCTCTTCTTTTTCTCTCTTTCTTTAGTGTTCTGAGAGTCACAGTGATGCATCTTTTTAAAAAAATTATTTATTTATTCATTTATTTAATTTTTTGGCTGCATTGGGTCTTCGCTGCTGCACGTGGGCTTTCTCTAGTTGCTGAGAGCGGGGGCTACTCTTTGTTGTGGTGCACAGGCCTCTCATTGTGGTGGCTTCTCTTGTTGCAGAGCACAGGCTCTAGGCGTGCGGGCTTCAGTAGTTGCAGCACGTGGGCTCAGTAGTTGCAGCTCACAGGCTCTAGAGCACAGGCTCAGTAGTTGTGGCTCATGGGCTTAGCTGCTCCACAGCATATGGGATCTTCCTGGACCAGGGCTCGAACCCCTGTCCCCTGTATTGGCAGGTGGATTCTTAACCACTGCGCCACCAGGGAAGTCCCCCAAAACTTTTTATCTTTTTGAACAAAGAACTGTTCCAGGTGCCTTTTATAGTCTTCCAGGGAATTGAAATTTTTTCCACTAAGAGAATTTTGTAAAGACCTAAGTAAATGGAAATCCGAAGGTGCAATGTCTGGTGAATATGGTGGATGAATCAGAACTTCCCAGCCAAGCTGTAACAGTTTTTGCCTGGTCATCAAAGAAACATGCGGTCTTGTGTTATCCTGATGGAAGATTATGCGTTTTCTGTTGACTAATTCTGGATGCTTTTTGTCGAGTGCTGCTTTCAGTTGGTCTAATTGGGAGCAGTACTTGTTGGAATTAATTGTTTGGTTTTCCGGAAGGAGCTCCTAATAGAGAACTCCCTTCCAATCCTGCCATATACACAACATCCCCTTCTTTGGGTGAAGACCAGCCTTTGGTGTGGTTGTTCATTTCACTTGCTCCATGATCTCTTCCTTTCCATATTATTGTACAGTGTCCACTTTTCATCGCCCATCACAATTTGTTTTAAAAACAGAACGTTTTCATTACATTTAAGTAGAGAATTGCATGTGGAAATACGGTCAAGAGGGGTTTTTTTGCTTAACTTATGTGGAACCCAAACGTCAAAGTGATTAACATAACCAAGTTGGTGCAAATGATTTTCAGTGCTTGATTTGAATATTTTGAGTATGTCAGCTGTCTCCCTCGTGGTATAATGTTGATTGTTCTCAGTTAATGTCTCAATTTGATCGCTATCAACTTCAGCTGGTCTACCAGCCCATGGAGCATCATCCAGCAAGAAATCTCTAGCATGAAACCACTTCTGACACATTCGGTCAGTCACAGCACCTTCTCCATACACTGCACAAATCTTTTTTGCGTTTCAGTTGCATTTTTACCTCTCTTGAAATAATAAAGCATCATATGCCAAAAATGTTGCTTTTTTTCCTTCCATTTTCAATATTAAAATGTCATACAAAAATTCACCAATTTTGATAAGTCTTTTTTAAAATGCATGTTGATATGACAGCTGTCACATATAATCTAACAAAATTGTTTCAAATGAAGTTGAAGACAACTAAGTGCTACCAGAGCCATCTTAACGGAAAAAACAAAATGAACCTTTTCGCCAACCCAATAGTTGCTTCCTAGATTTTATTCCTGCTTGGAATAAGTTATTTATGAATGAATCAAGGATTTTTTTCTGGAGGATTCCAGAATCCCACTTTGTTTCCCCTTCCAGTCACTACCGCCAGCCCCCAACAATCAGTACTCCTACCTCAGGCCCTGTCAAAAGTAACAGATGTCTTCCTAACATCTATCACCATCAATTAGTTTTGCCTGTTTTTAAACTTTACATAAGCGAAACCATACAGTATGTGCTCTTAGGTCTGGCTTCTTTTGTTTTGTTTGATATCATGTTTTTGAGTATCATCCATGTTGTGGCGAGTAGCAGTAGTTCATCCATTCTTGCTGCTGTATAGTAGTTCACTGTTTGACTATACCACACTTTATTTATGCATTCTACTGTTGATGGACATTTGGCTTGTTTACAGTTTGTGGCTTTTATGAATGCTGCTCCTGGGAACATTCTCATACCTGTCTTTTAGTGCATATCTTGTCATATTCATTTCTGTTGGATTCCCAGAAGTGGAATTGCTGGGTTGTGGATGCCACATATATGATCAGCTTTAGTAGATACTATCAGTTTTCCAAAGTGGTGCTACCAGTTCACACTCCCACCAGCACTAAGCGTTGCAGCTGTACCACATTCTCGCCAGCACTTGGTGTAACTCACTGCATTTTGACTTCTGCTCTTACCACTCTGCTGAACTGCCCTTGCCAAGATAAATCTGACAGTTTTTCATCTTCATGTTCCTTGTCCATTTTGCAGCATTGACGAGCTTGCCTATCCATCCTTGAAATGTTCTATTCCTTTGGATTCTGTGATACCAGTCTCTCCTGTTTTCCTCCTACCACTGGGTCACTTCTTCTCAGTTTACTTCTCAGCTCTTTATCCTCTCTTCATCCCTTAACTGTAAATGTTCCCCAAGGTTTATCTTTAGTTTCTTTCTTTTAACTCTATTATATGCTCCCTGGATGATTTTTATCTACTTTCATGGCTTCATTTGCCACCTATATGGGGACAGTGCCCAAATTTATATATCTGGTTAAAATCACTCTTCTGAGTGCCAGACCTGCTTATCCAGCTATCTACTGAAATATTCTACTTGGACTTCCAAAGACACCTTGAACGTGTATCTATATAAATATACCATAATCTATTTATTCTATTGTTAATGGACATTTGGGTTGTTTTCAGTTTTTTGCTATTGTTTTCTTCTTCATGAAAATTTATTCCTTTTCCTACATTTTCTGTTTCAGTGAATAGTACCACATCTACCCAGTTGCCCAAGCCAGCAACTTAGGAACTTTTGTTTACTACTATACTTTACCACCTCTCATCATCAGCCCACCCTATTTACTCAGTCACAAATCCTGACTGTTATCATTCTCAACAACAGCTTCTTATTTGGTCTCCCTGTCTACCTCAAATTTGTGTCACTCTTATTTTAAATCCTTCAGTGATTCTCCCTTGCCTGTAACTTGATGAAGTCCAAGTTTCTTAGCATGGAATACTATGGCCTCTATGATCTGGCCCTTACTGTTCCTTTTCATTTTACATCTCTCCTCTTCACTGCTGTGCTCCAGCTTTGCTGAACTACATTCAGCAACTCAGATGTATCATGTTCTCTTTATAGACCCTGTGCCTTTCTAATTACTTCCACTTCTTTTTTTGCCTGGCTAACTCATATTTGTTCTTCAACCCTAAATTAGATCTCCCAAACATTCTTTTTTTTTTTTAACCTTTTTTTTCCCCCAAAACATTCTTTTGAGAAACATTTCCTAACTGCCTCTAAGAAAAGACAAATTATTCACTACTCAGCTCTTCCTTTAGACTGACAGCTCCTTGAGGACAAGCACTATTTTTAAATCCTTTTTTGTAACTTTGGTGCCTAGCACGTGGAGGCATTCCTCAATACTTGTTGGCTAAATAAAATGCTCTGAATTGAATAATTTAAATTGAGCATAAAGTACCTATTGTTATGCACACTGATTTTTTATTGTCTTGTACACACTTTTTGATTTTGACTTTGATTCGGAGGTCTAGATACTGAAGAAATAATACTTTGTTCTATAAGGTACCTTATACCTTGGAGTCCCATGTGATTGGCACAAATCTGGATTTGCCCCCTCTATGTCAGATTGGTGGGAATTCTAGCCTTAGAGTCATAGAATGGCTCATGCAATCCCTGTAAGAAACTTGGCAGCTTCAGACTACTTTGGGAGATTTCTCTTAAAAATAGGGAAAATATGGAGTCACCTCACTCTGTAGGGGAAGTGTTCATTCCACAGTGATAGAAAGTAGTCTTTGTTAAGAGTTCTGGATTGCAAGGTTCTCAGAGGTTCCACAAAACTTATCAGTTGGTGCTTTTAAAGTCCTCTTTTGCCTTTGGACCTATAACAACTTAAAGTTCTTTAGTCTTAATGAGAGAGGAAGGAGAAACACCCAGGTTACCCCCTGCCCTTTCTGACAGGACTTAAGCAAGTATGTACTTAGTTTTTATACTTTAGAATAATTTTATATTAAGTGATATTTTTAAAAACATATATTTCTTAATCATCTGTGTTAATTGCAGGGGCAGGGGAGAGAAAAGGAAACTCGTCCTCACTCTTTGCTTATTATCTGTTGTGGTGACTATCTTTATATAATGGTTAGTGTAATATATAATCAAATGTAAGATTGTGGTGTTCAGGCCCACTCCTTGGGTAGGGCAAATGGGATGGTCATCTTGAACTTTGCCCTTGTTGGTACAGGGTGAGGAGTAATCCCCCCTTACTCTTCTTTTCTAAATACGACTAAAATTCAATTTTAAACATTTTGGAAGGGGGAATGGGGTGGGGGGATTGGGAGCAGGCATGAAAGGGGCTCCTGGTGTGCTGGTAATGTTATACTTGTGTGTTCACTTTGATAATTTATTGATCTATACATATGTTTTATGTACTTTTCTGTATATGTCTTATGTCAATAAAAATCTTTTAGACAATTCAATTTAGAAATTTCTGTCTTTAAACATTTCTCTAGGAGCCTATGAAAGATGTTAATGGTGAGGCTCTTTTTAAGTGCCATTAGTTTTGCATGGTCCGCTATGGGGTGAGGAACCTTGCCCTTGTGGTGTGCAAATTTTAAGTGGGGTTGGAGAATGGTGAAGGGAGAAATTAGTGTGGGCAAGAGTAGTCAGGAAAAACAAAATAGTTATTCATTCAGTAAACATTAACTGAGCATGAACCATCTACCAGGTGCTGTGCTGACACAGAAAACTTGAATGAGACTGGAGGTCAGAGTTGGAGGGAAAAATAAGATCTAGGTTACAGATCAATAATCCTGGTTATAGATCTCTATTTGTCTTTACAGAATAATAAAAATAGCAAGTGCTTATTTAGCATTTCTTGTTTGCTGAAGCTTTACATATATTACCTTTTAATCTTCACAGTAACCCTGAGATAGGCCCTACTGCTAATATCTCATTTTATTTCCTCTAATAGATGAGGAAACTGAAGTACAAAGATGCTTAAAGTCACTCACCTAGGAAGTAGTAGAGCTAGGATTCAAGCCCAACTGTCTGGCTCCCTGTTTCTCTGTTCAAAATTACTGTGCTATGTGAAACTAATGCAAAAAATATTGGAAATGTAGGTTGACCTGGAGACACTATTGGAGATGGTCAGTAATCCTGCTTCTGGTACTCTGTGGTTTATGTATTTTGGAGCTCTGTGTGAATGCCTTTTCTTCTTTTTACAGACATGGCTGGATTCTGCCAAAGAAATAAAAAAGCAGGTTCGTGGTAAGTGAATATAGCCCTTTTTCTAGCTCTTTCTTTTTTTTAGTAGGTCAGAGGATTTCCAACCTTTTTCTGGCTGTGAGTCACTTTAGAATTCTGACTATGGTAGATGGCTTTGAAATTAAGATAAAGCCTTCCTTTGGAAGGTAGAGATTCCATAATAGAAAGATACAGCAGAGGTAGACACTATTGAGATGTAGGTCAGATCTTGATGATTTTTTTTTTACAACTAGGCAAAGTGGGGGAAGATAGGAATGATTGAGAGAAACAGAAGGTGGAAACAAACAAAGAATAGAAGAGAAAAGGATATGGGAGTCAGTTCTCACAATGGTAGTGATTGAAACTGTAGTAGCTTACGATTGGGAGTTTGCTGCCTGATCCTGTTCCATTTAAATTGTTCTGGACTATTGAGTTCTAACCTTCTCCATGTTTTCTTCTCTATAGTTCTTTTTTGTCCCTTTTCAACCGTCTTCTTCCAAATTGAAGTATGTAAGAAACTGTGGAAGGAAAAAAAAGAATAGAAGAAATTCCTTGCCAGTGACCCTTCTGTCATTGTGGCTTTCTCTTAGCTCCAAGCCCTCTGGCATATATTACTGCTGAACACCCTGCTCAGACTGGTGTCCTGGGATAGACTTTTCTAGGTTGATTAAAGTCTAGATTAGTATTTTGTAGCCTCAGGCCCAATGGGCTAAAGGGTAGAGACTTTACCCACCCACCCCCACCCCCACCCCCCCAGTTATGACTAGATGTCCTTTTAGTTTAGTTTATTTTTGAGGAAACTTGTAGGAACTGCAATAGATGTTATTCATCATGATTAGTAAGTTTTAACTGTATCACCTGAAAAGAAGTTTTATTTTTCATTTGTTTCTTAAAAGAAAACACTTTTGTTATGGTGAAATGTTTTCTTTTAGACCCTATTTATTTATATTTCTTAAGATAGAGAAACAAAATACTACTTTGGCCTGACAACTCTCCATATTTGCTCTCTGCCTATAAAATCTTGTTTTAAAATGCAAATCAGAGTAAAAAATATTCAGAATATTTGAGACATGACAACAAAAAACATGATTCCAAGCCCCTTTCAATGAAGATACTTTTAATATTCAATATTACTCAGGAATAAATGATTGTACAAGAAGACTCTTTAGGAAGAAAAGTTAAAACAGAGTTTATGATGAGTGGAGAAGACTATCTAGTAGATTATCTTCCAGGCTATTGAGAAAAAAAAACTCTCGCTAAGAAAAATAACCTAAGTGTTTGTCGTTTAAAAAAAATTTACAAAATAATAAAACCTCTTCCTTCAACATGGGAAAGAAAAACCGTGTCTGTAACACAAACTTTAACATCAAAATGTAAGTATTTCGTTGAGCCAAAGAGAAGGTTGACATTTATCTATTGCAAAGATTTTGGGTTTTATAAAAATAGTTTTCACGGGCTTCCCTGGTGGTGCAGTGGTTAAGAAGCCGCCTGCCAATGCAGGGGACACGGGTTCGAGCCCTAGTCCGGGAAGATCCCACATGCTATGGAGCAACTAAACCCGTGCGCCACAACTACTGAGCCTGCACTCTAGAGTGCACGAGCCACAACTGCTGAGCCCGTGTGCCGCAACTATAAAGCCCGCACACCTAGAGCCCACGCTCCGCAACGAGAAGACTCTGCAATGAGAAGCCTGTGCGGCGCAACTAGAGAAAGCCTGAGCACAGCAACGAAGACCCACAGAGCCAAAATTAAAAATAAATAAATTTATTTTTTAAAACAGCCCTTGAGTTTAAAAAAAAAGTTTTCATCATACAAGTAATATATACCCATTTGAAAAATTTAAGCATTATGAAAATATATCATGAAGCAAGTAAAAAGCCTGTAAAGCCTATCCTCCAGATATAATCACTGTTAAATTGGTATGATCTGTAAGATATTTTCTAGGCATATATAAATTTTGCTTTTCAAAAATACAATTATGTTATACATTGTTATATATTGTATCTTCTGTATATTATGTCATATGTAGTTTTAAAATTTTTAAAATAGGTGATATAAATATGAGGTATAAAACTAAAAGAGGGGCTTCCCTGGTGGTGCAGTGGTTGCGAATATAATACAAGGTCAATCTTCCTTCTTCCCCTGTCCTTTAACTAATTTCTTGTGTTCTGTCCAGAGATGTTCTGAGTGTATATAGACATACATTTTAATATAAATATGTATTTAATGCATACATTATATTTTATATATAATATACTTTATAAAAATATTTTAATATAAATATGTATGTTCTGTATGTA
>NW_020175402.1:6485785-6494089 GCF_003031525.2 Neophocaena asiaeorientalis asiaeorientalis
GAGAGAGCGTGTATTGAATATATATGTATATGTGCACTTAGATGTATCTGTAGTAAATTGCTAGAAGTAGAATAAAAAAGTATGAATGTTTAAATTTGTAATAGATATTCACCAGCAAGATTTTTTCCATATTTCAAAAAATATAGAAAAGAATGGAGGCTAATATAACAAATACCCATGTACCCATCACCCAGAATTAACATGTGTTAACTTTTACATTTAAAATAGAACAGTACAGGTCAGGTTTATCTCCTAGTCCCATCCCCTTCTCTCCCTATCCGTAGAAATCTATTTTCATGAATTTGAGGTGAGTCAGTCCATGTTTTTATATTTTTCCTTCATATATCCATACCCATGTACAATAGATAGTATTGCTTCGCCTGTATTTTTGAAATTTCCCTCGGACCTAACAATCCATTTGAACCTTCTATGGTTTATCAGTCTCTCTCCCTTCTCCCAGCTTAATATTTAGCTTTGTTTAACTTCCTTGGTTCTGAATAAGAGAGATCTCCCCTGCTGAGTCAGGCTAGCAACTTCCACCTCCTTCTGGAATAGTACAGAGCAAAAGCAAGAAATCCTTATACCTTCTGAAAAATACTGATACATAAAATAACACAAACTGTGTTTAAGAAATTCTATAGCCCAGGATATGCCCCTTCTAAATGTATCCTCCTCTCCTTCCCCTGCAGAAGTCACCACTGCCCTGAATTTTGTGTTAATGATTCCGTTGTACTTTTTAATGTTTTAAAAAAATTACCTAATGTATGAATGTATACCTAAAAATATTGTTTTACCTTTCTGAGCATCATATAAATTGAATTATATAGCAGTTAATCATTCGTGACTACCTTTTCTTATAAACATGATTTTGGAATTCATCTCAGTTGAAAAGAAAATTTCACAGTGATATCCTCTGAGTTTTTTCTTTTCTTTTTTTCTTTTTCTTTTATTTTTGGCTGCACTGTGCAACTTGTGGGATCCTAGTTTCCCCACCAGGGACTGAAGCCGGGCCCTGGCAGTGAAAGTGCCAAGTCCTAACCACTGGACTGCCAGGGAATTCCTCCTCTGACCTTTTTCTCTTGTATTCTGTTTCATTTTTTAAAATGCTGATTTTGACCCATTAAACTGATTTCACAATGGATCATGATCCACAGTTTAAAAAACCCCACCAGGACTTCCCTGATGGTGCAGTGGTTAAGAATCCACCTGCCAATGCAGGGGACACAGGTTCGAGCCCTGGTCCAGGAATATTCCACATGCCGTGGAGCAACTAAGCCTGTGTGCCACAGCTCTACAGCCTGTGAGCCACAACTACTGAGTCCGAGTGCCACAACTACCGAAGCCCGGGCGCCTAGAGCCTGTGCTCTGCAACAAGAGAAGCCCCCGCTTGCTGCAACTAGAGAAAGCCCGCGTACAGCAACAAAGACCCAACGCAGCCAAAAATAAATTAATTAATTAAAAAAAACCACCCCACTGATTTAGGCTTAAAGTGGAATTGCTAGATTATAGAGTATGTTTATTTTTAGTTTTACCAGATATAGCCAAATTGCTCTCCTTTAAATTGATTGTAATAGTTTACATCCCCACCAATAGTGTATGAGATAGTTCCTGTTTTCCTGTGTACCCAGGAGGCAGGAATTTTTTTTCAATTATTAATTTTAAAAATGTTTGACACAATTTCAGACTTAAAAGTTGAAATAATGGTACAAAGAATTCCTGGGTACCCTTCACCCAGATTCCTCAGATGTTAATATTTTACTATTTTATCTTTTCTCTTTATCTACACACACACACACACACACACACACACACACACACACACAAAACCTTTTTTCTGAACCATTTAATAGTAAGTTGCATCGTAGCAGTGCCATTCACAATAGCCACTTTTTTCTACCCCCAACTTTCACAGTTGCTTTCCATATGTGCCGTTCTTTGCCTTGATTTTTTTTTCACTTAACAGTATATAGTGGCAGTGTATCTTTTCTTGCTAAATAAATACATTTAGGTTGTTTCCAGACATTTGCTATTACAAACAATATCTTATACCTGTATCATTTGACCATGTTTAAGTGTATGTTTAGATACATTTATGAAAGTGGAATTGCTAGGTGAAAGAGTATGTACATTTTATGTGTTGATAGATATTCTCAATTGTTCTCCATAGTGTTGTACCAGTTTACACTCACATCAGCAGTAGAAGAAAGTGCTTATTTTCCCCACCAATCGTGGGTGTTATCAAACTTTTTATATCAGTTAGCTCACCAATCGTGGGTGTTATCAAACTTTTTATATCAGTTAGCTCAAAGAGAAAAAAAAAATCACACTTTGTAAACTGTTGTTGATTTGCTTTCTTTAATGCTAGTCTTTCTATACTATTAAAAAATTGCCATTTATATATGTTATGAAATAACTGAATTTGTGTTTAAAGTTCTTAAATGCTGAATTCACATTTATTGAACATTCTTTTAGCTGTCTTGTTTCCCATATTGATTTGCTCTAGCCAGTACATTTTTAAAAATAAATTTATTTACTTATCGCTATGTTGGGTCTTCATGCTGCACGTGGGCTTTCTCTAGTTGCAGCGAGCAGGGGCTACTCTTCGTTGTGGTGTGTGGGCTTCTCATTGCGGTGGCTTCTCTTGTTGCGGAGCATGGGCTCTAGGCGCATGGGCTTCAGTAGTTGTGGCTCATGGGCTCTAGAGCACAGGCTCAGTAGTTGTGGCACACACGGGCTTTGTTGCTCCGCGGCATGTGGGATCTTACTGGACCAGGGCTCGAACCTGTGTCCCCTGCACTGGCAGGTGGATTCTTAACCACTGTGCCACCAGGGAAGCCCTCTAGCCAATACATTTTTTATAGGTAGCATAGAAGTCATCTTTTTTTAATGTCTATATGGGAATTATAAGTTAACAATGATTAGATTATTAACATATCATAATCATAACAACAGATGGTATTTTACAGTATTTGAACTGTAAATATTGCCTCCCCATCCCCTTACCCTTTTTATGAGAAACAATTATGGGGTTGGTTTCCTAAGTTCCATTTAAAGTTTCTGGGATATGAAACATTAGAAGTGAGTTAATGGTAAATATTAGGATTGAGTAGATTTGAGACAAGTTTGTTTTATTGTCTGGAATTTGCCTTTTAGTTCAAATTTTGAAGGAAAATATCAACCATTACCAAGGGACTCCTGTATTAAATATTTTAGCATGCTTAAAACTGCATATTCATTAAGACATTTAAACTATTTCAAATTTTAATTTGCATATGGTCATTGGCAGCCAATAGCAATAAAAATGATATTTGGAGATGAAATGCTGTGAATGCAAAACAGAACAATGTTTGAAACACAGATGTTTGTTATAGGGTAGTAGAGTCCAATGGTTAAAAGCATGGGATTTGGGGTAAGAGAACCCTGGATTCACTAGCTATGTATTTTCTTAAGCCTCTGTTTCTTCATAAATAAAATGAACTAATAGTAGCATCTACCTGTATGTAAGAGGGCTAGCTTAGTACCTGGCATGCAATAAGTACTGAACAAAATGTATCTCTTAGCATCATAACCAATCATACTTATTTCTTTTCTTTTTTTTTTGCGGTATGCGGGCCTCTCACTGTTGCGGCCTCTCCCGTTGCGGAGCACAGGCTCCGGACGCGCAGGCTCAGTGGCCACGGCTCACGGGCCTAGCTGCTCCGCGGCATGTGCGATCTTCCCTGACCGGGGCACAAACCTGTGTCCCCTGTATCAGCAGGCGGACTCTCAACCACTGCGCCACCAGGGAAGCCCAATCATAACTTGTTTATAACTGAGACCAGACTGTTAGTTTCTTTGGGAAACTAACAGTCATGTTAGAAAAACCTTGAAGGGGTAGCACTTAGCTGGAAAAATTGAAATGCATTCTCCACTTAACTTTTACTCACAATCTCTGATTTTCATTGTAGATAAAAAATATGAAACACTTGTATGAGTCTTAGGATTAAATTCTTGTAGTTTTCATACCTAAAATATTTTCATTAGAGCTATAGTTTCTAAGAGCCACCTATATTGCCTCTTCCTTCTTATTTCTAAAATAATCTCCTAATCTCACCCATATTGTCTTCCATATTAATGGGAAGAATGCTTTTGTTTATTTGAGATAATGTTGAGAGATGTCACAAATAAATAATGCCAACACCAAAAGAAAACATCCATGGATCACTTTGAATGACCTCTGAGGACCCAGAGTGGTATATAGATCACATTTTGAAAACCATTGCTACAAACATGTTCACCTATAGGATGGTTTCCTTTATGTTATTTTGCTTATAATGTTTTATAAACAAAACTATTAAGTCGGGTAAAAAAAAAGAGATACTCTTAGATGGTGTCTAAACAACTTTCTTCTTTTTCTTTTTTAAATAAAAATAATATTTCACCCACAAAGCATGAAAGTATTAGGACACTTCAAGAAAAAAAAGATTTTTTGGAATATTTTTAGGTATTTCTAACAACCAGAAACTTAGGCATAAGCATAAAATTCTTTTGTGTTTATTTTTACAGGTGTCCCTTGGAATTTCACATTTAATGTAAAGTTTTATCCACCTGACCCAGCACAGTTAACAGAAGATATAACAAGGTAAATAATTTATTAATAGTTAAATATGTAATAAGTAATCTCATTATCATAAGCTCTGGGAATTTCTCCATTCAGAACTGAAGAAAAATCATGAGCTATTAAACCTAAGATAAAAAGTTTCTGGTCACTTCAAGGCAGGCTTGCAAATAAGTGATCCTAAAAGCCTCAAATATCTGTGACTCGCCTGGAGAAAATTGGTAGGGAATTAACCTTGCTTATCATGGGTATTGTGCCATGCTGTGGACAGGGAACCTATAAACCATACTATCCTCCAAAGGACAAGAGACAAATATAGTGGCAAAACAGCTCTGCCGTTTTTTTGTTTGTTTTAAATACTCCTCTCACACCATGCTGTTTCTTAAGGGATCAAAAAAACTAAAGTCTCAGTGTTACTATTTTTTTCTTCCTATTCCCCTTTTAAATTGTATGATTAGGTATGTGAACTGAACATTCCTCAGTCATTTTTTTTTTTTTTTTTTTTTTTGCGGTACGCGGGCCTCTCACTGTTGTGGCCTCTCCCGTTGTGGAGCACAGGCTCCAGACGCGCAGGCTCAGCGGCCATGGCTCACGGGCCTAGCCTTTCCGCGGCATGCAGGATCCTCCCGGACCGGGGCACGAACCCGTGTCCCCTGCACTGGCAGGTGGACTCTCAACCACTGCACCACCAGGGAAGCCCCGTCAGTAATTTTTGAGCCCACTTAATTTATGAAATAAATCTTGTACTGTTTAAAAATAGCTTACTGATTCCTTTTTAAGAAAGTGGCCTTTATTGGATTCTATATAAATACTGAATATTAGCAAAAAAGCAAAAAGGAAAAACAGTATATAGTAAAGAATACTACTCTACATATGTATATCCATAGCATCTTGCATAGAGCCTTATACGTAGTAGGTATTTGGCAAATGTTTGTTCAATTGAATTGTTGGTTGTTGAGAAACTGCTTTCTAATTCTGACTTTGGTGTCAACTATCTGATTTCAGACAAATATACACTCTCTAGGCTTCAGTTTTCATCTCAAACAAGAATAGCATAAGACTATTAAAAGGTCTGCTTGTTAAGTACTGTGAAATGTCTGTGCCATTTGAAAAAATTATTCTTTGTCCAGTTATCCTTTGTACATTCTTGAAGTTGAGATGCAATATCGCTGCCTGAAAAAATTGTCTTGGTTATTGCTTTTTCACAGGTAATATTTGTCTCTTAGAGTTGCTAATTATTCATCTTTCTTCATTAAGGTTTATTATATATACAACAAAACAAATCCCTAAAAATCTGTACTAATTACCTACATTTTAGAAGAGTTTACGATTCTTATGATTTGATTGGCATTGCTCTGACTTTTAAAAAAATATGTATATAGTGACTAATCATAGATAGCAAAAATGATTGCTGGTGCATATGTTGTTCAGCATCTAATTATGGTCAAGTCAAAGATATGATTTTAATCAATATAGGAGTTTTCAATTTAGTCATACCTCCCAGCTTTTCTGTTTGGTAAAAGAGTCTGAACTGGTTAACCCAGTCAGAACAAGGGCTAAGGAGGTCATGGCCATGGGTGTGAATACCATATGGTGTGTCTGACATATGTTGGGTCACTCAGTTTGTTGGACTTAACTGTTTCAACCCTCATCTGAATTCCCTATAGTTTAGCATACAGGTGGAATCGGTCTTACAAGATGATAGTGTGTGGAAGGCTGCATGCAATTTAAGCCCATCTTGGAGGAAAAACATACCAAAGAACGTTCATATCCTAGTGAAAATGTATCAGTAATGTCATCTTTGTATATGAAGGGCAGTATCTACACATTTGGCAAAGCAACGTGATAGAAAAGAAAGGACCCAATTTGGGGGCCAAGCAGCCTTTATTACTATCTGACATTGAAATAGTACAATGAACAACCATATACCCTCTACCTAACTGAACAATTATTAATATTATCTCATATTTACTTAATCATTCTTTTTCTTTCTCCCTCCCTACCTCTCTCTCCCGTTTTCTTCCTTTTTCTCTCTCTGTATTTTGTTATTGTTTTTGTTGCTGACATGGTAACATCTTTTCTCTTTGGCTGTAGGTATTATTTATGTCTTCAACTTCGGCAGGACATAGTTGCAGGACGTCTGCCCTGTTCATTTGCAACCTTAGCATTATTAGGTTCTTATACCATCCAGTCTGAGCTGGGAGACTATGACCCAGAACTCCATGGTGCAGATTATGTTAGTGATTTTAAACTGGCCCCAAATCAGACCAAGGAACTTGAAGAGAAGGTCATGGAACTGCATAAGTCATACAGGTAAATATGTCTCCAGGATTTGTTCTGTGTTTACTTTGACAGTAAGTTTAAACCCTTGACCTGGAATTGATTTAGTGTTTGCCTTAGTGGGAACTGGTGCCATAGAAAGAGTCAGCTTGAGCTCAGTTCCCTCCCAATTCTTTGGGCAAGTCATTTAAACCCTTTGAACCTCAGTTTTCTCATCAGAGTAATAGGTGTTGCATTGTTGGATGAAAACTACATGAGGTAATATATGTAAAGCACTAAGCACAGTATCTGGCACATAGTAGGTGCTCAATAAATGGTAGCTATTATTATTATTGCCTTACCTTTTTTTTTTTCCAGATTTTAAATGTATTATGCTGTATTAGATACCTTGAGATCTTTAGAGCAGAGGTTCTTAACTTGGGGTCTATGTACATGGATAGACTTCAGAGGGCCCATGAAACCCCTGAAGGTATTTTTAAAAGTCTTTATTGAATTCACTAATTTTTTTTTCATGGAAATAATTTGTTAATGTTGGGAGGTATAACACAGTGATCAAGAACAAGTTCAGACTGAGCTGGGTTGAATTCTTGGCTCTGCTTGGTCCTGGCCTGTGACCTTGGGTAATTCACTTAATCTCTCTGAGCCTCAGTTTCCTTATATGTCTGATAGAGATCATTACCTCAGAGGAAATAGGGTGAGCCATAGGATTAAAAAAGGTAATATGTGTAAAAAGTTAATACAATGTCTTACATAGTAAAAATTCAATAAATGTTAGCTAATATTAAAGTCCCAGAAAAATTTGTGTTTCTTGCTACCAAACATTCCATTGTTATTTGAGTGATTTGTTACAGCTAAATTTTACAAGCTGCCTTAGCATATTAAGGAGACTGATCCTGGCCTTGAGTTGGTACCCTGAATTATGTTAGCATGAGTTAGGCTAGGATGCCCCAAAGGGTCATATTGCTGAGAAGTCCAGAGTGGTCTTAGTAGGCTTTTCATGGTAGGAACAAGTATTCTGTTTGGCCGTTGAGCCATCTTATTTTCCTTAGAGTGGTTCCAATAGGATTGCATGGATTGAGGTGCCTTAAATGAGAGAGTTTGAACTCAAGGTGCCCCAATTCTGGTTGCCTTATTCCCCCTGTAGGTTCCGGTCCCACAGTCATAAGAACCATAATGAGGACTTTAAAGTCTACAACCTACATAGCAATAGTCTTATAACTATCACCTTACTCTCCTGAGGTCACACTGTTTCTACAGAGAACTGCCGAGGTTTGCTTTTCAAGTATGAGCATATACATTACAATGCTCTGATATCTAAGACCACTAATATATCACTTTCAACTAGTTGATGATTGTAACTTAAGCATGTTGTATTGTCCTTAAATATGTTTTTAATATACTTATTTATATTCTGATTACGATTCTAG
>NW_020175402.1:6494253-6498613 GCF_003031525.2 Neophocaena asiaeorientalis asiaeorientalis
GTTAAAATAATTTGATTTGTTAAAATGTCAGGATTGTAGGGAAATGGTTTTTTTTCTAATAATTTAAAAATAATTTTTATTGGTAGTGTAATCTTTGAGCAATCAATAAAATGGTGAAAGAAAATATTCTACTGCTGCTGTGGAGCAAAACAGCAGAAAATAGTGGTATCAGATTATGATTGATACCTAACTTCTGTCTCTGACGTTTTCTTTTTTTTTTTTTTTTTGGTACGCGGGCCTCTCACTATTGTGGCCTCTCCTGTTGCAGAGCACAGGCTCAGCGGTCATGGCTCACGGGCCCAGCCGCTCTGCAGCATGTGGGATCTTCCTGGACCAGGGCACGAACCCGTGTCTCCTGCATCAGCAGGCAGACTCTCAACCACTGCGCCACCAGGGAAGCCCTTTTTTTTTTTTTAAGGAGCCCCAGTTTATCTATCACTCAGCTTCCACAGTTATTACCCCTGTAGCTTTCTTCAGTCATTTATTCCCCTCCATATTTTTCCCCGACAGTATTTTAAAGCAAGTCATATCATTTCACCCATAAAAACTTAAGTATCTACCAGGATACAGACTTTAAGAACACAATACAACTATCACACCTAATAAAATTAACACTAATTCTTTAATATCTGATGATTCTTTTAATGGTTATTTGATCATAATAGAATTTCAGGTTTGGGAGGACTTTATAGTCTTAATCTCATGCAATGCTTGATTCTCCTTTATAGCATTGTTACATAATCATCATAACATTATAAGCAGCTAATTATTGTGTGTCTGTTATTATGTGCCAGATACTATGCTAGGCACTTTATGTATAATATCATAGTTAACCTTTATAATCACCCTTTGAATTAGGCCAGCTCTTTTCTTTCTTTTTTTTTTTATAAATTTATTTATTTTTGGCTGTGTTGGGTCTTCGATGCTGCACGGCGGCTTTCTCTAGTTGCTGCGAGCGGGGGCTACTCTTCGTTGCTGCACGGGCTTCTCATTGCAGTGGCTTCTCTTTTTGCGGAGCTCGGGCTCTAGGCGCATGGGCTTCAGTAGCTGTGGCTCCCGGGCTCTAGAGCTCAGGCTCAGTGGTTGTGGTGCACGGGCTTAGTTGCTCCGTGGCATGTGGGATCTTCCTGGACCAGGGCTCGAACCCGTGTTCCCTGCATTGGCAGGCAGATTCTTAGCCACTGTACCACCAGGGAAGTCCCATGCCAGCTCTTTTCATATGGTGTTGTTTTACAGACTGCTGGCAGTCTCCAAGATTCTTTTTTTTTTCCGTGTATTTATTTATTTTTGGCTGCATTGGGTCTTCGTTGCTGTGCACGGGCTTTCTCTAGTTGTAGCAAGCGGGAGCTACTCTTCGTTGAGGTGCGTGGGCTTTTTATTGTGTTGGCTTCTCTTGTTGTGGAGCATGGGCTCTAGGCATGCATGCGGGCTTCAGTAGTTGTGGCACGTGGGCTCAGTATTTGTGGCTTGCGGGCTCTAGAGTGCAGGCTCAGTAGTTGTGGCACATGGGCTTAGTTGCTCTGCGGCATGTGGGATCTGCCCGGACCAGGGCTCGAACCTGCGTCCCCTGCATTGACAGGCGGATTCTTAACCACTGCGCCACCAGGGAAGCCCAGTCTCCAAGATTCTGTTAAGGGGTCCATGAGGTCAAAATTGTTTTCATAATAATACTAAGATATTATTTGCCCATTTCACTGTGTTGAAATGGTGGAGCACAAATCAAAGCGATGGCACCAGACTGTACTACTAGTCATTATATGCTTCACCAACATTCACTTTTATTTTTATTTATTTAAATTTTCCATTGTAGCCCTTTTTTAAAATTGGCTTTATTTATTTTTCTTATTTTTGGCTGCATTGGGTCTTCATTGCTGCACACGGGTTTCTCTAGTTGTGGTGAGTGGGGGTTACTCTTCGTTACTGTGTGCGGGCTTCTCATTGCAGTGGCTTCTCTTGTTGCACAGCACGGGCTTCTAGGCATGAGGGCTTCAGTAGTTGCAGCATACGGGCTCAGTAGTTGTGGCTCGCGAGCTCTAGAGCACAGACTCAGTAGTTGTGGCGCACGGGATTAGTTGCTTCGCGGCATGTGGGATCTTCCTGGACCAGGCCGCGAATGCATGTCCCCTGCATTGTCAGGCAGATTCTTAACCACTGTGCCACCAGGGAAGTCCCACACTTTTACTTTTTAACTTGCAGTTAAAAATTAAAAAGTAAAATAAAATATTTTTAAACCTGCCAATTCACTTAAAAATTTTCATGATGAAGCAGTAAAGAGTATTGATTTTATTAAATCTGAAATACATCCTGTTTAATATTCTGTGTGATTTAATGGGAAGTACATAGAAAGCACTTCTGCTGCATACTGAGGTACTCGTCTTGAAGAAAAGCACGTGTGTAATTGTTTTGAGTTCTCAGCTGCATTAGGCAGTTTTTTAATGCAACTCCTTTTTTACTTGAAAAAGTGACTGATTATTCAGACTTGGTTATTTGGCATACATTTCCTCAAAAATGAAATGAGCCAGTCCTTTAAGGATTGGTAAATGACTGATAGTATTTGTTGCTAATGACAAAATTCAAGCTTTCAAATGAAAATTAGAATTTTGGAAAATTTGTATTTGCCATCATGATCTTGACAGGTTCCAAATACTTAAACGACTTTTCTGATGAAGTTGGTGATTATTTTAATGAATGTGATTCTTTTCTTTTAATATCGTACAATGAAATGTGTCAACATTTGGAAAACTTGGATTACTCAGCCAACCAGTATTTTTCAGATATGAAATGCATGATGTTACAAAATCATGCATCTGTATAAAAGACCCATTCAAAATGCAAGATAGACCAATAGATTTTAATGTAATATGGTACAAAAAGTTCACTGATATGTTTTCAGATTTCACACTGCAACTAACCTTTAGGAAACAGCCATTGTTAAGTTTTGGTGTAGTATCAAAGAAGAATATTTTTAATCATCAATTCTTCCTTTTCCAACTACATATCTGTGTGAGATCAGGTTTCTTCATATATTACAACCATACAAAATATTGCAACAGATTGAATACAGAAGCAGGTAGGAAAATCTAGCTGTCTTCTAAGCCGCACATTAAAAAAAATTTGTAGGGCTTCCCTGGTGGCTCAGTGCTTGAGAGTCCGCCTGCCGATGCAGGGGACGCGGGTTCGTGCCCTGGTCCGGGAGGATCCCACATGCCGCGGAGCGGCTGGGCCCGTGGGCCATGGCCACTGGGCCTGCGCGTCCGGAGCCTGTGCTCCGCGGCGGGAGAGGCCACAGCAGGGAGAGGCCCGCGTACCACACACAAAAAAAAATTGTAAATATGTAAAGCAGTGTCACTCCTTAACTACATTTGGGGAAAATACTGTTATTTTTCATGTTAAAACATGAGTCGTTTATTGTTATTCATTAAGTCCCCTACATACAAACGAGTTCCGTTTGGAGAGAGTATTCGTAAGTCCAATTTGTTGGTAAGTCCAACAAAGTTAGCCTAGGTACCCAACTAACACAATTGGCTATATACTGTTGCTTTTACGCTTGCTTCTGGACATCCTGGGCTTGAAATAAAGACACTCTATTGCTACTCTACAGTACTGTACAAAGTACACAAAAGCACAACCACTTGTAGAGAATGCAAGCACGTGACAATGTATGCCAGACACGTGAACTAACTTACGTGATTGGACATGCAAACGCACATTCACATCTTTGAAAGTTCGCAACTTGAAGGTTCATAAGTAGGGGACTTACTGTTCTTTAAAGATTTAATCAATAGTTTTCAATTTTATTAGTTTTAATTTCTAATATAGTAAATATTGATAGAAATAACTCACATTAAAAAAAACTCTTTACACTAACAAACGTAGTAAGGTAGATAGCTGGGGGGAAGCAGCCGCAAGGCACAGGGATATTAGCTCGGTGCTTTGTGACAGCCTGGAAGGGTGGGAGGGGGAGAGTGGGAGGGAGGGAGACGCAAGAGGGAAGACATATGGGAACATATGTATATGTATAGCTGATTCACTTTGTTATAAAGTAGAAACTAACACACCATTGTAAAGCAATTATACCCCAATAAAGATGTTTAAAAAAACAAACAAACAAACAAAAAAACTCTTTAGAGTCCTCAGTAGTTATTGAGAGTGAAGGGTTCCTGAGGTCAAAAATTTGAGAACCCCTGAGTTAGGCAGTAAGACTAAAACCTGGGCTGTGGAGTCCGCCTGTCTTGCTTTGAATTCAGGCTCCATTCCTTATTAGCTTTATGACTCAGTAAGTTATTTAAACTCTCTAAGTGTCAGTTTTTTCATCGGAAAAATAAGGCTGATGATGTGAAGTTTTTTTTTTTTTTTTTTT
>NW_020175402.1:6498646-6518628 GCF_003031525.2 Neophocaena asiaeorientalis asiaeorientalis
TTTTTTTTTTGCGGTACGCGGGCCTCTCACTGTTGTGGCCTCTCCTGTTGCGGAGCACAGACTCCGGACGTGCAGGCTCAGCGGCCATGGCTCACGCACCCAGCCACTCCGTGGCATGTGGGATCTTCCAGGAGCGGGGCACGAACCCGTGTCCCCTGCTTCGGCAGGCGGACTCTCAGCCACTGCGCCACCAGGGAAGTCCCTGATGATGTGAATTTTGTGATTGTTAAATTAGAAATTCATGTAAAGTGCTTTGCACAATGATTCTTATTCCACTTTACAAGTAATGAATGTGAGTCTGGGTTTAGAGAAATGCTCTTTGGAACTAACTGAGTTTAAACCCAAATAGGTGAAACGATCTCAGAGGACAGGTGGATATGGTCCACTTGATGTTCTGTGAGGTATACAGATAGAAATTGAACAATAATCGATCTCCGTGATTAGAAAATTTAGAGGTCTGTCATCTTGGAATTTACTTGCTCCTTTTTGGAAAGATCGGCAATCCTCACAAACAGAAAGCAAAATGGAAATTTTAATTATGTCCAACAACGTGACATTTTAACCAGTCCAAAGAGACTTCTGCTTAGGCAGAAGCATTTACTATGCATTGGAAAGTACAAGTAAATACTACTCTGCTCCTCAGATAAATAGAAGATAGCCTACGTACATGGAATTCTTAGTAGTGGCCCTTTGCCTAGACAGAGACCGTGAAGCTATAATTAACACTAAATTTACAATAGCAAATCAAGCTTTAAAACGAATTGTCCTCCATTTATGGGGACTAAGATGGTATGTAAAGTTGTCAGTTGTCCCCCACTTAATTATTTGAAACCACAGTCCTTAATTAGAAGATGCAACAACATTATTAAAAGGCTGTCACAATCCCGCCAGATGAAAACTGCTGACCACAAGCATGTAGACCCCCAAATTGGCTGAAACCAGAAGATGGGTGATGCTTGAAACTTCACCTTGTTGCCAAGCAATCAGAGAATTGTCCATGAGCTGATAGTGCACCCTGCAGCCTCCTCCCTCACACTGCCTTTGAAACCTTTGTCTCCTAACCAGCAACTTGGAGTTCGTTTTAGGACATTAATCCACCATCTTCCCGGTTGCTGGCCTCATGAATAAAGCAACTTTTCCCATTGAAAAACAAAAAAATAAAAGGCTGTCACGTAACACTGGAACTCACTGAATGGCTCTATATCCTGACTCCACTTGCTCAAAATAAATACAGGGAAATTTTGTTATAACTTCTCTTTTTAATGAGCAAAAGTTAACCAGTGCCAAAATTCCCTGGTTAGGTACTTCTGTAAGTTGCAGTAATTTCAAGTAGTAAATTATTAGATGGTACTGAATAAATTCAGGACAGTACTCCTAATGGTTTAGAGCTGTCTAATCTCTTCCCAGATAGTTCGTTACTACTTTCAAGAGTTTTCAAACATTTAGGAAAAACCATAGTCTTGAAAATAATTTAAGTTTAATTTGTGATTTAAATTTGTAAAATATATGTTTGTATTTCTGCACAGGTATCTGTGGTTGGTGGGATTATGGGAGGTTTTCTTCTTTTTTTTTTTTCTATGCTCTTAAAGATATTTTCCAAATTTTATACAATGAATTAATGATTTTTATAATCAGAAAAAGCTTCCTGAAACAATTGTGTCCTAAAGCCGTTAGGTGGGATAGAGCAAGATAGTCATCCATGCTGAGAGGCAGTCTGGCTGGGGATATTGGGGCCTAAGCAGGGTGAGGAGAATGTTCATTGTGGGGGGCCAGCCTGGCAGGAGAAGTCAGAGCTCAAGTAGGATGAAAAGGGAGTCGTGAAGGCCTGCAGAGGGCATCCCTATGGGATGGTACCTGATACAGGTGTTGAAGCCTAAGCCGGGTGAAGAAGATGTCTATGGAAGGGGTAGCCTAACACCAGGAGTCAGAACCTGAGTGAGTTAAGGAGGACATGTGTGGGGAGCAGCCTAGCATGGGGAATTCAGAGTCTAAGCCAGTGAAGAGGGCACCCACGTGGAGGAGGGGTCAGTGGCAGCAAAGAGAGATTGGTTATGTACAGGGGGTTGATCAAATGAGTCAATGTATTGTATTAAGGATAATGGGAGCCAGGTTTCTGACTGTCAGTAAAGGGAGATACAAATTAGAGTGAGAGAGAAATTAAAATGAACCCTGTGGTGTTGCATTAAAACTCGAGGTTTCAGTGTAAACTCATTGTTTCCAATAGATAGATGGATGGATAGATAGTTGTTAGATAGAGATGTAAGTAGGTATACATACACACACACACACACACACACACACACACACACACACACTCACATACTCTGACTCTACGTTGTGCCAGAAGGAGGTGCTCAAAAAATGATGGGAAGGGCTTCCCTGGTGGCGCAATGGTTGAGAGTCCGCCTGCCTATGCAGGGGACACGGGTTCGTGCCCTGGTCCGGGAAGATCCCACATGCCGCGGAGCGGCTGGGCCCGTGAGCCATGGCCGTTGAGCCTGCGCGTCTGGAGCCTGTGCTCCGCAACGGGAGAGGCCACAACAGTGAGAGGCCTGCATACCGCAAAAAACAAAAAAAAAAGAAAAAAAAAATGATGGGAAATGGTCAGAGGGACACAGAATCCAGCTTAGAAAGGCTCCCACTAACCAAATCTGGGACGATTTAAGCACTAAAATAAATAAGGAAAATAATTGATTATATTACATTGAATAAGCTGAGAATCCCTGAGTCCATACTGATATAAATGAGTGAATAGATTAAAAGTTTGACAAGGAATAGACTATTTCCAAATACATTCCCACAGAATATTTATTAATTACAAAGAGGTAAAGAGGAATTTCATAGAAGAGAAGCCCGGCAGACATCACTGATCAAAATGAACATCTGGAAGAGACAAATTGAAATCATGTTCCCCCTGATAGGATGCAGTGAGAACACAGGGTCACTTCTGTGATATTCCTGTGAAAGATGTATAACTTATGGGGTCAATTTGTGGAGAAACATCAGACAGGCCCAAATTGAGGGGCATTCTATAGAATAACTGGCCTATAATCTTTAGAAGTTCAAGATTAGGAAAGTCAAAGAAAGACTAAGAAACTTTTCCAGACTAAGAGGACACAAGAGAGATGAACTAAATGAAACTCCATGAGGCTAAATTGGATTCTTCTGCCATACAGAACATTTTGGAAATAACTGGGTAAACTTGAATGGGGTCTGAGGATTAGATGGCAGTAATGTATTATTGTTTATTTCCTTGTTTTCAGAGCCCTGTGGAGGTTATGTAGGAGAATGTCCTTGTTTGTAGGAATTACACACCAGAGTACTTGGGAGTGATTGGTCATCAGGTTGACAATTTGCTCTCAAATGGTTCAGGAAAAATTGTTTGTATTGTAGGTAACTTTTAAGCATGTTTCAAAATTTTTTTAGTTATATAAAAAAATGTTAAATGCAAAGCATCAGCCAAACCTCAAATATAAATATTATTTTCAACTAACAAGGAAAGTCATAGTTTTAAAGATCTCTTCTTACCACCTGCCCTTAATACAATTTTAAAGCATGCTTACTTATTAGAAAATCATTTAACTACATAGTTTGAAATTTAAATCTGTATTAAAATTGATTGACCCCGTTAATGTCCCTTAGAGTTGGAGAAGTATGGGGAAGATTTCATCATGATTGCTTCATTTAATGTCTTAAAACTTGTCTTCAAATTAAAGTGATTAAAATTATTTCTCGGGCTTCCCTGGTGGCGCAGTGGTTGAGAGTCCGCCTGCCGATGCAGGGGACACGGGTTCGTGCCCCAGTCCGGGAAGATCCCACATGCCGCGGAGCGGCTGGGCCCGTGAGCCATGGCCGCTGAGCCTGTGTGTCCGGAGCCTGTGCTGCACAACGGGAGAGGCCACAGCAGTGAGAGGCCCGCGTACCGCAAAAAAAAAAAAAAAAATTATTTCTCTTCTATGAGTTACTTATGATGTACCACTGTACCAGAAACCTAAGGGTGCAATAATAGTAAACACTTATACTTTACAAAGCAGTTTCACAAGCATTCTCATTTTATCCTACTAGTCACATTCATTCATTCATTCATCAAAGATTAAAAGAATCATTGCCTATACTAGTCTCAAGAAGTAGGTATTATTATGCTTCTTACTTTATGGTTAGGAGATTGAGGTCACCACTCTTAAGTGCAGGAGCTAGGATTCCAGCTGCAGTGATGTGACTTGGGTCCTGGCTAAAGCCTGCTACCTTAAACTGAGTCATAACTTGCCTATGACCGTGTAATCCCTCCATGCTTGTTTCTTCGTCAGCAAAGTGAAAGTGTTGGACTCTATAATCTTCAAGCTCCATTCCAGCTTCGAATCCTAAACTTCAAGCCATCAATAATACTAACACTAACAACAACAAAGACAAAAAAATCAAAAACCCATAAAATGGGAGTAACCTTAACTAGAAAAGTATATAATGTATATGAGGGAAAAAACTACAAAAATTTCCTGAGATGATTTTAATGACTTGAATATACAGACTTGCTTATGTGTTTATTTTCCCATTCTCCTTTTTTGTGTTCAATTTCAGAGTCATTAATAAAGAGCATTCAGGTATGATGGCTTAGCGCTTGTGGAAGGAAGTTTTTATTCTGAGATGCTGAGTCATTAACAAATCTGCAGTTTCTTTCCTGAGATTTTTTTTTTATGGGGGGGGTGTTATTCCAGGGAACCCTTTGTTCTTTTTAATGAGAATAAAGACAGATGAGTTTGGAAGAGACTTTCTCTTGTTAAATGAATAGGTCACTGCTGCTTTTTATAGCTGGAGGCTGGCAGTCTTATGGGAAATAGGCATTTACATGGTTTTTCTTTGGGGGTATGGCTGCTTTATTGTTACCATGAATTTCTGTTTGATTGGTTTGAATTGCACAGCACTAGGAGTAATATTTTTATTTCAAAGCTGAACATAACAGCTCATGAGCACTTTTCAAAAGAGAAGAAAGTTATAAAGGAGAAGGAAAGACTGTCACAGTGAGTGTTTAGGCAGTGAGGCTGATTGTTTTCAAACAAACTTAATTCATTATATGCCTAGTAATGAAGACATCTTAATAACAGAGAAAACAGCCCCATTATCTACATGCCTCTATTAACCAATTTATTTTGTTTAGGTCAGTGGGCAGGACACCATCTGTTACCAGAAATTTTCTTTTCATCAAGCCTGCCCCCATTAAGAATCCCCAGTTAAGCAACTTCAGCTGCCCTCCTGTTTAATTTCCACATTAACTCAATTCAGGGATAGGGAGAGAAAAAGGCAGCTAAGGGGATATTGTAAGTTGTACCATGCCCTCAGAGGATTTAATTTGGTCACCTCCTTGGCAAGATAAATTAGTGGGAGGAGTTTACATGTGTTGGAGAAAAGGCCTAAGGAGAGGGAGGGGCAGAACTGATGGTGGATGAGGTAGCTTTAAAGAAATTTAGAAGGTTATATTTTTTAACTTTTTTTTTCTGATAGCTTTTGGTGACTTTTGGTTTCTCCAAGGTCTCTTTTTCCAAGGCATATTTCAATTATTTAGACACAGGTAGTGATAAGAGTCCTTTTCCATACATAATAGTCTACTTTTAGGACTATGAAATATATCTATGTATATGTTTATATAAAGTACAAGTAATATACAAATGTTATTATTGTAAATGTTGACACTGTGACACTGAAAGTCTTTTTGTTTTTCTTCTATCAAAGGTCCATGACTCCAGCTCAGGCTGACCTGGAATTTCTTGAGAATGCCAAAAAGTTGTCTATGTATGGTGTTGACCTTCATAAAGCAAAGGTAATGGTAACTTTGGCCTTTATTAATATGCATGTATCAGACCTGTGTCATATAATATTTCTTACCAACCTTTATCTGGGGCATTACAAAACGTTCAGAGGAGTTAGTAATTCTTGTTGGAATTTTAAGTTGAAACAGTCAAGTGTATTAAGTGTATCAGTTGAATTGCCCTTTTACAATTCCACCATCAGAACGAAGTTTCACACCTAAGCAACCATAAGGATCAAAAGATATAGCACCGAGAGCAAAAGAAATGATAATTTCCTAAAATGCAGATACACTTGTAAATATAGTGACAGTGAGGCATGTTTCACAGACAACATCACCTATATCAGAATCACCTGGGGTGTTTATTAAATATGCAGATTCCTGAGCTTCTCCCAGATTTACTGAATTACTTTGGAGGAGCGGCTAAGTCTCCAGATTTAATGAATATCCCAAATGATCCTCCTTCATGTTTGAATCTGAGAATCACTGGCGTAAGGTAGTGGTTCTCAAAGTGTGGTCTCTGAACCAGCGTTTAGCATCGTCTAGGAACTTGTTAGAAATGCTCATGTCAGCTCATGTCAGGTCCCATCCCAGTCTCACTGAATCAGAAACTATGTGGGTGGAGCCCAGCAGTCTGTTTTAACAAGCTCTCCAGGTGATTCTAATGTACAGGGGAGGAACCACAGTGGCTCATTTGAGAACCACTGGGTTAGGGATTTGGAAACTTGAGCTTTCATCCTAGTTCTACCTAATACAACCTAACACAATGAATACTTAAGGGATGTCACTTGACTTCTCTCATCCTCAGCTACTGAAATGTCTGGGGAGGTTGAGGAGTTTGTGAGAGAAAGAAAGGGCTCAAGGGATGACCTGAGGTTCATTTAGAGAAATTTAACTAGGATGCGTGATGGGGAATCAAAACCATGTCCAGTGAGAAACAGGCAAAGGAATAGGGCTACTTAACCCACAGAAGGGAAAGTTTAGGAAAGATATAATGTCAGTCTTCATGGATTTCAAGGATTAACTTGTGGAGTAAAGATTTTACTATGGCTCCAAGATATAACACTAGAGCCGGTAAAATGAAAACTGCAGGGAAATACTTTTCAGTCCAGTTGGACAAATTGTCTCACAGAGCTATTTCAAAGATGGGATGGGCTACCTCAGAAGGGATTGAGTCGTCTATCACCAGAGATATTCCAGGTTAGGCAGAATAATCACTTGGTAGGAATTTAGAAAAGGACATTCAAACATTTGGTGGGTGATTGGACTAAAATGACCTTTCAGGTTTCTCCCAACCTGAATATCTGTATCTGAGGTTTCTTCCTTATTTACATTCTAGTAACTAATAAAATTTCATTACATGTTAGTGAGTTTTCTTAAGATGTTGCTCTGGATTGTTTTGGGCTGGGTACTGTAACTTCTGTGAATCTCAAAAGTAGATGGTAGGAAGATCAGATAAGGTCCAGAACTGAAATTGTTAGGTTTTGCTTCTCAATTTCTGCTGGAGGCTGGTGTCAATTCAGTAATTATCAGGATTACATGAGGAGTCAGGCAGCATATTTCTACAGCAAATGTTGTAAAGCAAGTTGTTTCTCCAAAACATATAGTTAAAAGAGAGATGTAGGGCTTCCCTGGTGGCTCAGTGGTTGAGTGTCCGCCTGCCGATGCAGGGGACGCCGGTTCGTGCCCCGGTCCGGGAAGATCCCACATGCCGCGGAGCGGCTGGGCCCATGAGCCATGGCGGCTGAGCCTGTGCGTCCGGAGCCTGTGCTCCGAAACGGGAGAGGCCACAACAGTGAGAGGCCCGCGTACCGCAAAAAAAAAAAAAAAGAGAGAGATGTAGTTGTATCCACAGCCTTTAAAAACTTAAGGGGACATCTTCTGGGAAATTCTGTTACGTAGTCATCGAATTGAAGCTGAATATAATTTCTTCTTCTCTCTATTGTGCTTGTACATAACACACGTAGGCACTAATATGTTTCTTTATACTCATTTTGGGAAAAGGAGCAGTCTAGAAGCATATAACTCCAGTCTTTTATTACTTATCTAAATAAATGGTTAGCTGTAGAGATTAACTCAGGTGAAATTTATTTTCCTTGAATTATAGACATAGATGATTAATATTATATATTTAATTAAAATTTTTTCTTTAATAAAGAGGCATGCAAATATGGCTTTATTGGTAACTTACTGTTCCTTTTTGACCTGAGGATAATATTTATAACTTACTATACTTAAAAAAAAACTTACTATACTTAACATCAGTAATTATAAAAATCTGAGTTCTCTCATACTGAGTTTATAAGGAATAGAGTCAACTCCTATACTTATCATGGTCTTTGGAGGGATGACCACTTTATCATAGAAAAACAAGAATTATAGTTGTGCATGTATATTTGGTAGTATACATAACCCTATGCCCTGGCCTCCAGGAAGTCCTGGTGATCTGCTGACTTAAACATACATGTATACGGCATGCAGCTACCATAGCTACCATAGTAATTATTTGCTGACTATGATAATGATAGGTTTGAGTACTTCAGAACTGGGAGACCAAAATGCCTGCCCTAGGATTTTCATATACAGACAGGCATGGTGAAAATAAATTAGTGTCTCTTTTTGAATTATTAAGGGAAGCCTTTTTTTTTAAATTCATTTATTTATTTATTGGCTGTGTTGGGTCTTCGTTGCTACACGCAGGCTTTCTCTAGTTGCGGCGAGCAGGGGCTATTCTTCGTTGTGGTGCGTGGGCTTCTCATTGCAGTGGCTTCTCTTGCTGTGGAGCACGGCCTCTAGGCATGCAGGCTTCAGTAGTTGTGGTACCCAGGCTCAGTAGTTGTGGCTCGCGGGCTCTAGAGCTCAGGCTCAGTAGTTGTGGCGCACGGGCTTAGTTGCTCCGTGGCATGTGGGATCTTCCCCGACCAGGGCTTGAACCCGTGTCCCCTGCATTGGCAGGCAGATTCTTAACCACTGCGCCACCAGGAAGTCCCAGGGAAGCCTTTTTGGAGGCTGCAGAGGCTCAGTTTTATGAGAGGAGTGTTGTGAAGGTAGATGAGGTGCAAGCTGAGTGACATTTCACAGTGGCTTTGAGGGGTGGTGATGGTGGCTGTATTACTCCTCATAGCAGTCGATTCCTTCAGTGGGTAAGATGTGTGTATGTCCATGTTTCTTGGACAAAAGAAAAGCAGATGTTCCTTCAGTCACTAATAATGAATGAAATAATTGATAGTAATGGTTGAAGGTTTAAGCTTAGTGTATGTTGTTACTAAAATACCTTGAAATTTCCTAATTTATCAACCTACATGAATCAAGATTTTTATAAATCTGAAGCAAAGAATTTACTAATATTTGCCATAATAAGTTATGATTAATAATGTGGGCAGGTAACAAACTCAGTGTAAACACTTACTGAGCATGTTGTCAATAACAGTATTTGGAGTGATATGGCAATGATTTAGATACAGTTTCCACCCTCAAGGACTGAATTTTAATTTTTTTCTAGTTGTTTTCCTCATTATAAAGGTGATATATTAATTGTATATATATATATTATCCATACATAATTGTATGTGCCTAGAAAATAGGATAATCCTGGAAATTATCAAATCAGTACTGGTTACTGTTAAAGAGTGTGGGAGGAGGAGGGTAGATTTTTTTTTAATTTTACACATTTCTGTATTGTTTGAATTTCTTACATACATGTGTTAGTTTTTTCATATTTGAATGCTTTTTAAAAGATAATACACGTTTATTGTAATTGGAATGTATAGAAAACTGAAATGAAAAATTGCTCATAATTGTACCACCTAAAGAATGCCATTATTAACATTTTGGTTTATTCATCTTTCTTCTATGTATATTTTTTATATTGTTGGAATCAAATTATGTATGTAATTTTATCCTGCTTTATTTTGCTTAATGTTACAACATAATTATTTTCCCATTTATCTCCCAAATTCTATTTAACTGTTTTAATAGCCACATTGTATTTCACTATATGGATGAACAATAATTTAACCCTAATGCTTGGATACTTAGGTTATATCCAGTTTTTCACTCTTGTAACATTCTGAACATTATCATGTGTAAAGCTTTTTCTGTGATTTGAATTATTTCCTTAGAACAGATTATAGAAATAGAATTACTGAGTCTGATTTGGACATTTTAAAGATATTTGTGGTAGGTAATAACATTGATTTTTAAGTGTAGTATAGTAACAACATTTTTGCATAGACCAAATAGTCCCATGGGTTATGGTAGTTAGGTTAAACTTTATTTTTCATTGTATTCTTTGTAACTGTATTTGGTTGTTAATATCTTCAGATTGTCTAATAATAGTTGACTATGTTGAGCACTTTGCTCAAGACTGAAACGCTAACGCTTTTTTTCCTCAGGACTTGGAGGGAGTGGATATCATCCTAGGTGTCTGCTCTAGTGGCCTTCTGGTTTACAAAGATAAGCTGAGAATTAACCGCTTTCCTTGGCCCAAAGTGCTGAAGATTTCTTACAAACGTAGCAGCTTTTTCATTAAGATTCGGCCTGGAGAGGTACAGAATTCGTGTTTCCCTTTCCTCCTGAATCAAACACAGACCATGTCTAAAACATCTCTTCATTCCTGTTTTCCTTGTTATGTCATCTATGTGGTCTCTCTATAGCTAACTATTTAGGTGCTGATATTTTGTTTCCTAATCAGTCCCGTGATGCTTCTTCTCTTCCTTCCTATTTGTTTTCTGGACAGTTCTCTTCATGTAGGTAAATGTACTATGACCAAAAGTGAAATTTGGATAATAAACTTGTTCCTTGTTTACTCCAGGTAAAAGCTTGATGGAAAATATTTTTAAATTAAGTAGCATGAGACTTTTAAATTGTGGGGTTAAATTACTTATGTTTTATACCACCAGTCCCTTACCTTATATAATTATTTGTATATGTAGGTTCTAGTAGTTACTGGGAATGTGTCCTAGGGTCAAGTTCTAGATTTTTAGTAGAGTTGGATGTTCAACTTTGTACCAGATAACTCAGTTACTAGTTGGTGATCAGTTTTCAGAATATATTAATGCTGGCTAAATTTAACTTTTATATTAAAGAGCCATCATGGTATAGCAGAAAATTGTTCAAGTAGGAATTAAATTTTAAAAAAAGTTGTAGTGCCTACTCTGCCACCTACTAAGTAAAAGACCCTGGATAAATCTAAAGTGTTCCTTACCATTCAAGGGGGATAATACCTGCTCTGTCAAGGTTGATTTGAAGATCAAATGAGATGACAGAGGTAAAAGCTCTGAACAGGAAAGCATCGTACTAATGTAAAGAGGCTTTTTTGTGTATATATCACCATCTGCTGGTGAAAAATGGCTCATTATTTGAACATGGAAATACTGAATGTGCAGCCTTAAAATTTAGGATAAGGATTATCATTGAAGCATTTATTTATACCATAGTTATTTACCTGTGCCTAGCAAAAGTCAAAGAATTTCAAATCCAAGAGTCATTCAGTCAATAAATATTTACTGATGGCTTTCTTTGTGTGAGACACTATTCTAGGGGCTAGGAACAGTAAATATCAATAGAAGAGTCCATCCCTCAACAATCTTTTTTTTTTTAACATCTTTATTGGAGTATAATTGCTTTACAATGGTGTGTTAGTTTCTGCTTTATAACAAAGTGAATCAGCTATACACATATAGATATATCCCCATATCTCTTCCCTCTTGTGTCTCCCTCCCTCCCACCCTCCCTATCCCACCCCTCTACATGGTCACAAAGCACCGAGCCTATCTCCCTGTGCTATGCGGCTGCTTCCCACTAGCTATTTTACATTTGGTAGTATATATAAGTCCATGCCACTTTCTCACCTTGTCCCACATTACCCTTACCCTTCCCTGTGTCCTCAAGTCCATTCCTCAACAGTCTTACAATTTAATGTGGGAAGGCAGAAAAAAAAAATATATATATATATATGATAATGGGAAGTCTTTGGTTTCTTTAAATGTTAACTATATAATATATACTAAAAATGCAAAATTCTTACTTAAGAAAGCAATAAAGAACAACAGTAGGATTTTGAAAAGTGTAGTATAGTATTGTGACTACAACAGATGATTCAGAAGTAGCGTGGTGTAGTGGCAACCATGAAATTCTGGTTCTGACACTTAATAGCTGTGAGACTAAGCAGGTGACTTCTCTGACCTCAGTTTCTTCATGTATAAAAATACAGATGATACTGTCTGATCATAGTGTTATTGGCAATAATAGCCACTAGAAGTAAATGTCAGTGTCCTTTCCATCTTATAAAGTATGCTTAAGGCAGAAAAAAAGAGGCAAGAGACTAGCAGGACAGTGTTTCCAGTAGCCCTGGCAGGATGTGGTTTACTTCAGTCAAAGAAGTATCTAGATAAACTAATGATCAATCAAAGAAAAAAAAAGGCATTTAATAATTCAATAATCTGGTTTGAGCCACAATCTTTAGTTCCTATTACTAAAAACGATTGCATAATAATATTAGTTGATTGGAGGAATCATCTGCTATCCTATTCCCTGATTATTGAGTAGTCTAGTATCCTAAATGCAGACAGTAACTAAGGAAGAGCAGTGTCTGGACAATCAAAATGTGACTTGATTGTGTCTCAGAATAATATACAGTGTATATGTGTGTGTGTGTGTGTGTGTGTGTGTGTGTTTCTGAACAAAATAACATGTGTAAATGATATAAGATGCATTCCCTGGCTTCCTTGCTGTGGAAAAAACCACTCTCAGTTGAGTAAATTTCTTTTGGTAAGTAGGAAAAAATTTCAAATGATATTTTATGTCCTTAGACTAGTAACTTTCTTTTTATTCACAATGATCTCTTCTGCAGCACCATATTTCTCTGGTCCTGTATCACTGTAGTTGAATAATACTTTATGTTCCATGTTTGCTTGTGTATTTATAGCAAGAACAGTATGAAAGTACCATCGGATTCAAACTTCCCAGTTACCGAGCAGCTAAGAAATTATGGAAGGTCTGTGTAGAGCATCACACGTTTTTCAGGTATTGTTCTCACTTAAGTATTTTTCAAGGATAAATTATTTATGCATGCTTCTATTTTAAACCTGCTATTGAAATTTCCTTCTTTGCATGGCTGGCCGTCTTTTATTTAGCTCAGGTGAGATCATCTTAAGCAAGATAAAATGAGTCTAGTTCTCCTTCTTTGGGTTGAAAAACACTGTCTTAACATTCCCAGAGCACCTTTCTGTGTATGGTAGAAGGATGAGGGCAATGAAGAATAGGAACCTGTATTTACTAGAGGCTCTGTGATTGCCCTAACTGGAGCTAAAACCAGTCCTGTCAGGAAGAGGTACCCTGACTTAGCTCCACATGGAATTTCTCTAAGGAGTGCTTAACTACTCTGTGGAACTCTTATACTTAAAGATGTGAAGCTGATCGTTATCTTGGTTCTAATCAACCCCAGAAAGGGAGCACAGAGAACCATCTTCAAAGCACAGTTGTATCAGATAAACAGAAGACAGAAGAAAGTTTCATCTCCTTTGCTTTTCAAGAGGACATATAATTAACCCCTTGTGTTCATTTACCAAGCATTTTCTGTGTGCTTACCCTTTGTATAGGCACTGTACTAGGCATTGGGAATATATCACTAGATAGTTCTAGCCCCTGTCCTGGTGGAACATAAAATCTAGCAGACAAATAATTACTTCTGTTGAAAGGAGAGCCAGCTAGTTGTCAGTTTGCCTTTTTAAGAAAATATCTTTATTATAGAAAATTGCATGTATAGCACAATGAAGAGAATGGTATAATGAACTCCTCTGGTCCCAAACTCCATCTTCAACAATTATCACCCCAAGGTCAATCTTGCTTCATCTATATCCCCACTCACTCCTTCCTACTACTTCTCAGATTATTTTAAAGCAAATCCCAGACTTCATGCCATGTCGTTCATAAATAAACTTGACTCTTTATGAATGGCTCTCAAGAGAGAGAACCACGATAACTTTTTCTTCTATTTGTAATTTCATATCATACTTAGCACTAAAGAACACTGGACAGAAAGACAAGTCAGGGAAAATAACATTTCAATTCTCATTTCAAATAAAACATGAGGCTACACCTTATATTCGATTAAAGAATCTTAATTATTGGCATTAAGATATTTCTTTATGTTTTCATCATTTTCTTTAAAACCAAGAAAATAGAGTTTTAAAAGAGGGTGAGGAAGAGTAAAAAGAGGTTTTTTCCCCTTTTCTTTTAATTGAAGTATAGTTGATTTACAATGTTGTGTTTGTTTCAGGTGTACACCAAAGTGATTCAGTTATACATATATATATATTATCAGATTCTTTTCCCTTATAAGTGATTACAAAATATTGAGTATAGTTCCCTGTACTATATAATAGGTCCTTGTTGGTTATCTGTTTGTTTGTTTTTTTTTCGGTATGTGGGCCTCTCATTGTTATGGCCTCTCCTGTTGTGGAGCACAGGCTCTGGACGCACAGGCTCAACGGCCATGGCTCACGGGCCTAGCTGCTCTGTGGCATGTGGGATGTTCCCGGACCGGGGCATGAACCCATGTCCCCTGCATCGGCAGGCGGACTCTCAACCACTGTGCCACCAGGGAAGCCCTGGTTATCTGTTTTATATACAGCAGTGTGTATATGTTAATCTCAAACTCCTAATTTTCCCCTCCCCCCCCAAAAAAGAGTTATTTTGAATGTTTAGTATCTATGGTATAGGTTTCAGCTGCAGCCAATGCATTTACTTGTAGGATAGCATATTTAAATCCATTGCATCAAAATAAGAGGATATATTAACATGTAATTCTTCATTACATAAAAGAAAGCATTTGCTGAATTAAACTACCCCAAAGAGAAAAAAATACTCTCTTTTTGGTAGTATTTGATGTAACAATTTAGCAAATATTCAGCAAATATTTATTGAATGCCAGATTCATGCCAGGCACTATGCCCGAAGTGAAAACACAAAATGAATAAGTCATAGTCTTTATTCTTTACCCAAAGAGAGCTCACAGTCTCATAGTGGAGACCAGCACATAAACAGATTGTTTCAATTCAGTGTAGTAAATGCCATGACAAAAGAGAGCACAGGGTACTGCTTAGAAAGAAGACGGGGTTCCTAACTGAGTTGAAAATACACCAAATATCCTATTAAATAGGATTTAATAGGCATTGAATACCAGGCATTGAGTTTGGAGTGCATTGACAAAATTATTATTCTAGGAGAGGGGAAAAAGAGCTCTGGGCTTGAATTCTATGACTGCCCAACTTCTTAACAGCTATGACCTTAAGCAAGTAACCTTCTTTGAGGTTCAGTTTCTTTTATCTATAAAATGATGAAAATATTACAGGGGTACAGTGAAAATAGTACAGTGCTATAAAAGCATTTTGAAAACCATAAGACCCTACCTATAGAGATACAAGATTATATCATTAATATAAGCTACAAATAAATTATACATATTGTTTTGAGAAATGACAGAATTAAAATAATGATTGCTTGATTGGAAATTTGTCTTAGTAACTATAAGGAAGCTGTGAGAATTGTGAAATTTTAATACTTGATTTTGTCTTTAATCTCACAACCTCATTAGAGTGAGATGATGTATATAATATATGATTATCATGTTTTTCCCCCCAGACTGACATCTACAGACACCATTCCTAAAAGCAAATTTCTTGCCCTGGGATCCAAATTTCGATACAGTGGCCGAACTCAGGCTCAGACCAGGCAAGCTAGTGCTCTGATTGACAGGCCTGCCCCACACTTTGAGCGTACAGCAAGCAAACGGGCATCCCGAAGCCTTGATGGAGGTTTGTATTGAATATTAATGATTTCTTGTTATCCTAACTCTTTAGAGAGAGATAAAGGAAGAATGGTTATCAGATGTGATCGGGTACATTCAAACTAAGTACAGTTATCTATAAGAGAATCAAATTAAAGAGTCTCAGTGATAAAACGAAATGGATCTCACTAATTGTCGAATTTAGTGGAATCATCTTAAGAAAAGGAGAACAGAGGTTCAGAGAGAGTAGTAACTAGATCAAGGTCCCACTGCTGGGAAGTGGTGGATTGAACACCACTAGAATTGGAATTAGAATTCAGAATCTCTGCCACAGGGTGACGCCTAATGTAGTATACTGAACTAAACCCCTCTTCAACATTTTTAAATAGTTGTTTTTCAAGTAGAAAAGAGGGAAGGGGTCTGCCTCACTAGCGCAATCACTGAAAAAGTTTAGATCATTTGTCATGTGTCAATTATAGACCAAAAAAACAATCCTCTTACTGGAGTGTCCAAATTTTGTTTAAATAAAAGAGGGAGGAAGTAAACAAGTTTCATAATTGTATATACTGACAGAAGATCTGTTTCAGTTTTTCTAAGTTTAGTCTCAAGGATTTGAGAGCATTAGCATTACTGAAATGAAGTAAAAAGCCACAATCAGTTCTTTTTTTTTTTTTGGCCCTGCCACGTGGCTTGCAGGATCTTAGTTCCCCTACCGGGGATTGAACCTGGGCGCCAGCAGTGAAAGCACCGAGTCCTAACCACTGGATCACCAGGGGATTCCCAAGCCATATTCAGTTCTTTATGCAGCTAGAAAGAGGTGGCAACTAAATAAAAGTTCAGAAGGCAGTAACCAAAATAGAGTATTGCTGATTGCAGCTCTATACTATCTATTGTAAAAGCAAGGTGCATGTTACAGTAGTTACAGGCTTCAGTTCTGGAGTCGGACCTGGTTCCAATCTCAACCACTGCATTTATGATCTATCTTTTTGGGTGAGTTACTTACTCAGTGTCTCAGTTTTCTCATTCGTAAAATGGGTATGATGATAATATAATATTATCTCAAAGAATTTTCATGAGAAAATAAATGAGATGATATGCTTGGCACAATGGCTGGCACTTAATGTGACCCCAAAATATTAGCTGTCGTTAAAATATTGTTAATATTCTGGCCGCAGCATTATTATTTTGTTTTGTATCATCCAGAACTATGCTGCCGTATTCTGGTTTGTTGCATTATGGGAGCATATATCAGAAATACCTAGCTCACTTTAAAGGGATCAGGAATGGGTCAGCCACACTTGGAAAAGAAATCACCTAAGCAGTAGAACTTTTGTGCTTCCGTACCACGAGTCATGCTTCTTTCTTTCTGATGTTTCTCTACAAGGCAGATTGTAGGCTTTGTTTATTTACTCTTCATCACAACACTAGGAATTAAGCTCAGAGATTAAATAACTTTTCTTAAGATATGATAGCTGGTGGATTGGAGTATAGGTTGGTTTAACTCCAAAATCCATGTTCTACCAGATCCATACTTACTTACTGATTTGTTCAACTATTTTAAACTTCTGTGTGTCAGGTATTGTTCTAGTTATTGGGGATACAGCTGTGAACATACAGACATGGTTCTGCCCTCATGGGGCTTACATTCTATGGGTAGAAACAGAAACAAAATGAAACAAGTTCAGATAGTGGTAAGTGCTATAAAGAAAATAAAACAGTAATGGGATGGAGAGTGTCTGTGGATGGGGAGATTGGGGAGCTGTTTCAAATTGAGTGGTCCACTCTAAATTTAGAAGGTTCCTCTGAGGAGCTTCATTTGAACTGAAACCTGAATTATGAGAAGGAGCCAGCCATCCCCAAGTCTGGGGGGATAAACATTCTTGAAAAGGGAGTAGCAAGTACAAAGACCTGTAGGTAGATATGAGCTTGGCATGTGTCTAGATCAGTGCTGTCCCATAGAACTTGCAATGCTGATGAAAATCTTCTATTTTGTGATGTCCAGTTTGGTAGCCAGTAGCCACATGTGGCCATATGAACTTGAAATGTGACTGTGAAACTGAGGAACTCAATTTTAACTAAACCTAAATAGTCACACATGGCTAGTACAAAGATCTACTCCACTACAGGGGTAGTAAAGCAGAATCTTGGTGAAGTCTGTTGCAGGATCTGGGTGAGAGATGACAACAGCTTGGACTTGAGTATTGGCGTTAAAGACAGTGAAAACTGGTCAGGGATACAATTCAGAAGTAGCGCTGACAGAATTACTGGTAAATTAAGTGTTGGAGATGGTAAGGAAAAGAAAATCAAGGTTTATTCCTAGGCTTGATCATTTACTACAATGGGAAAGTCTGAGAGGAGCAGAGTTTGGGGATGTAGGAAATCAAGACTTCTCTTTTGGACATGTTAAGTTTGAGGTATGATCACTCAGTCCTCATATCTGCCATATTCATATAACAACCTCAGGCATCGCTTTCTTGTCCGGTAAATCACCCTACCTCCAGTTTATCTTTGTTTTGGGGAGTTATTATTTTATCCCCATTTTTCAGTGAGAAAACTAAGGCTGGAAAGTTTAAGCAATCTGTTCAAGATCTCACAGCTAGTAAGTTCCAAAGCTTGAACAAAAACTCACGTCTGTCTGATACCATATGGCTTCTTCCACTAAATGAAATTTCATTGTTATATAGATACTATGCCTGATGTATCTTTTCTTCCTAATAGCAAAAATAACCAGCAATTCAAGGGCTAGTGAGCTTTGGTACTTTGAACAAATTAGAAATTATTTATTTATTTTCTAACATCTTTATTGGAGTATAACTGCTTCACAATGGTATGTTAGTTTCTGCTGTATAACAAAGTGAATCAGCTATACATATACATATATCCCCATATCTCCTCCCTCTTGCGTCTCCCTCCCACCCTCCCTAATGCACACCTCTAGGTGGTCACACAGCACAGAGCTGATCTACCTGTGCTATGTGGCTGCTTCCCACTAGCTACCTATTTTACATTTGGTAGTGTATATATGTCCATGCTACTCTCTCACTTCCTCCCAGCTTACCCTTCCCCCTCCCCGTGTCCTCAAGTCCATTCTTTAGGTCTCTGTCTTTATTCCTGTCCTACCCCTATGTTCTTCAGAACTTTTTTTTTTTTTTTAGATACCGTATATATGTGTTAGCATACGGAATTTCTTTTTCTCTTTCTGACTTACTTCACTCCGTATGACAGACTCTAGGTCCATCCACCTCACTACAAATAACTCAATTTCATTTCTTTTTATGGCTGAGGAAAGCTTTACTTATAAAGATGCTTCTGTTACTTGTAGAAATAACATGTTGACTGTCTCTATTTTTCTAGCTGTAGAAACCTTACAGTTCAATTCAAGATTTTTTTTTTTTTTGCGGTACGCGGGCCTCTCACTGTTGTGGCCTCTCCCGCTGCGGAGCACAGGCTCCGGACGCGCAGGCTCAGCGGCCATGGCTCACGGGCCCAGCCGCTCCGCGGCATGTGGGATCTTCCCGGACCGGGGCACGATCCCGTGTCCCCTGCATCGGCAGGCAGACTCTCAACCACTGCACCACCAGGGAAGCCCTCAATTCAAGATTTTTAAAAACCTTGATGTCTCTGTCTAATTGACTAATATTGACCAGTTATATTAAATTATACACTGTGTTCCTGGCGGGAAATCTCCAAAAATTTGTCTTCAAATGTTGTAGCAATGTTTGAGTTTCCAAAACTAAAGCATGTAAAACAATTCTAAAGGAAGACAGTCAGGTCTTTGGTGGCTTTACCGTTAGTATCACAGAGTTTAGGGAGCTTAGAAACAGTTTTTATTTTTTTCTTTTTTTAAGGTTTGTGGCAACCCTTCGTGGAGCTAGTCTATTGGCGCCATTTTCCCAACAGTATTTGCTTACTTAGTGTCTGTGTCACATTTTTTAAAAAATTTAATTTATTTTTTTATACAGTAGGTCCTTATTAGTCATCAGTTTTATACACATCGGTGTACACATGTCAATCCCAATTGCCGAATTCAGCACGCCACCATCCCACCCCCCACTACAGCTTTCCAACTATGCTGTATCACATTGATTGATTTGCATATAGAATCCTTGCATCCCTGAGATAAACCCACTTAATCATGGTGTATGATCCTTTTAATGTGTTGTTGGATTCTGTTTGCTAGTATTTTGTTGAGAATTTTTGCATTTATATTCATCAGTGATACTGGTCTGTAATTTTCTTTTTTTGTAGTATCTTTGGTTTTGGTATTAGGCTGATGGTGGCCTCATAGAATGAGTTTGGGAGTGTTCCTCCACAATTTTTTGGAAGAGCTTGAGAAGGATGGGTGTTAGCTCTTCTCTAAATGTTTGATAGAATTCACCTGTGAAGCCATCT
>NW_020175402.1:6518972-6563058 GCF_003031525.2 Neophocaena asiaeorientalis asiaeorientalis
TTTTCACTTCTGATTTTATTGATTTGAGTCCTCTCCCTCTTTTTCTTGATGAGTCTGGCTAATGGTTTATCAATTTTGTTTGTCTTCTCAAAGAAGCAGCTTTTAGTTTTATTGATCTTTGCTATTGTTTTCTTTGTTTCTATTTCATTTGTTTCTGCTCTGTTCTTTATGATTGCTTTCCTTCTGCTATCTTTGGGTTTTGCTTGTCCTTCTTTCTCTAGTTCCTTCAGGTGTAAGGTTAGATTATTTATTTGAGATTTTTCTTGTTTCTTGAGGTAGGCTTGTATAGCTATAAACTTCTTTCTAGTTGTAGGTTCTTCCCTTTCATCACTTTAAGTATATCATGCCACTCCCTTCTGGCTTGTAGAGTTTCTGTTGAGAAATCAGCTGTTAATCGTATGGGAGTTCCTGTGTATGCTATTTGTTGTTTTTTCCCCTGCCGGTTTTAATAATTTTTCTTTGTCTTTAATATTTGCCAATTTGATTACTGTGTGTCTTGGCGTGTTTCTCCTTGGGTTTATCCTGTATGGGACTCCCTGCACTTCCTGGACTTGGGTGGCTATTTCCTTTCCCAAGTTAGGGATGTTTTCAACTATAATCTCTTGAAATATTTTCTTGTACTTTAGCTCTCTTCTCCTTCTGAGACCCCTATAATGTGAATATTGTTGCATTTAATGTTGTCCCAAAGGTCTCTTAGGCTGTCTTCATTTCTTTTCATTCTTTTTTCTTTATTCTGTTCCGCAGCAGTGAATTCCACCATTCTTTCTTCCAGGTCATTTATATGTTCTTCTGCCTCAGTTATTCTGCTATTGATTCCTTCTAGTGTAGTGTCCTTTTCAGTTATTGTATTGTTCATCTCTGTTTGTTTGTTCTTTAATTCTTCTAGGTCTTTGTTAAACATTTCTTGCATCTTCTCGATCTTTGCCTCCATTCTTTTTCCAAGGTCCTGGATCATGTTCACTATCATTCTTCTGAATTCTTTTTCTGGAAGGTTGCCTATCTCCACTTCATTTAGTTGTTTCTCTGGGGTTTTATCTTGTTCCTTCATCTGGTACATAGCCCTCTGCCTTTTCATCTTGTCTATCTTTCTGTGAATGTGGTTTTTGTTCCACAGCCTGCAGGATTGTAGTTCTTCTTGCTTCTGCTGTCTGCCCTCTCAGAAAAAGAATTTTGAAATAATTTATTCCAGCCATCTTATTTTTTAAAAGTGGAGTGTGAAGCTTAAAAAAGTAATTTGTCCAAAGTTAACCTAGTTCGGTACTGCAAATTTAAGAGAGAATTCACATTTTCTGATATCCAGATCAATCCCTTTTCCCCTGATTTATTCCATGATGCCTTCTTTATATCTCTACAGCTTGAAAACTTTTTAAAGATGCATGATCTTAAGTGGTGTTGGTCTTGATAATTACCACAGTACTTGCTGCATTGTGAGTGCTTAACAAATAAATTTTGAAAATAAGATGATTATTTTTCTTATTTAGTTGAATGTGAGCACAATTTTTATGTTCCACACTTTCTATGTGATATTTTAAGTGCATTAGAATTTCCTGTTACAACTCTTGTTCCTCTGTTTAATTTCTCTGCTCGGAATAAAAGTACTTAAAAAAAAAAACTTCACTCAAATCCTGATGACTAATGAAGCTGAGTACCTTTCCATAGTTTATAGGCTATTTGCATATAATTATTTCTGAAGTGCCTATTCGGATATTTTGCTCATATTTTTATTGAGTTGTCTGTCTTATTAATGTGTAGGGGTTCTTTATATATTCTTGTCTCACTCCCAGTCTTAGGGAGAAAGCATCAGTATTTCATCACTAAATGTGATGTTTGCTTTGGGTTTTATGTAGCTACCTCTTATCAGATAAGGAAATATCTAAGAGTTTTTGTCATGAACGAATGGTGACTTTTACCAAATGCTTTTCACTTCATTGGTGGATATAATATGATTTTTTCCTTTTTTGAAAAAAAATTTAACTATTTATTTTTGGCTGTGTTGGGTCTTCGTTGCTTCGCGCAGGCTTTCTCTAGTTGCTGCAAGCGGGAGCTACTCTTCGTTGTGGTGCGTGGGCTTCTCATTGTGGTTGCTTCTCTTGTTGCAGAGCATGGGCTCTAGGCATGCGGGCTTCAGTAGTTTTGACACGTGGGCTCAGTAGTTGTGGTTCGCAGGCTCTAGAGTGCAGGCTCAGTAGTTGTGGCGCGTGGGCTTAGTTGCTCTGTGGCATGTGGGATCTTCCCGGACCACGGCTCGAACCTGTGGCCTCTGCATTGACAGGCGGATTCTTAACCACTGTGCCACCAGGGAAGTCCTATTTTTCTCTTTTCTTATGTTACGTGGTGGATTACATTGATTAACTTTCCGTTGTTAAGCCTTCTTGGCATTCATGAAGTAGACTCAATTTGATCATAATATACTTTTCTTATGTCATTTTAGGCTTTTTGCAATGATTTTCACGAGAGAGAAAGGCCTGTAATTTTCCTTTCTTGTAATGTTGTCAGGTTTTAATATCAAGTTCATGCTGGCCTCATTAAATAAATTTGAGAAGGATTCCCTCTTTTTCTGTTCTCTGGAAGAGTTTTATGTAAGATTGGTATTATTTCTTCCTTAATTTTGGAAGAATTCCCCTATAAAGCCAGCTGATTCTAAAGATCCCTTTGTGAGAGGGTTCTTTACTTACAGAGTCAACGCCTTTATTAGAAAGGACTATTAAGATGTTCTAGTTCTTGGTAATTGCGTTTGTCTAGGAAATGTCCATTCCATCTAAAGTTTCAAATTTATTGCCATAAAGTTGTGTATCTTTTTAATATCCATAAGATCTCTAGTACTTTTATGTTCCTGATATTGGTAATTTGTGAACCCACCGCCCCCCCTTTTCTTTTTAAGAGTCTTGCTACAGATCTATTAATTTTATTACTCTTTCCAAAGAACCAACTTTTAGTTTTGTTTTCTTCAAGGCTCTGGACGCGCAGGCTCAGCGACCATGGCTCACGGGCCCAGCCGCTCTGCAGCACGTGGGATCCTCCCTGACTGGGGCACAAACCCATGTCCCCTGCATCAGCAGGCGGACTCTCAACCACTGCGCCACCAGGGAAGCCCTCTTCTTATATATTTTTAATTTAATTTATGCCAGCTAGTATCTTTATTATTTTCCTTTTACTTTTATTGAACTGTTCTTTTTCTAATTTCTTGAAAGGATACCCATTGATGTTTCTTTCTTTCTTTTTTTTTTTTTTTGCGGTACATGGGCCTCTCACTGTTGTGGCCTCTCCCGTTGTGGAGCACAGGCTCTGGACGCACAGGCTCAGCGGCCATGGCTCCCGGGCCCCGCCGCTCCACGGCATGTGGGATCTTCCCAGACCGGGGCATGAACCCGTGTCCCCTGCATTGGCAAGCAGACTCTCAACCACTGCACCACCAGGGAAGCCCCCCATTGATGTTTCTTATTTCTTAACAACCTGACCTTAGAATTCAAGTGATTTGCCTAAGGTCACGCAGTTAGTCGGTGACAGAGCTAGAAGTAGAATCTAGAACTGTTCTCCCAGTGCTGCGTTTTTTTATTCTTCACCATGATGACTTCTTTTTTTGTAGAAGAAGGAGAATGAAAGATGTCAATAGTCAGTATTCATTGAGCACTTAGTATGTTCCAGACACTGTTCTAAACATTTTACATATGTTATCTTTTAATCATCTGAGTTGCATATAAACTGAGTAGGACAAATCTTTTGTAGTTCTGTTTTTAAGTGTCTTTTTTTTTTTTTCTCTGTGTGCTCTCTTCTCAGTATAAGAACTGGGAACATTTCTATGGAAGCTGTTTTTCCCTCCTTTTCCTAGATCCTTTTCCATTCTTCTTAAAAGAGAGACTTTCCCCTATTAGTTCTCCCTCTTTTATTTATTTTTTTTAATGAATATAGTCCTCTAAGCTAGAGATGGTGTATTAGGGAAACTTTAATAAGAAATGCTATATAAGGGGCCTCATTTTAATGAACATTCCCTTTCTCTTTTCTGTCTGGTGCTCAAAGCATCTGCTTCACCAGCTGAAGAACTAAAACTGGTTCCGATCCTAGTTCATACGGTAAGAGGGGGAAGTCACAAGGATAAGCTAATAATGACGGCAAGGATTTTTCAGTTTATATTTTTGTTGCACTTTTTGCTTTTCAAACCATTTCCATATATTCCTCTTTGGTACCAACAACCTAGCAGACAAGAAACATTTAGGAATTCTTGTTTTACTCATGAGGAAACTAGGGCACAAGAAAAGTTATATAACTTCCTAGGATCACACAACCAAGCTGTTCATCCGTCCAGTGAGTAGTGGTTGCAGTGATTCTTGCCAGGGGAATACACCCATATCATCTTTGGAGCTTTAAAACAAAACAAATACCTAGGCCTCACTCTTAGATACCACATCTGTCTGTGGTGGAACTGAGCATCAGCTGGGTTTTTTGTTTGTTTTTCAAGATCCGTGGATGATTCATGTGGGCCCTCTGATAATGGGATCACTGCATACCCATTGTACCTATACCGTACTAGCAGAAATTGTGCTAGTAAGTAACAGAGCTAGAACTAGAATTTAAGACTCCTTTTACACAATGTGATGGTTTTGAGTTTTACACTTCTCTGCTCTAATAAATAACTAAGTTTCTGTTGTTGTCAGATGAGAGCAACAGAATACTGGAGTTAATTGGTCCACAAGATGATCACAACCAGCATTCTTCCTTGCCTAGACCTTCAATAATGGGAAATAATTGAATTTTTAAAGTTAAGTGTTCTCTATCTATGTATCAAAATCTTTTAATAGTTAACAAATGAATTCATAAAACTGAAAAACCAAAACATCTTTAAAAGTAACCATTACCTCCAACACTGAATATACTAAAAAGCATTGAATTATACAGTCTAAATGGGTGAGTTTTATGGCTCAATAGAGCTGTTTAAAAAGACAAGAACCAGTCAACTACCATGATTCTCTGGGGTGATCCATAGCTTTTATAGCCTTCTTATGGAGAAAAGGAAAGAAATTTGCCTCTCTCCAGAGCTCCTAGGTGATATGTTTCACTTGAACTGCATTTCAATGTGTGCATTATTAGTTTTTGCCCAACATACTCTTGAAATAATATTAACCCATAAAAAAATACAAAGACTTAGGTATGACATTAAAAGTTATTATATGTAGGATTTATAAAGTGATTTTATATCCACTGAGTATACCAACCATCCTGTAGAGTTCATATCTTCCACATTTTACAAATGATGCAACTTTCTGCCTCTGTTTCTAACTGCCGGTTTCTATACCTATACCTACTTTCCCACATATAGTACAGATTTCCAGGGCTAGAAATGCTGAAGACTTAAATTATTTGGCTCTGCAGTATTAGTACTGGATTAAAACCAAATGCAAGTGGCAAAATAACACATGGTGAAAGCATGGGCTATGTTTCTCTGATGCCAGGCAGAAGCGAATTAATTCTTTGAGAGGAGGTGTGAATACACATGTATAATGATACTTTAACACAACTGTGAGCAAAATATTTTGTCACATTCCCCTGTGTTGTTAGATTTGGTCTGCCATCTGCCATTCTTGCACTGACTGGCTTAGAGCACTCATGAGTAGCAGGGACTTGCAAGAGGCTACAGAGTGTTCATTGAAAGATAAGGTAGATCCTCTAGGGGGATGGGGGGGCAGAAGGATTGGGAGTTTGGGATTAACAGATACAGTCTAGTATATATAGGATGGATAAACAACAAAGTCCTACTGTACAGCATAGGGAACTATATTCAATATCCTGTGATAAACCATAATGGAAAGTAATATGAAAAAGAATATATATATGGCTGAATCACTTTGTTATACAGCAGAAATTAACACAACATTGTAAATCAACTATACTTCAATAAAATATTTTAAAAAAGAAAAAAAAAGGAAAGATAAAGTAGATCCTTGTGTTTTCTGTTGCTTTTCCTGTGTATCCTCTGAGGAGTTATTTCTTTCATTGGACATCATTACAGAACGTCAAGCATTTTTTTCTTGGTGTTGTGTATATGAAGTAGTTGTGAATTTCAATTTTTAATCTGTTCTGATTCATGGAATTCCTTCATATGACCTCATTTTTACTGCTTATACATCTAAATTTATCAGGAAAAGTTAAGTTCATAATACTCAGTTTAAGAAGGCAGGAAAAGAATCAACATTGTGAAAATGACTATACTACCCAAAGCAATCTACAGATTCAGTGCAATCCTTATCAAACTACCACTGGCATTTTTCACAGAACTAGAACAAAAAATTTCACAATTTGTATGGAAAGACAAAAGACCCAGAATAGCCAAAGCAATCTTGAGAAAGAAAAATGGAGCTGGAGGAATCAGGCTCCCTGACTTCTGACTATAGTACAAAGCTACAGTAATCAAGACAGTATGGTACAGGCACAAAAACAGAAATATAGATCAATGGAACAGGATAGAAACCCCAGAGATAAAGCCACGAGGTTTTTTTGATATTGAGCTGCATGAACTTTTATATATTTTAGAGATTAATCCCTTGTCAGTCACTTTGTTTGCAAATATTTTCTCGCATTCTGTGGGTTGTCTTCATTTTGTTTATAGTTTCCTTTGCTGTGCAAAAGCTTTTAAGTTTCATTACGTCCCATTTGTTTATTTTTGTTTTTATTTTCATTACTCTAGGAGGTGGATCAAAAAAGATCTTGTTGCAATTAATGTCAGAGAGTGTTCTGCAAATGGATTAAATGCCCCAACCAAAGGACATAGAGTGGCTGAATTTTATTTTTTAATCAAACAATTAAAAAGGAAAGTGTCTGATTCAAAGATTTGCCCTTAAGCGTAAAGAAGCATCAAAATATGTACATGTCTTATAAGAAGATTCCTTTATCAAGCTATTTTGTAATCATTCTGAGGAGGCTTAGCAGAAGAAATCAGTCTTAATCCTTTTTCCTAGAATATATTTTTAGGTTCCTGAAATCACCTATAAATAAATGGATCGTTATTTCAAAAGGCCTTCATAGAAGAAATCAGACTTAATTAACCCATTTTTTCCTTCATAGACTACCTTGCAGGTTCTTGAAACTAATAGATTACAAGGTTAAACAATCTTGCCAACTTTTTAATAAAATGAGTTTTCCATTTTTTTTTTCATATATTTCTGTGTCCACGTCCACCCCCCTCCCGCCTCCTGTCCCACCCTTTATGGAACATTATCGTCAGGACATTTTAGCTTTTCTGTTAGGGTAATTTTAGCTTTCTTATTGCCATTATTGCCATCAGTTACCTGCCAGAGCACTAATTTATTTTTTGCCTTCTGTATGATAACCCACTGGACACCGTACCACTCATATGTGTCCTGGAGTCACAATTATTTCACCTGGTGGCTGTGAAGTAGTACAGCGACTCTTGCCTTCACTTATCCTTCACTTGTGCCTTTTTCACGTAGCAGCAGCCGTTGATTCAGCAGACCGAAGTCCTCGGCCCACCTCTGCACCGGCCATTGCTCAGAGTCAGGCCGCAGAAGGCAGCGTCCCAGGTGCACCTGTTAAAAAAGCAGTGGTTTCTAAAACACCAAAGGAAACAGTGCAGGTTGAAGTGAAAAAGGAAGAAGTCCCACCTGAGCAACCTGAGCCAGAGCTCACAGAAGTGTGGAAGGTATGTCATAAGCCCAAATGTCTAGCTAATTCACTTTTTGGTTCAGAGGTGTTGACTCCTTGACCAGGAAGCTTCTCAAAGCACTGTTTTTTGTTGGATCCTAACAAAGTTATTTCTTCCTCACTCTTTCGGAAAGAAGATATCTCCCATTAACCTGTAAAATATTTTCATAGAATTATGTCATGAAGTACTTGTAAGCTATCCCAGTTTTCTGGTGACCCACAGCTTTACCCAACTTAAATCTTAAAAAATGAGTCTGTAAAACACACCAGAACTGTGATCATCTGTTTTTAAAAATAATTTTTACTCATCCAGAAGGAATTTCCACATTCCTTTTTAAGAGTAAGCTCTGCTAGTATGAGTAAAATATAATTTGATTTCCTAAAATGGATATATGTGTAACATACCCAAAGAATATCCAGATATTATATAAAGCACATCTATATGGTTGTTCAAATCTTAAGAAACTTTACAAAAAGGGGAAGATCCATTATGTAGGGGAGGTTATGCTACTGGGTTGTTTACAGTTCTGAGTTGATTGTACCCACAGTCACGGAACTTTGTTGAAAAATCACCAATTTAATTAGTAGATTTCCCAGGAGTAACAGTATCTGGACTGATCTTTTATATGTTGATAAGCTTTTTAACATACATTTAAACAGTGATGGAGTTGAGCTGTCAGTTCAGATTTATTGAAGTAAATACGAGTCTCACTGTTGACAACAGGAATTAATAGAAGCAGTCTTTATAAGAAAAATTACATTTTTATATGTCTGTTAAGGAATTTAAAACCATATAAGACCTTGGTAAGTGCTCTCCCCTTGGCAGATGGATTAATCCTGTTCTTTTGGAGCCAGTGCAATATCTAGTTTACCTATAGAGCAGTGGCCAATCTGGCTCTGTTTTGATTGTATTAAAAAAAAACTATTCAATATGACATATAGTTTTTATGGTCCTTTGAGACCAACTTGAATCCAGAGTGAATGGTAGGTGTTTGCATTTTTGTATCTAGCCAAATGTGCATGACATTGACCACCAGGTTCAGTATCAACAATGCCTTTTTAATGTTAGACTACTTCAGTTTTTAATGTTAGGGTAGCTCACCTGGCACTTTTGACTGTCCTTCCATTTGTGATACTAACTGAAAAGTGTTAGATTACTGGAATTGGCAAGGGAATCTTTTTGGTGGCTAAGATTCTTTTGGCTTTCTGCTAACTTATTTGTTCTTTTGCCTGTCTGACAGACATAAGTATCTTCAAGAATAGGTTCCCTTTGCTCTTGGGACCTCAGCAGAGTGGAGAGATCACTTCCTGTTATATGCTCACCATTTAAGTGCCAGTTGGGGGTCTTCTTGCCAGTTAATTCTATATAAATAAATTTTGAGATACTTGTTTTGAGATCAGACTGAAAGCCACCTCTGATAACCTTCTGTTACTGTAATAGTAGTGACGGAGTTAAGTGTGACTCTGAGTTGATTTTATTTGTAGCAGTTAGAAAATAATTATGGAATTTGCCTGAAGCTGTATTTACTATATAAAGCAGCAGTAGTAATAAAGTAGCCTTGTAATTGTGGAAATCTCATTGCCTAACACTAAGTTGGTGCCAGATAGAGATAGCTTTTTGGCATCTTGAGTCATTTGACAAGACCTACTTTGCAGGTGTGGAGATAGTACCTTTCCTCATGTGCATCTTTATCTCCATTGATATTCTCTGTAGGAGCATAAATAGAACTACTGTTGCTACTTGGTCTCCATTCTTAGATTGAAGTAGAGGCTCTCAATTTCTTGCTGTTGGATTGCTAAGGACCCAAAGCAAGAAGTCATCATTCATTGAAACAAGTAATTTAAGCTTTACAAAATAATTGAAAACTTCCATTTGCTAAGCATTCACAACTCTATGAAGTTATTATCTCCATTTTATCAATAAAAGACTTAAAACTCAGGTGAAATAACTTGTTAATGGCAACACAGCAATAACCCCAGAATAATCCCAGTTATTTCTACTGAGATTCAGAGTAGAAATAACCCAAATTGTTAATTACCCCAGTAGTTAAAAGGACTGTAGCCAGATGTGCTTATGATTTGACAGTGTCACAAAGGTTGGTATCATCTTATGTTCTTTACATTCAGTCCTAGAGGAAACAGCACAATGACATTATATTCTGAGGTAATGCTCCCAAGTGTGATTAAAAAGAATGTGTCAAGGGAATTCCCTGGAGGTCCAGTGGTTATGACTATGTGCTTTCATTGCTGAGGGCCCAGGTTTGATCCCCGGTTGGGGACCTAGGATCCCGCAAGCTGCACAGCGGCCAGAAAAAGAAAAAAAGAAAGAAAGAGTACATCAAAACCACAGATTAATGAGGTTCTGTAAAGAACGTAATGATACAGGGTGATTGATTTGACGCTTAATAAAAAAATTTTTCTCATTTTGATATATCCGGTGCTTTAGGCATTGATCACTCTTGGTTTTTAAATTTATGCTTACTCCATTTTGGGTATATAAAATGACTGCTGCTAAAGGTATTTCAAAGCCAGGCAGGAGGCCTTAGTTATTCTCTTCCTGTTCTTAAGGATGAATCTTTTCCATCCACCGAACACATGGGCTCCAACTCCCTGGAGAGGAGATTACAGTGTGTTGAATGTTGCAGCTGAGCCCTGTGTGTGCTTATTTATAAATCAGCCTTGGAAGTAATTGCATGCATCAGTAACAATTTGGATTGAGTTTATTTTGATGTGTTGTTGTCTAATAAACTCAAGGGTTAAACTTGCCTCCTTAAATATATTGATCAACTAACAAAATTTTTTGTATTTACCTGCTTGGTGTCATATGTGGTTTATTTTATGTGTGCTCTAAACTGTAAAGATGTTCTTTTTGTTTCTGTCATGTATGTCATACATTGGTATCTTCATTTGTAAATTTGTTTTTATGTTATTTAAGATACTTCTACATCCTTTTTAAAAAGCAAAACAAAAACATATGACTTTTTAAAGTCTAAATTATTATTTTTAATAAGTACTTTTTAATCAATAAGTATAAATGTTTTCTTCATGTATAGAATAATTACCTTAATTTTCTTTTTTGATCCTTTGGTTGTCCATATTACCTCTTCAGCTTTGAGAATGTGATGGTGAACTAACAGGTTGTTCTTGAGAGCAGTGTCCTTGCCTGTAATACCCCCGTAAGACTGCATCATGATTACATATCAGCTGATTTTACAAGCAGCCTAAAGATGCAGCTGATTTGGAAATGACGCTATTCGTAGAAACCTACTAACCTGAAATGTTTTTACCACTTTATTTCTTAAATGTAGGTGGAAAAAACCCACATCGAGGTCACAGTACCCACCTCAAATGGTGACCAAATACAGGTTTGTGCCAATAGGCCACTTATTCCTTTTCCCCTCCCTCCCCAATTTTTTCTTCCCTCCCACTCCCTGCTCCTTAAAAAAAAATTATAAGTTGAAGGTTCAAAAAAACTTCAATGAGCCAATATTTTATCATTTTTCTTTCTTTTTTTAATAATGGCAAAACAGAAGCTTGCAGAAAAAAGTGAAGATCTGATAAGAATGAGGAAGGTTAGCCATTTTTCACTTTCACAAAATCACTTTACCATCACCCATGCTGACTTTCAAAGTGCATTAAAAAGACAGTGGTCCATTCTTTTCATTGATTTCTCTTAATCTAAAATTACTTTCTAATAACAGGTATACATATACACATGTTATGTATATATATGCATATACATACACACATATGTATACCAAAGAAATTATAATCCTATACTATATATTGAAAAATTTCATTAAAATAAACTTTCCAGTAGGAAAATATCTTTTTAAACAGAATGAAATAATTAGTGAAGGCCAAATCTATCCTTTATATTTAAACTTTATAAGAAATATTTCACAGTGGTACCATATGCTTGGAATCGTTGACAGTATTTTATGCATATTTATTATGGAAACCATCATAGCAGCAACTCCCAGTATTGCTAATAATTATGGGTTTGGCTGTTCTGTGTCTCATTCTTCCCAACCATAGAGTAGGATGAATCAATTCTTACTGAATAGAATATTGATTGACCATGTATAAAATGCCCTTAGATCTTTCTTATGGAAGATATTAGAGCCATACATACCTGCAGTATTACTAAGTTTGAAATAATGTCCAAAACGCTAAATAATGTCTTAAAGCATTTCCCTACTCCATGGAACACGGAGAGTCAAGGCTTCTTAAAGTCATGCATTTTAAGGTAACCCTCAAACAGCTCACAGAGGAACATAAAGCAGCTTGTTATGTAAGAAGCCAATGAAGCCAGGAGCACTGTCTATTTAAATAACATCGTCGCATTCTTCCATCATTCATGAACAATGTCATCCATTTTCTAGTGGTAATCATGTCCTCTGTGTGTCCTTGTGGTTCTGTGACCATTTCATGTTGGCATATGCTGCGCTATGGACAGTTAATTTTAAATATTTTTTTGGTTTGCCAATTTGCAGTTTTTTCGCGCAAGAACAACATTTTAATTTTTTATGCTTTTCTGTTTTTCCCTCTTTCATTTTCACAGAAAAAGAGAGAGAGACTAGATGGTGAAAACATTTATATCAGACATAGCAATTTAATGTTGGAGGTTTGTATGAACTTGAAGCTTATTTCAGTTGGTTGCCTGTAACCTTCTGCATTCTTTGCTGATCCCCTTTCTTCTTTCTATGCTGCGTTTGGTTTTGCATGCCATTGCATGAGAGAATTTTAGGTTTAAAATGCTTTTGCATGTTGGTAGACATGAAGATATGCAACCATCTCCACTTCTGACTCTTTAGTTTCCATCTCTCATACTTATCTAAAAAATATATGATTGGGACTACCTCAGCATCCCATGGTTCCATTGTTTTACCCACTTTTAGAAAGAACTACATCACTGTTTAAAAGTTCCTTGAATTGCCCAAGAGTATAAACTCCTGTATGTTTCAAGCATCAAATTTATACAATTTTTTCATCTTCTGAATCAGGAGAATGTGGAAAAATAGGAGAAATGATCACAATTCAAAATGGACTTAACTTTTTGAGGATACCAAAAAAATGACAGAAGAATAATCAGGGGGAAAAAAGTAAGATACAGGAAGGAAAGAAGGGAGGCTAGCATTTGATGAGTAGTTAGTATGATATTAGATAGTTTAATTATAAAACAAGCCTATGGGTATGGGATTTTTATTTTAAAGAGAAAATTGAGGCTAAGAGAAATTAAGTAATTCCCTTGTGGTTATAGAGCTGGTAAATCAGTAAAGCTAGGATTTGTGTTAGGGTCCATCTAACTCTATTAAACTACACTTTTTTTTTTTCCCATTCGGAAATAGCAACATACTATGTGCTGTAGGAATTGTAAGGTCATTTTCCCATTGTATTTAATATCGGTCAGATTTTCACCAAGCCTATATTAGTATACTTTATCTAGTGTCAGGCTCCACACGGGATAAGGAAAAAACTAACTAGAAGATTAGAGGAACTCTATGAGGAAAAATTCGGAAATTGGAGTTATTCTGTACAGAAACAGGCCATGTTTACACTTCAGAAACTCTTACCTGGAAGCTAATGATCTAATTATCTTACAACTCCACTCAAGACAGAACCAAAAGAAATGGGTATAAATTCTGACATCAGGGATTTAACTCAAGTATAAAGGAAATGTAACTATATAGGAAGATGATAAATCGTTCTTGCCTTCAGGAAGCATCCAATGTAGGGACAAATGGAAGAGAGAAACAATAAATACGTAAACAAATACTGATAAAATGATTACAAGTTATTATAAAAGCTATGAAGGGGAAATAGTATGCTGTGCTAATAAAAAGGACCTGCTCTAAATAAGATGGACAGGGAAGTTGTCTATGAAGAGGTAACACTTAAGCTGAGACCTGAAAGATGAGCATATGTAACGGTAAATATTATTAAAGTGGATGTTTGAAGCAACTTTTTTAGATGGAACTCTAATAGCATCCAGTAATTACTTAACGTCATCTATTCTTTGTCAATACATATATTTTGAGTGCCTGCTAGGTATAAGTACTTTGATAAAAATAAAAATTATGGCCAGTTTTCATTAATCATGTACTGTGTGGTGGGCACAATACCAAGTGTTTTATATATGTTTACCTCATGTAACATGAAGTTTTCTTAGGCTGGACCCTAGGATATTTCAAACTTGGTAACTAGATCTCTTTGCTTTAGTGCATAGCTGAAACTAGACCTGAATGGTTCCGCTTCTGAGATTAGGGAGAATAACAGATATCAGTTGATCTCCTTATACTCAACAATGTAACATCTCCCAATTCCAAACATGCCTATTTCTTGACTTGTCCATCTGTAATTCTGCCTCTTAACTGGAACCTGCAGTACCAATCATATATTTGTCCTTTGTTCAATGAGGTGTGTTATGGCTTCTGAGACTCACAAAGTCCTTGTGTGTGATACGTTTTTCCTGTATTTCACTGACAGCCATGAGAGGGGATTTCTAAATAAGTGTGTGTTTGAAAATTAAAACTACTAACTATCTTTTGAGAATATTTTCTACTTAATTAAATGTTTGGTTTGATTGCTGCTAAAATTATAGGATGATAGGCATCAGGAAGTGTCTAATCTGAAAACAGCCCAAGTAGTTTGGCTAACCATCATTCTCTAGTATTGTAAAAGTTTTTTTCCCCCACTTAGGGAAGTTCTCTCAAGTTATCTGTCACTCTAGCAGATTTTTTTTTAAGCATTCCCTCCTCCCCCTACTCCTACCCCACCCCCACTAATGCTTTGTTCTGGCACAAATAAGGTCGAGTTCATTTTTAGATCTACTGTTTCCTCCTCCATCTCCCAATGAGAACCTGTTGCAAGTTTCTGTGACAAATTCTATTTGGAACAGGTCCCTTTGAGATCTTAATTTAACTCTGTGCCCCCACAGGTTTCCAACAGAGCCAGCTAAGAAGGATGGAGAAAGCTCCCTCAGAAGCTGCTGATTTTATTGGAACATTTATTTTCTCAGGTTCCAAGCCAATCAAAAGCTAGGCAGGACAAGTAACAAATCACCACTCTTTTATAGTAAGAGGCTAATAACCCAGAGAGTTATAGTTTTATCATAGCCTCTCTTGATCATTTTTTTTTCTTTTTTTTTTTTACTCCATTCTCACCTTTAATCCTCCCAAATATGTTTAGTTCTTGGCCCAAGCAGATTTGATTTTGTCAGGAACTAGGTCACAAAGCCTTCCATGCCTGATGGGTCTCAGTTGTTCAGCCTACTACTGAGTCTTTGACCTTGTTCCTGCTTTTCTTTAGCTAGTAAACATGCCTTTTCTTGCTTTCAGCTAGAACAAAAGTGCAAACTGTGGTTTCCCCATGGTGAAGCCCATATTCTTGAGCTATACTCACATTTCATCTCAGCAGGCAAGAGGTACTCTTATGGGGGAGCTACAGGATTGCCCTTTTTGGGTTAGTTTTCTCTTTGACTGATCTAAAAGCACATAAACATCATTCAGTTTTGCAAAAATAAAAAGAATAGACTATTAAATGAATTTTCTGAATGAATATCTCCAGAATCAAAATTGTTTCATATGCCTCATTGATTCTTTTTCCTATACTGTTTTCTCTTTGACATTGCTTTTGAAAAAAATTTACCTAATTGCAGCCTATATTGCCCCAGGAAAAACTTTTAAAACAAATTTTTATTTAAATGAATTCCTCCCCCCAACCCTCAACACCAAATGAGGCTGTTTCCCACGGAGCCAAAAAAAATAAGTCTAATCCCCAAATTCACACAACATATTAGGAGATATATTTAGTATTATGCTTTTCTTGGATACAGAGCTGCCTTGATATATAATAAACACAGAATTTTTAGCAGTCATCAAGTGACAGGCTTCCCACATGTTTTGATTTCAAGCATAGACCTTTTGAGGGTTTTTTTGAAGAAATATGTTGGACCAAGAACATTTGAGTTTTTGTCTTCACGTTGTATTTCCCAGATTATTTCTGGCCAAGTCTCTTGAAAGTTGGTTTATACCTCCTGTTACATAAACTTGAATGTTATTTCTCATATTATTTACAGCTTTATTAGCCTAGTTTTGATCATTTCTCCCTGGAATATCGCCTGTGAGAGTTTCCCCCTAGTTGTCCAGTAGTCACATCTGCTGGAACAGTTTAGTTATTTTAAGTCATCAGGGAGACATATAAGGTATTTGACAAGTTCTTATTAAATCACTCCCCATCCATTGACGGTTACTGGAAGATGGTCCCTAGTTTGAATGGTACTGAGGGATGAAGTGAAGCTGTCAGAAGCTGCAAAACATAAGGCTTTTAGTGTGTGTGGATAGTATTGACAAAGAAAAAAAAATCCATTATATTTTATACCCCTGAGTAATTATTCAGAGATAGTAACCACTTGCTCTGGAGGCTTGAGCCAGGAATTCCAGTAATAAATTTTTGTATCGAGAAAGGGCTATTCCTGTTTACCAAAACCCAGCAACAGTCACCTAGTGGTAAGAAAGCAAAACTATCTCCAGGTAGAAATAGAGGGATACTGTACAGTTGCAACTCACCAAGGCAAGGCAACCCATGATGGGAGTTGAATCTTTCACCATGTCCTTCGTTTAACAGTTTCTCCTTCTCTATTGCTATCTCCATCCTGCCTGAGCTGAGCCTAAATCAGTTCCTATCAAGCTGAGGCTAATTGAGTTGTGGGATTATCTGCTTGGGATGAGGAGTTGGAGATCTAGTGCTGTGTCGTAATGGGAAGAAGAGTTGTAAAATTAAGGAGTGAGCTCTTTATAAAGAGTTATAAAACCTATAGGTTTATATAACTGCTAAGAGCTATAGGGTTACGATGCTTCACTGCTTCCAAGAAAAGCACTGTGTTAAAAAAAAAAAAAGCAAATATACCATATTGTATATTTACAATTTGAATGTAATTTATGGATTAACAACATCTATCCTGGATGTGGTGTATTTTCTACCAGTGCCCATAGTCTATGATGGGCTCCCCTTGGTGTTTTTTTTTTTCCCTGAATATTTATTGTTTTGCATCTTGTCCTTTCAACTATAGGATTTAGACAAAAGTCAAGAAGAGATCAAAAAACATCATGCCAGCATCAGTGAGCTGAAAAAGAACTTCATGGAATCTGTACCAGAACCACAGCCTAGTGAATGGGATAAACGCTTATCCACTCACTCTCCCTTTCGAACACTTAACATCAATGGGCAAATCCCTACAGGAGAAGGAGTGAGTACTTTGTCCATGTGACCAGTTGTGAGAATGAGTGAGATAAATGCTTTTGTATATTGATAATCTGTATCTGAAAGTTTAGAGCTGAAATTTAGCTTTGGTGTCTTACCGATTCATTCCAGCTTTAAAGCATTCATCATCAAACACTTGTTTTAAGTCATATAGACTACTCAGTCCAATTATGGGGGCCATTCGGGGCTACCAGTCGATGACTGGGCCCTGAGAACTGTCTCTGCAGCTGCATGCTTCTGCCTGGTGTCTGTTTACAAATTGACCATAAGCCAGTGGAACTTTATGTTCAAACTGTGACTTCAGGGACCAGAGAGTTTACTAAATTTAGTAAGGTCAAAATTTGGAAAGGGATAGGCATTTTTAAAAAACTTTGAACGTTTGCACAACTTAGAAATGTCTGGAATGGTTGACCACAATTATATAATAAACCAAGGAGACCTCAGCCAGAGAATGCAGAATACCAAGTATTAATGATTGTATTTCAGTTTTAGAAGAACTATTGATGATTTATTTTATCTTTATGAGTAACATCAAGCTTTTAATACACTGTTTTATAAGATAGTCACAATTAGAGGAAGAGATACCTTTTAAAGGCTGTTCTTTTTCCATAATTGTTGTCATTACCCATTTTAGAGATCCTACACCTGAATCTGTGTAATGAGAATATCTTAAAAGTTACCTTGAGCACATATTCAAAAATTCTTTACTTAACCTTTACCCTATACAGGTTAAGTATGTATATAAATAGTCCCAGTGACTCAGTGAGTGAGTGTAATGATTTTAAAATTATATGCTTGTTTCCTCCCAAAACAATAGCAATTCTAGTTAAGAAAGGTAAAGTGATGTCTTAATAATTTTTTTAAAATTTGTTTTTATATTCAGAGTTCATGGTAAACTATCCAACTTACTGTTTAGTTTCTGGAACTGGAGAAGATAATAAAAGTTGGTTCACAAAGGATACATTTTATATTTTTCAAAATGTGATTAAAATTGGCTAACAGTTCTCCAAATAGAGTTGAACCAGCTTCACCAAGAAGGCTGGAGAATTCCTGAATGATGGACAGGGAGAGAGAGTTACCAGGGTTGATAGGATGCAGTTGTTCTTATTCACTGTCCTCTCAGCCTCCACTCTCTGGTGTAAGTGGACATTAGTTCTGTATCCCAAATCTGGAGCATATATCCTGAACTGAGTCAGTGACTGCTTTCTATAAGTCTATGGCTCCCTGATAAAGCACTTGTTGCTACCTCGCCTGGCTAACCCTATCTACAAACCATAACTGCATATTTTCTAGAAGTTTTCTTTTTGATTCTGTGCAAGTAATAAAAGATACTCAGCTACTTTGGAGAAGTAACTTAGTACCCTCTTGGATGAGGTTTGGTAAAGTTGAACCAGTCTCCATTTCCAGAAAATATTTTGTGTCTTAATAGAAACCCTTCAGAAACCATCTTAGGGCTAGTTTTGGGAATGGCTGTTTCATTCTGTGGACTTTAAAGAAATGACTTTTATAAATTAAATTAGATCAATAGGGAGTACTTTAGCTCTAGGGTTATGATACTACCCCTCTAAATGAATAATGCAATAGGTAAGAACTATATTGTGGTAACCTTTTATATAGGATAATTCTACTTCCTGGCATATCTTACTTTTTCTTTAATAATGAGGACAATATTTTTGTTCCCTGGGGATACCTCTTCCACCTTTGACAGCATTGTTGTTACATTGCAAGGCAACTGAATTTTATATAATTTGTGTATGACCAGGTGAAGAAAACCTCTGTCCTTCCCTCGGAAAGAAAGGTTGGTGGGCCAGAGGTAATGCTGCTGTTATGACTTGTGCTTCTCAATCAGAATTTGCTCTTGTCATGGCACTAAGCAGATAATTCCCCCAGAACTGAACAGCAGCTGCTCAGTGATTTTTTTTTTTCTTTTGGCTATACTGGTAAATTCACACTCACTGCCTTTTGACCTAACACATAACATTTTCGCTGCTGCATTTTGCAGCTTTCAATTTGCTTATTTCGGCGCATGGCTGGTTGAAAAGCTGCATGAAGATATAAATATGTATTCGGAGAGAAAAACGAATTTAATTGTACCCTATTCTTTTTATGTTGTCTTTCTTCTCCCCCTTATTTTCTTTTAAAAATCATTATAATTTTGCATCCTTTTTTTTCCTTTTTTTGCTGACCAGTCCCCCAGCTACTTTCTCCCTGATACGTATCACTTAGGGGTGTGCAAAGAACCAGTGTTGAACTTCCAAACAGATCAGAGAAGGCTGGCTCAACTAAGAGAACTTAGAGCCAAGTTTTTCCTTTCATAGAAAACATCTGTCTTGACTGGATGGCAGAGTACAGAAATTGCCAGGGGAGAAAAATTTCTCAATTGGACAATTGGAAAAAAATAATTTTCCTTAAAAGTATCAAAACCATTTGCTTAATGTGTTGTATAAACCTTCATGATGGTCGTTATTATTATTTTAAATCATGATTCTGAAGGGGGGAGGGAGTTTGTAATTGTTGAGATTTGTGGGAGTTTGGTTTATGGTTTTTGGGTTTTTTTTCCTGATAGACCTTGGAGGCTCATATAAACTTTTATACTTTCGTTTTTCTTTTGCAGTCTTAGAAATGTATAGGATTAGGATTTTTATTCCCTTGAGCAAAAGCTAATTGCCATACTGAATGAACTCTTGTAGTTTTCTAAGTCCATATGAAGAGATATGAGGATAACATTTTATATTCTGCCATTCTATTTGTAATAAAAGTAACTTTTCTGATGGCAAGAAGAATGCTTCATTATTGGCTTTGCCCAATTGATCTAAGGAAAATTGGCAGCACCAAAGCAATGAAAAATGACCGAAAATTTGTGTGAATATCCTTAAAGGAGGAATAAATACTATAACTAAGGAAGTCCAGTGATTCCTTGAACTTTGAGGACTTCTACTCTTCATTCATTCATTCAATTACCTATTGAGTACCCTGCTGTGTTATAGAAACTTTGCCAGTATAATTGCCAAAGTAAAGTAAAATACAGTGTCCAAAAGATCTTCCCAAATCCTTTGCACATCCCCAAGTATCATTTTTGAGCATTTTCCATCTGTCATTTTGTTCATCTTTCTCTGTCTTTCTTGATCTTCTACCGTGAAAGCAGACACAGGAACGTGCTCTGTTAGTGCAGGATGAAGAGAAAATTAAAAGGCAAGAGAGATCTACTGAAAGCGCCTTGCCCCAGCAAGAAAATGAAGAAATTCTTCCCAAGGTTTCTATTCCAATCCCTGAGGATCACAAGTTTCTCAAAAAGTGTCACCTCTACTCTAGTACTTTTTCATCTCCTCGTATTCCTTTTGTGATGTCTTTTCTCGTGGTTCTTGCATTGGCTGTCTGGTGGTTGGTCTTTCTGTGATCGGAAAACAGGGTGCTCATCTGAAATGTCAAGACTAAAACCATTGAACTTTGTTGTTCGCTTCTACTGTGTTATCTCCTGTGTGATGCCCTCTGATCTTGATAGTTCACTGTCCTAGGGGAGAGCCTGTGATCATTTTTCTGTCAATAAAATGTTACTCTTTGTAGAATATATACCATGGGGTACAAAGGAGTAGCAATGCATTGCTCAAGCCAGTTTTCCTCACCAAAGTTTAACAAGTTTAGGCAAATCTGATTTAAGCATATGGCAGGTTGGTACTTTCCCCAAAAGCTTTAACTCTTTTATCCTGCATGTTCTTATTGTTCACTGTTGCTATGTACTCCTCTCCAGTGTTTCACAGAAAGCAGGATATCCTGTAGAAACATTTGATGGAATATTTTCCTAATCTTTGATAGCTATTTGTGGGGCATGGGCTCTGTAGTTTAAGAAAAAAATTCAAGTTGCTAACCTTTCAAAAGCCTTAAAATGATACATTTTAATCTGTGAATCTATAACCACTCCTTTTCTTGATATATCAAACCAATATATACAAAGGCCTTTTGTGGAAAAGGGCTTTTGACTTCTGTGGCCTTCTTATGTGTATTTCTGAGACGTACAGGGACAAACAACTTTATCCTGCCTGGTGTATAGAAGAGATCTGCAAAGGTTAAATGCATTTTTCACAAGTATAATGTTGATGGTTTAAGGAAAATGGTGCTGGTGCCCTTTAGCCTCCAGCCGGGGCTGAATTTTCCAGACTACTCTGCCCATCTTTAAAAGTCCTGGAATAACAAATTTCTTTAAGGTCTGTACATAAACATACCCTTCTCTGAATTAAAATACTGTGTTACTTCTTTATGAGTTAAGTAATTATATTGCTAGAAGCAATATTTAGCCATTATGATAAGCTTAAAATAGATATCGATATATTTTGTTTTTCTGATAGACTTTGGACTTGTTTATTCTTACATGTGTGTTGAAATCAATTGTTTTTCATTGATGGCCTTGTGAGCTAAGGTTCTGTCGTGACAAGTATATGTCTTCTGTTCGCATGTTGATTTTTAAGGCTTACCTGAAGTAAATATGCATGTGCTCTCTCTTCACAACACAACTCGGATACCTAACCTGTTTTTTTTTTTTCCCCTCAGTATTAATGAAATCTTGCATGTAGCTTGCTTTTTATGGGGCTTGAATGTACCAATATGGATGATTTGGTTAATGTTGCCTCAAATATTTGTTTTGAAATCTGAGTTCATAGAGTTATCAAACTGAGATTATTGCACTTTACTTCTCAACACTTCCAGCTGATGTAACTTCTAAACAAGACTTTCTGTTTTTAAGATGACGGTGTCTTAGAGCAAAAAAAGAGAACCCTAAAGCCAAGAATCTTTTGTCCTTCAACACCCACTATTATTATTCTATCTTCTCTGGAGACATGTAGAAATAATTCTCTGGTATTTCCTGAAAACTGCTACTCTGTTATTATAGGTTATCCAAAAAGATGGGAAAGAAGTGAGAAGCAGGTTAAAATTTAAAATCTGGTATGAGTATATCTTTCATGTCACAGGCTATGTCTGTTTATAAGAAATATTTTGTAATTAAGCATATTTATTGATTCACTCATAATAAGAAAAAAGAGACCTCAAATTAACCTGAAATATTGCAGAACCATTCTTTTTTTTGTTTTTGTCTTTTGTTTGTTTGTTTGTTTTGCGGTACGTGGGCTTCTCACTGCTGTGGCGTCTCCCGTCGCGGAGCCCAGGCTCCGGATGCGCAGGCTCAGCGGCCATGGCCTACGGGCGCAGCCGCTCCGCTGCGCGTGGGATTCTCCCGGAGCGGGACACGAACCCGTGTCCCCTGCATCGGCAGGCGGACTCCCAACAACTGCGCCATCAGGGAAGCCCTGCAGAACCGTTCTTTAACACAGAAAGTGATCAACATCAGTACTGCCCTTTATCTGTGAAATAGAGATATGAGAGCTTTCCTTATGAAATAACAGAACTATGGCATTGGTTAGATTCTTTTGAATTTTTTTCAAGAAACTAAAAAGGAAATAATCTTAGGATTTTTTTTTTTTTTTTATCTTAGGATTTTGTTGATACTTTTATAACTTTCAGATATTTCCAGTTTTCATCCATGTACATAGCATTTTATTAATTATTATTGTAAACGTCCCCTTGAGTTTTGTTCCTCTTTGTATTGGAGTTATTTCAAGTCCATTAAAAGTCTAGTGTAATCCAACAATACTTTTCGGTTTTCTGAAGTGCAGCAGGAGCCCTCAGAGGTCCTTACTGATGATCAAAGGAGAGGCCCTTTCTTCTGTTAATAGGGTGAGAATGGTTGAGAGGGGAAGGGCTGATACTTCGTATTGGACTAATAAGCTGGCCAATGCAGGCTCAAAAGATATGCCCATCACAGTTATCAGAGGAAAAATATTTTTCACTGCTGCCAATATGTATAACATAAAGCTGTAAATAGTCTTGGTTTCCCTCTCACATCTCATTTCATTCTTGGTACCAGAGACAGATCCAAATAACTGTGTGTTGGTTTTACCCTGGTTCAGCTTCTTAACAGTAGGTTGATGAGTGAAAAACAATTTGGACTAAAGGTATCAATACAGACCAGTAAAAAGTCTGGGGGGTTTTGCCTTGGTTTTGCTATTAGTCATTTCTAGGGTGACTCTGAGAAGTTCACTTAACTACTTAGTGCCCAGATTTCCACCTAGTAACGTAGAGACAAACCTACCTCATGAGAATGAATCTGTAACATGTTCCAGTAACCAGAAGCTCTGGTTGTTATTAAATTCTTGGTCTTTTGGGGACTGGAAATTAAAAAAACAAACACATTAGCTTCCTGGATCTTTAAAAATAAAAGTAAGCAATTAAATAGCTGTGTTGATTTCCATCTACTCTGTATTGATATTTGACCAAACACTTAAAACTACTAAAGTTCCTTGTACTCTTAAGCAATTCATCTTACCCATATGGTATTTTAGAGTGGACCATACTTGAAGATAAATCCAGCCTCTATATTCTGGACCTGTCTTTTAGCCATATTCTTATGCTAATGCATGGATTATGAAGGAGATTCAGTTTGCATGGGTCAATTCTACTAGTTGTTTATATCGTTGGTAAAAGTTTTGAAGGGAGAAGATATTGACTCTGTTGACTAACATGAGACTAGTGATTATGTGTGGACTAGATTTCGTTGCCATCCTAGATCCTAGTACGTTTCTTTCTATTAGATATTATTGTAAGTTTTACTCTGAAATTTCTGTGGATAGAAGCCAATTCATTTCTTCCTACATTCCAAAGTCACTACTGTAATATTTCCTATAGAAAAGCATATAAGACATCCTACGCATTAGAGGTTTGGTTATTTTTTGAAGGCATTACCAATCAAAATTTATATTTAGGCTTTACCTAGTGATCATGTATTTACAAAAGGAAGACAGAAAATTCAAAGATAATATGAGACACTTTCTCAATGTTGCTTTTTTCCTGCCAAGAGTATTGAGCATAGTAAAGATATATAGAACTTTTCTACCAAGTTTCCTTCTCTTCTGTTCATCTTCATAGAAATTAAAAATCCCAAACTTTCTTACAGCATTCTCTATCACATTGTGGAAGACTATTATATTGTTTCTATTATACATAGAAGTTTTCCTTTTTTTCACTGCACTCAAGCGAGCCCTGTTGCTTGTAATTTTGGTAGTAGAAATGGAGACGACTCCTTATTCTTATCTGTGGGATAACTCCATCTGCCTCCTCTACACTGTTGGGAATAGTGTCAGTAAGCTTGGCTCACTTCTGCTGCTGTTATCCCTCATGCCCTTGGATCTCCTTTTTACTGCATCAGAACATGATGCAAAAAGAAACATGTTGGTGTGGACCTTAGGAATGGACACCTGAAACGGTTAAGAAGTTGTTGTTAAAGTAAGAAAGCCATATAAAGTTAGGCTGGAACAGGAAGAGGGGTAGCTGTGATCAGCGATTACAAATTCGTGGAGTATTTCATGTTGTAAATGAAATTCCTTTCATACTAGAATTTGAAAAATAAAGAGAAGAGAAAGTAGAGTAGTTTATTACTCCCACAGATCAGAAATAAAGGCTGAAAGCTAAATAACTTTAATAATAGCCTAACCAAATGTACAGATGACAGATTGTTGAGGAAACATCTACATTAGGAATGCTTTTCTAATCTTTTGTGATTGATATCCTAGAGGGTAGCCCTCCCCTTTATCATAGTCAAAATCCTGTTTGGGGTAAATAACAGAATAAATCTAATCTTAAAGATTAATGGAGGTGGGAAGGCATAGAGTCCCAACTATCTTTTCATGTCCCCCAAATCAATAAAGGATGCAGTTTAATTCTGTCTCTTTAAAGAAGAGTCTCCATATGTATAGAATCCTATCTCAACAAAACACAGAGAATAAGAATTAAAGGAAAAACATGGTTACTCTATCCATTCTTTATTCATTGCCCTCTAGGGCAATCAATGTATTGCAGGGATGGGTTTCAAAGAGGCAGCATTATCAGAATTTTAGGATTGGATAGGCCCCCAACCCAACTCCTCTCCCCTCCAATGCTTGATTCTTCTGTACAGTATCATTTAGAGATTCAGAGACCAAGTGGTCTCCCAGCCTGTGATTAAACACCTCCCAAGATATAGCACATTATGTCTTTCGACATCCCAAATTTTTAGATATTAATCATTCATGTATTAAGTCAAAGTCTGTTTCCCTGTAGCTTTCACTTCTTGGTTCTAAATGGAGGCATTCTGAAGAATTTTCTATCTTCCACATTATAAGGTCTTCACCATAGTTAAAAGTAACTCTCACGTTGCAATTAGTCACAGTTCTTGCCCTCAGATAACTTACCATCTGATATCCAGTTCTGTCCCAGTCTTCCTCCTAGCATGTTATCCTTCTGCTTTCTTCTTTTCTTTTTCTAGCTTTTCTTGTTTTATCAGCTCTTTTCCTTTCTGGCTCCGTTGCCCATTGGTTGCTTCCCTATGGTTTATTCAGTTTTATGTCCCTTCCCAATGACGTGCCCTCTCTAAAAGAACATTTTGGAATTCCTGGAAATCCTAGCTTCTTCATAGATCACACAGGCACTTGGGGTTTTTTGTTTGTTTTTCAGATAAAGGAGTTGGGGGGGAGGGGGTGGGATAGTTTTGTAGCTTTGGAAACTTCTTGTAGCCCAGAATCTGTTGACAAGATTGTATTGCCATTATATCCTGAAGCAGCATACCACCAGAGCCTGCATTCTAAGTTTGCTTGCCTTCTCTGACAGCCTGGCTAACCTTTACATCCTCTATAATAGCCCTCACATGATTTGATTTATACCACTTTGATATGATACAGTTATGGAACCTTACTTTCTGTTTAACATTCTGATTTTGACTTAGAGCCCCACTAGAAAAAGTGATATTAAAAATTTGAAATGTTAATCCATCTCTTTTAGTTTTGCCTGTCTCCTCAAAACTGTGAGATTCTGAGGTGTGAAGCCTTGTTTTATCTATCTTTGTTTGCCAGAGACACCTTTGCATCTCAGATATATAATGAATAATTAATATTTGTTAAATTGAATTAAATAATTAGTAACATGGTAACAGATAAAGTCTAACTTTTCGCTTAGAATCTCTTGTATTAGGACACAAGTTTGTGCCAAAGTAATCACCCTGTGCCCAATCAGTACATGCAGGTAGCCAAAAAAACCCATGTATGGCCCGGAAGCCACTGTCTCTCCTATTAATCCTGTAGTATGGTCCCTGGTTTATTCAAAGAATCTACGTATACTTCTATGATAGGTGTCAGTCTCTCTTGTTAATGTCTTGTAATTTGATTCAGTTAAAAGCTCTTATCCATTTACCACAGTAATAATCAACTATTTTCACTATAGAATGTATTATCGAGACCAGGGTACTTGTTCATATGTGTAAATACATCTTGGGAGTGTGAGATCATGAAGAGAACCTGTTATTTGACATTTTGTGTTTATCTAAAATACATTTCAGAGAGCAGTTTGATACATTTGTCTTGTGTTTTATATGATGTAAAAACACCAAATATATCGAACTCTTGTGGTATCAAGAGTTTTGTATGTCAGACCAGGGGTTGACAAACTTTTTCTGTAAAGGACCAGATAATAAATATTTTAGGCTTTGCAGTCCATATAGTCTCTGTCAAAGGTACTCAACGTTGCCATTGTAGAGTGAAAGCAGCATTGACGATAAATAAAGAAACATGAATATGTTCCAGTCAAACTTTATTTGTGGACACTGAAATCTGAGTTTCATATAATTTGTATGTGTCACTAAATATTTTTCTATTTCTTTCCCAACCATTTAAAAATGTAAAACCATTCTTAGCTCATAGCCGTACAGAAGCAAAGAAAGGGCTGGATTTGGCTGCTGGCTGTAGGCTGCTGACCCCCGACATAGGTCTAGAGAGACAGAACTGATCAGTTAGATTTTCTGCCTTTGTACTGTTTCCAAGAGTTGTAGTCAAAATCTTAACATCTTCATTCAGTGTTGAAGTGTTTTTGGTCTTGTTTATGATTAGAAATGGAAAACAAAAGACAAGGCACTCATTCCTATTTATCTGGCAGCCAAGGTACACCTGAACAATAATCTAAAATATCTTTACCACCACAACATGCCTGCCTCTGTTAGTTTCCAAATTGTTCTGTGTTAACTGTGCTCTTAACATGTTCAGCGACAAATCCAGCTAACCCCTTTGTTCTTTTCGGTTTTTAAGGGTCTGCCTCTATCTCCCCCTAAGGAATAAAGAAACAATTCCCAAATTCACCTTCTCTTTAGCTGGGTTTTAGAGATATCTAATGAACATGGTAAAGAAGATTTTCACTCTAAATTTTTGATACACTATAGTGTATAAATTTAAGGTTGGGCATCTAAGGGAAACATTTCAGAAGGGTTCCTCTTTCAAAATAAAGATTTCTCTGAGAGGAGTTCCCTACTTCAGGGCTGATTTGGGCAGTATTTACCAAGAAGTCAGAATAAAATAAAGGTCTATGCTTTCAGAGGTGTCTTTGCTCCCTAGTTGACTGGTTGTGTTCTGGAGGGTTCCTTGGTCTGTAATTAGCTTTGGGAGGTGCTTTCTAACACATTCCTAAATCTTTGTTCCTTTCCCCCTGGTCTAGGATCCTTTAGCTATGATACACGGTTGAATAAATTGTTTATCCGTTAGCAGTTGAGCAAGATATTTAAGCCTAAAGAAATCTGCTAAGAACTTCTCTTTTTGGAACATTTTCTTTGATATTTTTCTCATGTTATTTGCTTTGTTAATATGTAAAATTATTACGAATAAATCTTATTGCAAATCTGATTCTGGTTGCTACTAATCATTAAGGAAATGAGTCAGTAATGCTGCACGTAGACAGACCCACTACCAAAAACGGGGGGGAAGGAACCTCTGCTTCAGCAGATCAGCAAGAGATATTGTCAGCCAGTCTTTCTGGAAAAATTCTCTTGTTTTTCCCATATTTTCACTCTTCTGTGTGGCCCAGTAATTGTCTTATGCTCAGTCCTAAAACAGAGATAACTTATTCACATGCGTTCACTTCTGAGAATATTAATGTTTTAAACCAGCTTTGGAACTATTTGACTTATTTATACAAAGTTTTAAAAATAATTACACATGTAATTGTCACATCTGTTAGAAGCATTTTTAATATGCTGAATTTGTCTTTTTTTGTTTTGTTTTGTTTTAAAAGGAAGCACTCTACAAATTAGTAGTTATTAATGCCTCTCTGATCATATTGAAGAGTGAGGATGGAGTGGGTGTGGATGTGTGGGCATGAGGAGAGCTGCTCCTATAATGTGGAATTAACAGAAGGTCCACTGCTTAATCTCTTACTTCACCTTGGTGAACCTTATCTCTTCTCTTACTCTCACAGTTCTAGATTCTGTTGTATCATCCAGGTGATTACTTAAAACCAACACTCCACGTTTTGAAGTGGTCTATTTACTAGCACAAAGTATGTACCTTGTTGCCATGTCTGAGTAACACAAAATTTTATAGTGTTTCTCCAAAGCCACATTCCTTTTAGGAATTTATTGAAAATGTTAACATGGAAAACCATTTCATTATTATAGGATTTTTTGGGAAGAGAAGACACAGCTAATTAATATCTAGTCATCGTTTTCTGTTGTATATAGTTCTGTGGAATCAAGGTGCTATTTTCTAGATATCAAATTGGGATATAATATTTTCCTTAAGTGCTTATGGCTTTAATCATTTTTGGAATTGGGACTTCTGAGAAATCTTGCCAAGTGTATTAAATTGTGTTCCATACTAAATGATCAGAGTTTTTGTGCTGGTTATAGCCCCTTCCTTTCCATCTCCATCTCTTCAACTCTTCAACTCAACCCTTCTTAGTATAATGAAATAAACTTGACTGGTCACGTCTGGTCTCCTAGACATGTTTAGTATAACCTTTCATATATGCTCAATCACTTTGATTTCTATAGCTCTATTCAGGTTTGAGAACACTCATTTGATCTGTGGAGTCCTTGCTGGTGAGTGCAGTGTTAAGGCAAAATTTTCTATTATTTAATAGTTAAAATTTTGCATCAGGCACCGATTTTACAGCTGTTTGCTTTTACATTCACCTATTCTGGGGATAATCTAATAACAGCACTATTTAGGAAATGATGAAAACTATGTTTGAAGGATAATTGTCATTGGCAAATTCCATTTGCTGGCATTTGTAAAAGGCTGCATTATAGAGTGATTTTGATTTTCGTACGATAGGCAATTTTACCAACCGTAATTTAATAAAGGCCAGTGTCTTCCTAAGTAAGCTCCTTTATCCAGATGTAATTTTTATATGCCAGAGAATAGCAATGGACAATGAAAATGACTCAAGTTTTGTGGAGAAGCTAGTGAGCACTGTAAGGATGTACTTCTAGCCAGGGAGGGACCAGTAGCATAGCAACTTTATTAAAAAAAAAAAAAAAATGTAGGGGAAGATATAGCCAAGAGAGAAAATTTAGACTGAAGAGAAATGTATTGCATGATTAAGAATGACACACTAGAGAGGAAAGATAGAATTTTAAAATCGTCTTTTGCTAGCCACGTGGTTACTCTGTTGTTAGTTTATCCCCATCTTGAGCATTTGTGATTCTAATGTCCTTTTCTAAACTGCCAGTTGACGTGAGTTTTCCACCGAAAGTGTATCAAAACTATTATTTATGAAGGTTTTGGGGGTGGAGGGGCCAGGGGATGTTTTTCTTTTTGGTAATTTTTGTTCTCCTTTCTCTGTTTGTTTCCTTTTTTGGATGAAGAATGGGCTGCTGCTGCTGCTTGACCTGTCATCTTTATGTGCTGTTTACACATGGCTTTTACAAAAGAAGCCATTACCACATCTGATTTATCTCTTATTGCAAGTGCCCCTTTAAAAGCATTTGTTTTAACCTAACAAATTAAAAAAAAAATCACCAGGTTAGCGTTATTTTATAACCAAGGGAAACACCGATATTATTAGTTTTTCAAAATAGGAATAAGATTACAAATATCGATAATATAGTAAATGTATAAAGACATGTGTTTCGCTTTTTAGAGCTTTTTCCCAAGGCACTTAAAGCCATTCTTTGCTGAGACATAAACTTGCCCTGTTTTGTTAGAAGTATGTGGAAACAAAGCACTCGCAATTAACTGATCTTATCAGGATTGGAGTCTACTACATTTTTTAGTTTGCATGTTGCAGACCATTTGGGGGTATTATTTAAATACATCTTGATAATTTAAGTGACTGTAATGTTTATCGTTTACTTTAGTTAAGAATCAGGAGCTGGACTCTTCTGCTGGGTATCTTCCTTCTGTGCTTAGCAAGATAACCTCGATTCCTGCTGGTTCTGTGGGCATTTGCAGTACAAAGCATTTCTTACGGGGTTTGCAAAGCAAGGGTAATGTGCTCTGTGGGTGTATGTGTGTCTGTGCACACCCCTCCCCCTTAATCCCACTGCCACCTTCTGCTCACTCCTTTTTTCTTATCAAAACTTATTTTTTTTAATTATATAAGCCTAACGAATCCCCAAACCCCCATTTTTCCTGACATACAGGAACGCTGATAAAAGTTTAATGTATTAACCTTCCCTGAAGAATTTGCATTTCAGTAGGCCACAGAGTCATTGCAAAGATGATGGTGACATTACAGAGTTGATCATACCGTTAAGCAGTATTTCCAATGTTAGTCCTAACTCTCAGTTTACTTGGTTGAATGGCAAAATAGAATGAAGAGAACGTGAAAACCAATGGTAGTTTAATAGATGTGGTGGATTTAGGGTTCCATTGGGTAAAGTGACTATAGAGATAGTATGCTAAATCTCAGAGTCCCTTTTTACAGAAAATTTAGGAATTTCTGGAAGCAGAATCTGTGGGTCGTATCATAAAAATATATGCTTTGGGCTTAGAAACAGCAATAAATCTATTAAGCTTTAAAATGATTGTAAATTTTGTGACTAATCAGAAATGTTCTCAAAACTATTAAAAATGGCCTATCCAGTGTTCTTCAGGAGAGTCTTGGCTCAGAAATAATTAAATATCCTCCTAGTGTATCAATTTTAGTTCTTATCTTCTATCACAGTTTTTTTCTAAGTTCTACCTGGTGATGTCCTCTAAAATATAGTGAGAACCTGGCTCAGAACGTGCTTGGCTGAAAGACCAGCCTTAGTTAAATCCATAGGGTTGGCTAATTTGGATACTCAAGAAACACTTCCATAAGGACCGGTTCTGGTTCATGTTTCTTTGCAAAAAATAATAATTTAAGAAATATAGTAATGTCTAGTATTTGCTTAGCACCTCAGTTTGAGCACTCTGCACAGTTAACCCTCACAGTGACCATATCAGGTAGGTAGTGGTGTTCCTTTTTTTTTTTTTTTTTTTTTGCGGTACGCGGGCCTCTCCCTGCTGTGGCCTCTCCCGTTGCGGAGCACAGGCTCCGGACGCACAGGCTCAGCGGCCATGGTCCACGGGCCCAGCCACTCCGCGGCATGTGGGATCCTCCCAGACCGGGGCACGAACCCGTGTCCTCTGCGTCGGCAGGCAGACTCTCAACCACTGCGCTACCAGGGAAGCCCCAGTAGTGGCGTTCTTGCTTTATGTGATAAAATTGAGTCTCAGAGCGGCTCAGGGACCTACTTAAGAACGAGCAGTTTTTAAGTGAGAGAACTGGAGCTAAATCCAGGTCTTTCATGTTTCAGTCCAGTGATATTCCGTTATGACACAGCTATTTCCTAAGTCACTTAGTTCCCAAGTGAAAATGTGATGAAAGTTACAGAAAGTGAATTAAGGAGAGGGTTGGAATTTGTGAGGCTCTAATGACTTATAAAACTAGGTATTGACAGTGGTGCTCTAAGATCCCCAAACCACTAATGAGTTGATTTATTAATACTGGACTGCCCTTAACTTGCCTTAAATCCCTCAGGTTGTTTCACAGAATGTCCCAGAACCTGAAATAGGATCTTTCAGTCAGTAGGAACCAGAAGATGGGAATAAGAAATGAGGTCTTTCCTATTGTTGAGACAGAGAGTCTCAGGGCTTTTGTTTGGCCTTGGGGATAATCTGGTTCCTGGTTTAAAAATCATTCAATAAAAAGAATTGAATTTTTTAGAAGAAAATAGTTGTTTCCTTTATGTATTTATTGGGGATATTTAAATAGATCAATAGTTCAAATTCCCATTAATTAAATCAAACCTCAAGTACCAGGTCTGAGGAAAATTAGATTGGTGTCCAAAAGCAAACAAACCAAAAACACCTTGTCATCAAACCAAATGACATTTTATAATTCTAATAATTATTTGTTCTTCATCAAAGAAAGTATTTTTGGTTTTCTGTGCTCGAGCCTCTAAGTATATTTATGTAAAAGTGAAACTCTTGCTGATTTGGAAGGGAATGTTTGAGACTATTTAAGATGGCACTGGTAAAGTGGGTTAAGACAGGATATTTCTGTAATTTAGTGAGAGAATTTGTATTTTGGTCTGGCCAAACTAAGAAAATTCTTTTGCAGTCATCATTTGTGTTTCCTGCTTCTCAATTTAGTCATTTTGATAAAATAAAATGTCACCTTAGCATGTTAATTGCCCTTCTCTCAAAATTTGTCTTGTATAATTTCAGCAAGTAAGAAAACCCATATTTATTAATTTGTCTATAATGTCTGTTTAAACATGCATATATATATGATGATAAAATTTTCACAGGTATTCTAAAAATAGATCTTTGAAAATACTGAGTAGAATATGAAGGAAAAGGGTTTTCCTGAACACTTAATATTAAACATATATTGATTCCAAGACTCTCATTAGAGGTTAGCTTTGTAACTGATATCACTGTATTTTCTTCCTTCTTTTAAAATTGTCCTGTCAGCTGTCTAATTCTGCTAATGGTGGACTCAGTAACATTGTTGACTGGCTTATTCCAGTGTTTAGTGTAATGTTATAATACCTGAGAAGGCACAAAAAATAACAAGACACTGTAATTAAGCTTACTGACCAGTTCTGATAAAAGTTTGCTTTCTCCCCAGGGTTCCACCATTGCCCAACCACCACACAGCCCTGAGTTTATTATGCAGATATATGTAACTGCTATCTGTACATATCACTGTTAATACCTTCATTCAGCTAAATCTAAGTACCCTGGAAAATGGATCACTGCCTTCTTTTATTTATCTCAAAAGCGCCTAAAAGAGGATTCTCTTCTGAGGTGGCAATTAAACAACTATTTATTGAATTCGGTCATTTCATTCTGCTGTCTTATACTTAATTTCAGTAAAAGAAGGTCTCAGCCTAAGGTGTAGGGCACTCAGCCCAAACAAACAAAAAACCACACACACACACACACACACACACACACACACACACACACACACACTCACACACACACACACAAGGAATATAAAGCATTCCAATGTGAAGTATGATAGTGTTTATCTATAGTCTATATCACTAATCTAGAGTTAATGTTCAGATCAGGTCTTGGACACTTCAATATTTTATATTCCCAGTTGCTATCATGACTTTGGCAAGAGAGTGATAATTTTCCTTAAGTGTCTTTACTGTTTCAGAAGCAGATGTCTAATAAGAAATTCACAGAAACTCTGTGACAACTCACAGATACAACCATATTTTTAGTCATATTCCTGAGAATATCCCTGCCATCTCTAAATCAGAAAGCATTAAACAAAATGTAATGAAGCTACACCTTAAATTTGAGCTATTTCTTCTCCACTCAGATAGATTGTCCATCATCCTTGACTTTGACTTTCAAAATCCACTCACTAAATTACTACAGTTTTATATTATATTCTCCATATAAAAGAGAATTTTTATACTACTTACCAGTTACTGACATTTCTTATCATTCTTTCCATTAACTACTTTTTCATTTAGGAAACCATTAAGGTTTATTTTTAACTGTTTTCAAAGGCTTGGAGTATATTAAGGATTTATCAGCACTTCCTTCATAAATTGTTTACCAGACTCTTGGTGTTTTACAGACCACTTCATTATGAAACCAGTGTAAAAGCCTGCATAAGAAAAATTATTTAATAGCATTTTTATTACAAAGGTAACACATATTCATTTTAAAAAGGTTGGGAAATACAGAAAAACACAAAGAAAGAAATTAAATTATTTGCAATCCTACCCCTACTGATATTTTAGTATACCTTGACATCTTTTTCATGTATATAATTACACACATTGGAAAATATAATTTTTAAATTGGTAAGAAATAAAACATAGCATATATTATTAAGAGGGGGATTTAGTCTTTGAAGTTAGCATTTTTGCCTTCTTCCCTTATTCCAACAATCTAATCATGGTCCTGAAATGAAAGTATGACCCTGAAATCATATGACAAGGTTGGCAGGGAAAGAGCTGCTGTTCTTCATTTGGTCCTTAACTGCCTACCCGGGATTTTAATGTATAGGAAGATAAAATGAGACAATAGCAGGTTCCTTTTCTTTTTTTTTTTTTAACAGAGAAAGGAATTGTTTTCCTATTGCCATCTAAAGGTAAAATTGGACTTCATTAAGCAAGGAACAAGGACAAAATGTGTGTGGGGAAAATTACAACATAGGCCCTCCAGAAAAAAACTTATATGGCTCTTGCTTATGTAGCAAAATTTTAGAAAGATTTTCAGGATTTATTTTCATTGTGTTGCTTATAGGATAAGAGAGTCTTGTCAGTATAACTACTTCTCTCAATAGTCTCTTCAAATATATAAATCCCTTCCTTCAAAAATAACCTAAAACGAAAGACTCTGGATTGCATTTAATGGAGTAGCAGCAAAATACCTATAAAACACCCATATCCTGCTTTTAATATCTGTAATCCCTAAGTCAAGGGAGAGGTTATTTATAACTCACAAAGTCACATACATACTCAGGGTTTGATGATCCTGTGACATAATCCATTTGAATAAGTCATTTTCAGGAGAAAGCCTTTAGGGGAAAAAAAAAATCTCTTGATTTCTGAATTATCATACTTAGCAGGAACCATTGACGTTTTAAGTAAAATTGAGAATTTTCAATCAAATAATGTTCCTGCTCACTTAAATATTGGTCTAACATTCTTCCTTCTCATATTCTTTTATTAAACAATTAACTAATTAATTAATTTTTGGCTGCCTTGGGTCTTCGTTGCTGAGCACAGGCTTTCTCTAGTTGTGGTGAGTGGGGGCTACTCTTTTGTTGCGGTGCACGGGCTCGGTAGTTGTGGCTCACGGGCTCTAGAGCACAGGCTCAGTAGTTGTGATGCACGGGCTTAGTTGCTCCGCGGCATGTGGGATCTTCCCAGACCAGGGATTGAACCCGTGTCTGCTGAATTGGCAGGCAGATTCTTAACCACTACGCCGCCAGGGAAGTCCCCCTTCTCATATTCTTGAAACCAACTAGACAGCCTTGTGGTACTTTATACAGGCAACTGGTCTTTGTATTGTAGCATCCTTCTTATAGATCCTGCATCAGGCCAGACAAGCAACACATCAGATCTCAATTTTATCTGTCACTGTGGGTGGTGCAGACGCAGTCATATATTTATTCATATCCTTGAGAAGATCCCTTTAAATTTTCCAGGTCAGTTTGGTATATGCAGCTGTGCAGAATCTTATATAATCCAGTGGTCCATGCTGATGGTCATAGCCAAAGGCACAGCACTGTCAGTTAGAATTCCTCACTCACGTTAGATGCCAAATTGTGGGTGTCTTATGTCATGGGGATTTTAGATCTTCTTTTTGACCCAATCTTTTCTTCTGGCTTTACAGCCTTCTCCTTATATTTCAAAGTATGGTGTCGGCCACTAAAACCAGACTCTGCTAAGGACTTTGGACAACTTTGTGCTTCCCAAAAGAATAGTCAGGTTTAGTGTATATTCTTTTGAACATAATAGGACATGTCCTTTGGGCCTGCTTGAGATACTTTCTTTTGCCATGGGAAGAAACGGGCTTTTGAATCAAACACTGACCCTAGTTTAAACCCTAGTTCCATCACTTCCTCGGTCTGACTTGCTTACCCTCTCCGTTTCTTCATCTATAAAATAGAGATAGTGACTACCTCATAGTGAGGTTGTGAAAAATTAAATGAGAAAACATGTTAGAGTGACTGTCACACAGTGAACCTGCAATAATGTTAGTTTTCCTCTTATTTTACTGATGTAGGGGATAGAATGCTGGACCAGAATGCTGGTCTGGTCAAGTGGGCCACTTCTTATGTTCTTTGTAAACAAGCCTTTTCAATTTTTTTTTTTTTTTTGAAAGAGCATCTCTGTTTTTTTTTTAATTAATTAAATTAATTAATGAATTTTTAATTTTTGGCTGCCTTGGGTCTTCGTTGATGCGTGTGGGCTTTCTCTAGTTGCAGCGAGCGGGGGCTAACTCTTCATTGCAGTGTGTGAGCTTCTCATTGCAATGTCTTCTCTTGTTGCGGAGCATGGGCTCTAGGTACGCAGGCTTCAGTAGTTGTGGCACACGGGCTCAGTAGTTGTGGCTCACAGACTCTAGAGCGCAGGCTCAGTTGTTGTGGTGAACGGGCTTAGTTGCTCTGCAGCATGTGGGATCTTCCCGTACCAGGGCTCAACACCCCCTGTCCCCTATATTGGCAGGCGGATTCTTAACCACTGCACCACCAGGGAAGTCCCAAGCCTTTTAAATTTTTGAATAGCACAAGTCAAAGCAGTTCTTAGGGTTCCTGGATTTATTTGGTATAATTTCAACAAGTTTTTACTGAACATCTATTACGTGCCAAAAACTGTGCAAGAGAGATTAACAGAGCTAAGAAACATAGCAAGTTCTTATCAGTCTAATGGAAAAGACAGATGAGTAAACCAATAATGACAGGGTACAACAGGAACAAAAGAGGCATGGTATCTAAATATACTTTAGGCAGTTGGGGGAAACTTCTAGAAGAACTGACTTGAGCTGAGTATGGACTTGCAGGCAGAAGGAACAATACGATATTGACAAAGGCACGGGGACAAAAGAAAGCATGCTCTGTTCTAGGAACTGCAAATTGTCTTGAATTAATGGAGAGAAGGATGTATGTGAAGTTATAGCAAGGTGAAGCTGGAGAGAGAGGTAGGAGTCATATTTTAAAATATTTTCTATGTCTTAATAAAGGACCTGAACTTTATCCAGAAGGCAATGAAGAACCACTGAAGGATTTTAACCTGAAAAATGGAATTTTCAATGTTTCATTTTAGAAATAAATATTTTCATGACAGAATATAGGATGTGTTCAGGGAAGGTTTGAGGTGAGAAAGAAGGAAGGAAGAAAGAAAAGAAGAAAAATTGTTTAGGGCATTAGTAGTAAGTGGGGTGAGGCACTATTAGAGCCTGAATGAAGATAGTAAGTGTGAGAATAGAGAAGAGTAGACAGATCAGGGAGATATTAAAGTGGAATAGATGAGTTTAGTTTGGGGCGTATTGTGTTCCATATGCCTGGGAGAGTGTCCAGTAAGTAGTTGGCTGTGTTGTCCAAGAGATCTGGACAACAGAGCCAACTGGAGCGGCTGATTTGACCATATGTGGGAGTGCTCTAAGTGGTAATCCAACCCAACTGTTATCAGTTTTCCTTTCATTTCCAGTGACTAATACATATTAGGTGATCAGTAAATATTTGCTGAATTGATATTACTGTGGCTACAGCTTTTACCCTTGGTCTCGTCTGGTCCTGCTTTGAAAAACATGATTGATCTATCTAATTTTACTCAGCAGTAGGCAACTTTGGGCCAGGTGGTGCTGGCCTAAGCAACGTTTAATTCACAAATGGCTTCTTGATGACAGACCACTACTTATCACTTGAGCAGACTGGTATAAAATTGGCTCTTACTTGATTATCTTAGGTATTCTCCTGGTTATTAATCAGCCTTCTCAGTTGTGACAGAATTATTTGGAGAAGCCATGAAGTGCCTCTCCATGTGAGTGGGTGGGGATATGCTATTCACAGCGCTAGAGCTAGCATATAGCAATTTGAGAAAGGCTGTTTGTTTATTACCAGCTGGTCTATTTTTGGGCAGCTCCATAGCAGCTTGTCTGACTCAAAAGAAATGGTGAGATAAGTGCCCTAGAAAATAGTACAGTGTGTTAATAACATAACAACAAACTCATTCTAGTGTCCTCCAGGCCCTAGCCTATTATAGGTGCTCAGGTAATGTTGATTGAATTAAGTGAATCTAATGGTAATTGACAATTACAGAATTTACATGCTTTCATATATATTATTGTATTTGATCTTCAGAACCCTGTGAGCCAAACCAAGTGTTACTCTCATTTTAAACATGAGGAAATTCATATACCCTTAGCAAGAGTAGTTTATGTATCTCTGATACATCTGCAGACAGAGACAGTTTCTCTTGTCATCTCTCAATTCCACCTTTTCATGTGCTAAGTAATATTCATGATCAGTCAGTGAAAGACCTGCCTAATGTGAGTTCAACTTGTGCCACTTTGAGATGCTCTTGAGTTGACTGTTTCTAGAAGTAAGGTTGGCCTGGAGTTCTTGAGTGCAGTGCATCTTTTCTTACCTTTCTTGGCCACTGGTTTATATTCATCAAAATGTAGGCTGTTTTACAACTTAAGGAGCAGCAGCGATTTTTTAAGAAGTATAATATGTGTAGTGTGATATGAGCACTAAAATGTGTAAGCTGCTCCAAGTGTACGTCATCTACTCCAGGAACACCATTTTAAAAGAGTCCTTTTCTGTTAAGTTCCTTTATGGCATGCATGTAATATGGTAAATTGATCTTACCAAAATTTCAGACCTAAGTGGCTTATGTACAGTTCTCTGGTGAGCACATGCAGATTTTCCTGACATTTGGCTTCTATTAGGTTGTTCATTTCTCAAATGGTTCCTATTCTTTTCCTAATAGTGTGAATTCCTACTTTTCTTCCACCCACAGCACCTTTCTTTAAACTTTAGGAGTAGGTCTAGTGTGATGTTATCTTCTCTCCACATTCTCTTGAAAGTTCTTATTTTAGATCTATTTTCCCTGTGATGTGAGGCATTTAGCCCAGGAGGGAACTCTGTGTTTCCAGGATTTATTTCTCTTAGGGGTTGGAGATATGTCATTCATCTGTGGAGAAATACTTCTCAGCTGCTCAGTTGCGTTTATTCTGTTTACAAAGAAATGTTTCACTATTTTTGATATTATAGTTAATTCTTTGACGATGATTGGATTAAGTCTGTGCTGGATGTACTCAATTTCCATATCTCTGCCAACCAAAGTCTAGATTTTAGCTTCTCCATCATGGGCCAGCATGGTGATACATATGGCTTGGAGATATGTGGAATAGTTTTCAATCTGATCAGACTCCTCAGGAATATGTTTTATTGGCTCATAAATTGCATTGTGTCCTGTGCAGAGTAATGAGTTAGGTATTTAGGAATAGTGACTCCTCTAAGTATGAAGAGTATGTGTTATACAGAGAACACCATAGTAATACGAAGTGCTTGGTACTATGTGAGGCACATCGAAATCGTTTCTCAGATTAACCATGGTGTAGAAATATGACCAAAATGAGGTTGGAATCACTTAAGCTGCTGACATGTTTAGTGAACAGTAATTCTTCCTTTTGACCACCTCTGGAGTTAAGATTCTTGGTTTATATTAGTATTAATTTTTTTTTTTTTTTTTTTTTGCCGTACGCGGGCCTCTCACTGTTGTGGCCTCTCCCGTTGCGGAGCACAGGCTCCAGACGCGCAGGCTCAGCGGCCATGGCTCACGGGCCCAGCCGCTCCGCGGCATGCGGGATCTTCCCGGACCGGGGCATTAAACCGCGTCCCCTGCGTCGGCAGGCGGACTCTCAACCACTGCACCGCCAGGGAAGCCCAGTATTAATATTTTTGAGGCCTCTTAGAAATCATTGTTGATTCTCAGAGTTCACTGTATTCCCCACGAATTCCTAATCTTCTTGCTTTTGTATGTGTTCATTCATTTGTAGAATATAAATGGCATTCGCACAGAGGAGGTGGCTGCCATGACCAAGGGGCCATCTACCAACCCTGACTCTGAATGGGAGGGCCCCAAGCATTCAATAATTCCTAGTAAGAGCCAAATGACTACCCCGTCGGAGTCTCCACAAAACTTTGACTTTGGCTCCCTCTCCATAAGCAGCAAGGAGACGGAAGAGAAGGAGCAGGGGGCAGCTGGCTATCTTGATATTAAGGAAATGTCGAGAGGTCCAAGTGGGGAATGTGTAGGAGTGGAGGAACAAGCCAGTGCCTTAAAGTCCTCAATATCACCAGCTTCCTCTCAGCTGCAACTTACTGAAAAAAAAGCAGAGAGTAGTGAAGAACATGTTATACCAAGAGAGCCTGTTGGAGAGCAAAATGGATCATTTCTTGACTCTCGTGTGGGTAACCAGTTCCCCACCCTCATTCGAAGTTTCCAGGTAGTAACTGATTCAGTCGTGCACATCTAATGACTCACTTTGGGAGAGGGCCAGAATCTATTCTGTGGAGGAGGTGGTGGTGGTGGCAGTGGTGAGGGTAGTAGCCTCTTGGCTTTTTTTCAAAATCACAGAATAAAATTGAAGTCCTTGATTACTACAAAGAAATTTATTCAGAGTCACTAACACCAAGGCTAGAAATGCTCTCTCCCCTGTTGACTTAACAAAACTCTTGGGGGTAAACTCCAGCTGTTTATCTTTATGAAGCTGGTGTAAGTATGTTCCTCTTTTCCTTGCTCAAGTATGGGCTGTGTAAAGAGGTGAATTTCTGAGACTTCTGTGATAAGGAGCCCTCAGTGTTCTGAGACCCTGCTCAAAAAATTCAAATACTCTTAATTACAAGGGGTAACTGACTTTTTAAATAAGGAGTCAGGCCCCATATAATTTTTTGTGTATTGCAGCCACATAGTGCAGCCCACCACTCCCACTGACCCCGCTCACGGGAGCTTCCATGATTGTAGGTACTAATCTCCTATGCTAAGGTGGATGGCCGTAATTAACTTTACCACAATCAAATGGTAGTTTTAGGGTGATTTATAGTCTTGGGGAAGGTGAGCTGATGGACAAGAAACCTTTGGTATTTCGCTCATGTTCATTCTTCTGAAATTCTGAGATTAATCACCAGGTGGTGGTAGAACTGATTATTTTCTCTCCAGTTTTCCAAATACTGTTTCTTTTCAATAACTCCAAAGTGAATGTCTGACATTGATTTGAAAGAAGTTAATGAATTCCAGGGTAATGTGTTCCGATGCCACTGCTATTTCATGTACCATTTATACATAGGGGAGGAAATGTGGCTGATTTTCTTAATTTTAATGGTACAGTCACAAGGACAAACAAAACTGAGTGCTATTTGGCAAGTAGTTTTATATTCAAATTCTGAAGGTCAGTCTGAAGTGTTTTGTATCACCAATTGTAACTGTCTGATATCATAGCTTTCCATTAAGAATATGAAAGTGATTATCGTAATGCTGTTGTTTAATATCTTTCATGATTTGACACCTTGTCAGGGCTACTTTGGAATAGTGTCCAAGTCTTGGGCAAAGATTGAGCTAGCCCTTTGCTTGATTAGAGCAATCACTTTGATCAGCTCAATGTCAGAAGGTTAGTTCTCCACAACCTTCAGAAGACTCCAGTAACTGTTTCTTTACTGCTTCACAGCCTCCCCTGGTGAAGACTCAGACCGTCACCATCTCAGACACTGCCAATGCTGTGAAAAGTGAAATTCCAACCAAAGACGTCCCTATAGTCCACACTGAGACCAAGACCATCACTTATGAGGCTGCCCAGGTAGGACACAGTTTGATGTTTCAGAACCAAAGACTACAGTAAACATGATAAATAACCTTTCTTCACAGGGTTGCTAATCACTTGCTGCAAATAATGCTAGGCTTTTCTGGGGCAGTTCTTTTCAGAAGAGATTACTGACCTCAAGATGTCCCAAAATACTTTTTCAAAAGCAACATTATCTTGGATCTGATTGCGTATATCCACCCAATTCAGTTAGGGAAGGCAGTCTAGTGTAATGGTTGATAACATGGGCTTTGGGTCAAACAAACCTGAGTTCAGGTCCCAGCTGTTTTTAAAATTTATTTAATTAATTAATTTTTGGCTGTGTTGGGTCTTCATTGCTGTGCGCGGGCCCTCTATAGTTGTGGTGAACAGGGGCCCCTCCTTGCCGTGGTGCGCGGGTCTCTCATTGCGGTGGCCTCTCTTGTTGCGGAGCACGGGCTCTAGGCATAACCACCTCCACCCGCATGATGTTAGTATCTACTTAATGATTCTGTTGTAAAGCTTATATAAAATACAGTACTGTATGGAATCAACTTGAGCACCATGCCTGAAAGTGTAAATAAGAAACAGCTATAATAATTATAATCAATTTATTACAATTAAATTTAAAATCATGTAAGAATTTAGTACTTAAAATTTTCGTTTACTTCCTACTTTTAGTAATATTTCTCCTTCATTGTTAGTAATTTGAATGAGCTCGGGTTGCTGGTGTTGAGTTTTCTTTTTTTTTTTAATATATATATATATTTTTTCTGATTAGTCATCCATTTTATACACATCAGTCTATACATGTCAATCCTAATCTCCCAGTTCATCACACCACCACTCCCACCCCGTGCCGCTTTCCCCCCCTTGGTATCCATACGTTTTTTTCTCTACTTCTGTGTCTCAGTTTCTGCTCTGCAAACCAGTTCATCTGTACCATTTTCTAGATTCCACATATATGCATTAATATATGATATTTGTTTTTCTCTTTCTGACTTATTTCACTCTGTATGACAGTCTCTGGATGCATCCACGTCTCAACAAATGACCCAATTTCATTCCTTTTTATTGCTGAGTAATATTCCATTGTATATATGTACCCCATCTTTATCCATTCATCTGTCAATGGGCATTTAGGTTGCTTCCATGACCTGCCTATTGTAAATAGTGCTGCAATGAATATTGGGGTGCATGTGTCTTTTTGAATTATGGTCTTCTCTGGGTACATGCCCAGTAGTGGGATTGCTGAGTCGTATGATAATTCTATTTTTAGTTCTTTAAGGAACCTCCATACCGTTCTCCATAGTGGCTGTATTAATTTACATTCCCACCAACAGTGCAAGAGGGTTCCCTTTTCTCCACACCCTCTCCAGCATTTGTTGTTTGTAGATTTTCTGATGATGCCCATTCTAACTGGTGTGAGGTGATACCTCATTGTAGCTTTGATTTGCATTTCTCTAATAATTAGTGATGTTGAGCAGCTTTTCATGTGCTTCTTGGACATCTGTATGTCTTTGGAGAAATGTCTGTTGAGGTCTTCTGCCCATTTTTGGATGGGTTGTTTTTTTTTTTTAATTTTGAGCTGTATGAGCTGTTTATATATTTTGGAGATTAATCCTTTGTCCAATGATTCATTTCCAAATATTTTCTCCCATTCTGAGGGTTGTCTTTTCGTCTTGTTTATGGTTTCCTTTGCTGTGCAAAAGTTTTTAAGTTTCATTAGTTCCCATTTGTTTATTTTTGTTTTTATTTCCATTACTCTAGGAGGTGGATCAAAAACGACCTTGCTGTGATTTATGTCAAAGAGTGTTCTTCCTATGTTTTCCTCTAAGAGTTTTATAGTGCCCGGTCTTACATTTAGGTCTCTAATCCATTTTGAGTTTATTTTTGTGTATGGTGTTAGGGAGCATTCTAATTTCATTCTTTTACATGTAGCTGTCCAGTTTTCCCAGCACCACTTATTGAAGAGACTGTCTTTTCTCCACTGTATATCCTTGCCTCCTTTGTCATAGATTAGTTGTCCATAGATGCGTGGGTTTATCTCTGGGCTTTCTATCCTGTTCCATTGATCTATATTTCTGTTTTTGTGCCAGTGCCATACTGTCTTGATTACTGTGGCTTTGTAGTATAGTCTGAAGTCAGGGAGTCTGATTCCTCTAGCTCCATTTTTTTCCCTCAAGACTGCTTGGACTATTCAGGGTCTTTTGTGTCTCCATACAAATTTTAAGATTTTTTGTTCTAGCTCTGTAAAAAATGCCATTGGTAATTTGATAGGGATTGCATTGAATCTGTAGGTTGCTTTGGGTAGTATAGTCATTTTTATAATATTGACTCTTCCAATCCAAGAACATGGTATATCTCTCCATCTGTTGATATCATCTTTAATTTCTTTCATCAGTGTCTTATAGTTTTCTGCATACAGGTCTTTTGTCTCCCTAGGTAGGTTTATTCCTAGGTATTTTATTCTTTTTGTTGCAGTGGTAAATGGGAGTGTTTCCTTAATTTCTCTTTCAGATTTTTCAACATTA
>NW_020175402.1:6563179-6576527 GCF_003031525.2 Neophocaena asiaeorientalis asiaeorientalis
TTCCTGATCTTAGAGGAAATGCTTTCAGTTTTTCACCATTGAGAATGCTGTTTGCTGTGGGTTTGTCATATATGGCCTTTATTATGTTGAAGTAGGTTCCCCCTATGTCCACTTTCTGGAGAGCTTAAATGGGTGTTGAATTTTGTCAAAAGGTTTTACTGCATCTATTGATATGATCTTATGGTTTTTATTCTTCAGTTTGTTACTATGGTGTATTACATTGTTGATTTGTGTATATTGAAGAATCCTTGCATCCCTGGGATAAATCCCACTTGATCATCGTGTATGATCCTTTTAATGTGTTGTTGGATTCTGTTTGCTAGTATTTTGTTGAGGATTTTTGCATCTATATTCATCAGTGATATTGGTCTGTAATTTTCTTTTTTTGTAGTATCTTTGTCTGGTTTTGGTATCAGGGTGATGGTGGCCTCATAGAATGAGTTTTTTGAGTTTTCCTTCCTGTGCAATGTTTTGGAAGAGTTTGAGAAGGATGGGTGTTAGCTCTTCTCTAAATGTTTGATAGAATTCACCTGTGAAGCCATCTGGTCCTGGACTTTTGTTTGTTGGAAGATTTTTAATCACAGTTTCAATTTCATTACTTGTGATTGGTCTGTTCATATTTTCTATTTCTTCCTGGTTCAGTCTATTTTGGATTTCCTCTTGGATTTCTTCAGTGATCTCTTGGTTATGTAGTAACGTATTTTTTAGCCTCCATGTGTTTGTGATTTTATGTTTTTTCCCCTGTAATTGATTTCTAATCTTATAGCATTGTGGTCGGAAAAGATGCTTGATATGATTTCAGTTTTCTTAAATTTACTGAGGCTTGATTTGTGACCCAGGATATGATCTGTCCTGGAGAATGTTCTGTGTGCACTTGAGAAGAAAGTGTAATCTGCTGTTTTTGGATGGAATGTCCTATAAATATCAAGTAAATCTATCTTGTCTACTGTTTCATATAAAGCTTGTGTTTCCTTATTAATTTTCATTTTGGATGATCCGTCCATTGGTTTAAGTGAGGTAAGTCCCCCAGTATTATTGTGTTACTGTCGATTTCATCTTTTATAGCTGTATGTGGTTGCCTTATGTATTGAGGTGCTCCTATGTTGGGTGCATATATATTTATAATTGTTATATCTTCTTCTTGGATTGATCCCTTGATCATTATGTAGTGTCCTTCCTTGCCTCTTGTAACATTCTTTATTTTAAAGTCTATTTTATCTGATATGAGTATTCTACTCCAGCTTTCTTTTGATTTCCATTTGCATGGAATATCTTTTTCCATCCCCTTACAGTCTGTATGTGTCCCTAGGTCTGAAGTGTATCTCTTGTAGACAGCATATATATGGGTCTTGTTTTTGTATCCATTCAGCAACCTATGTCTTTCGGTTGGAGCATTTAATCCATTCATGTTTAAGGTAATTATCGATATGTATGTTACTATTACCATTTTCTTAATTGTTTGGGGGCTTTTTTTGTAGATCCTTTTCTTCTTTTGTGTTTCCCACTTAGAGAAGTTCCTTTAGCATTTGTTGTAGAGCTGGTTTGGTGGTGCTGAATTCTCTTAGCTTTTGCTTGTGTGTAAAGGTTTTGATTTCTCCATAGAATCTGAATGAGATCCTTGCTAAGTAATCTTGGTTGTAGGTTCTTCCCTTTCATCACTTTAAGTATATCATGCCACTCCCTTCTGGCTTGTAGAGTTTCTGCTGAGAAATCAGCTGTTAACCTTGTGGGAGTTCACTTGTATGTTATTTGTCGTTTTTCCCCTGCCGCTTTTAATAATTTTTCCTTGTCTTTAATTTTTGCCAATTTGATTACTATGTATCTCAGCGTGTTTCTCCTTGGGTTTATCCTGTGTGGGACTCTCTGCACTTCCTGGACTTGGGTAGCTATTTCCTTTCCCGTGTTAGGGAAGTTTGCAACTATAATCTCTTGAAACATTTTCTCGGGTCCTTTCTCTGTCTCTTCTCCTTCTGGGACCCCTATAATGCAAATATTGTTGCGTTTAATGTTGTCCCAGAGGTCTCTTATCTCTTAGGCTGTCTTCATTTCTTTCCATTCTTTTTTCTTTATTCTGTTCCGCAGCAGTGAATTCTACCCTTCTGTCTTCCAGGTCACTTATCCATTCTTCTGCCTCAGTTATTCTGCTATTGATTCCTTCTAGTGTAGTGTTCATTTCAATTATTGTATTGTTCATCTCTGTTTGTTTGTTCTTTAATTCTTCTAGATCTTTGTTAAACATTTCTTGCATCTTCTCGATCTTTGCCTCCATTCTTTTTCCAAGGTCCTGGATCATCTTCACTATCATTATTCTGAATTCTTTTTCTGCAAGATTGCCTATCTCCACTTCATTTAGTTGTTCTTCTGGGGTTTTATCTTGTTCCTTCATCTGGAACATAGCCCTCTGCCTTTTCATCTTGTCCATCTTTCTGTGAATGTGGCTTTTTTCCCACAGGCTGCAGGATTGTTGTTCTTCTTGCTTCTGCTGCCTGCCCTCTGAGTTGTTTTTCTTGTCTTTCTTATTCACAGATGCCAAAATTGAAAGAAACGTTTCCTTCTGTAAACTGAGCTGTTAATTCATTACTGCAACCAGTATTTGTTGAGCATTTATACGTTAGGCCAAAGCAGTGTACAGGGTGGACACAGGCCCTATGCTCTGGAACTGACATTCTAGTCAGGAGAGACAGGCAATAAAACACATAAATGTATGAATTTCAGACAGTGATAAGTGCTATAAAGAAATTAAATAGGATCAAGAGTTAGACAATGTGGAATAACATGAAAAGTTGCTATTTTGGGGCTAGAATAGTCGTGAAAATCCCCTCTGAGAAAGTGACATTTTAGCTGAAGCCTGCATGATGGGAAGGAGACAGCTACATGGAGCTCCGGCTGGGTGTTTTCACATGAATCCTTTCAGTTAATCCTCACATCACCATAAAGTGGATGATGATATCCACCTTTAGGAAGCAGTGTAACTTGCCAATTAAAAGCACTTGCTTTGCAATTAGACAAGTAGAATTTGTATCCTAGCTCAACCATGTACTAGCTGGATAACTTTAAACAAATCACTCATCTCTGTAAGCCTCTTTTCCTGTGTGTAAAATGGGGATAATACTACATACCACTGCAAGATTTGAGGGAGGATGGAGTGAAATGATGTCAGTAAAGCGCTTGGTGCATTCATAGACATTCAGTTAACGTTAGTATACTTCCCGTGTCTCTCTCTTGTGGTCTAGAGTGTAGAATTTGAGTTTGGTAAATAATGAGAGGTTGCTTCAAGTTTTCTGGCAGTGGTGATAAAGTGGCCTAATTAAAGCAGTGGTTTTGGAAGATGGTTCCTAAAGCTGTATGCTGCACCTATTAAAGGAGAGGCTGCCTGGAGACAGGAATACAGCTACGGGAAGTCTGGGGGGTTGCTTGTGAAGACCTGAGGTGTAGCCTGAGGAAACAAGAAGAAAGAGCTGTGTCAGGAGAGACAGTGATGGACGAACAGGACTTGGCTGTGACGCGGACTACAAAGGAAGTGTGGGGACTTTCCTTTAAGATTGCGCACACAGTGAGCCAAGGATGTTTAGAAAAGAAGTATTTGCAGATGGGAGGGAACCCTTTAAGTGGTCACTACCATGGAAACAACCTAACTGTCTATCAGTAGGGAACATGTTTGTAAATTATGGTACATCCAATTAAGGCAATTCTGTGCAGCCATTAAAAAAAGCTTCTGATGGGAATAATCTACATGATAAATCGGTAAATGAAAAAATGCAGTGCAATATGGTATAAATAATATGCTACTGCTTATGGGAGGGAAAAGGGTTGTATGTACAGCTATGTAGGAATAGGCTTATATGTGAATATACTAACTCTGAATGGGTACTTAGAAAAACAAAAACAAAAAACCACCAGTGGTGGCCTGGGGTGAAGAGGCCTGGGATGCAGGCTGTGGTTAGGAGTGGGAGGGAGACCAACAACTCATTGATCTCCATTTTAAAGATTTAAAATTTTGTAGCATGTGCATATCAAAAAAATGTTTTTAATCATTCAAAATAAATTATTTAAAAAGTTGTTAGGGCCATCCTGACCACAGAAGCCCATGTTTGGTTTGAGTACAGCCCCTACAAAAAACGGAAAGGAAGCAGTCATTTTTAAATATCCTAGCATGTAAGAGAAATACAGAGGCATTATGAAGTACAAGATAAAGCATGTGGGCTCTGGAGTTAGAGAGACCTGGATCTTCATTCCAACACTTGCTAGTTTCATGACCTTCAGCAAGTCACTTAACCTCTGAGCCTTAGCTTTCTCTTCTGAAAAATACCTTTTTAAGGTCACTGAGATAAAGATAATATTTGCCTGGCACATAGTGGCTATTCCAAAACGGTAGATATTATATTTTTATACATCTAAGACAGTCAGCCAAGATACAAATTACTTCTTATTGACTAGACAGTGGAGTATAGTGAGGAGAAGTATTGACTTTGGAATTAGATTTCCTGGGTTTGAACCTGCTCCATCACTTACTAGTGTGCAGTCAAGTTACTGAATCGCTGTGTGCCTCGGTTTCCTCATTTGTAAAATGAGGCTAATAATAGTTGTACCTCATAGGGTTGTTGAGAGGAATAAATGAGTTAATGTACATAAAATGTGAGTTTCACAGTGTGCATTTCAAATTAAGTTGTCACTACCATGGAAACAATCTAAATGTCCTTCAATAGGGAGCAGGTTAAATAAATTATAGTACATCCCATTAAGGTAATGCTTTACAGTTATTTTTAAAAGCTTCTGCTGGGAATATCTACGTGATAAACTGGTAAATGAAAAAGCTCAGTGCAGTATGCTGTAAATAATTTGTAGAAAAAAGTGCCTGGCACATAATAAGCACCAGATAATTATTTGCTATTGTTATTGTTTATTTACTATAATTATTTCTGCTTGTGTTTTTATTATCTTTCCAGACAAGTAGACCTGAGAACTTTTTTTTTTTTTTTTCTTGCGGTACGCAGGCCTCTCACTGTTGTGGCCTCTCCCGTTGCGGAGCACAGGCTCCGGACGTGCAGGCTCAGCGGCCATGGCTCACGGGCCCAGCCGCTCCGCGGCATGTGGGATCTTCCCGGACCGGGGAATGAACCCGTGTCCCCTGCATCGGCAGGCGGACTGAGAACCTTTTTGTAATCCATCCATAATTACTACATTTTGGGACATGGCAAGAGGAGGTGGGGAGCCAGAATAGGGTTTTACTGTTTGCATATATGTGCATGTATGTGTACCTGAGGTAACATTTACATACAGTGATATGCACAGACGTTAAACAGTTCAGTTTTTTGTTTGTTTGTTTGTTTGTTTTTTGCGGTACGCGGGCCTCTCACTGTTGTGGCCTCTCCCGTTGTGGAGCACAGGCTCCGGACGCGCAGGCTCAGCGGCCATGGCTCATGGGCCCAGCTGCTCCGCGGCATGTGGGATCCTCCCAGACCGGGGCACGAACCCGTGTACCCTGCATCAGCAGGCGGACTCTCAACCACTGCGCCACCAGGGAAGCCCAAGAGTTCAATTTTTTATTGGTTTTGACGAATGTATCTACCTGTGTAACCAAGACACATTTGGGTTCAGAACATTTTCATCACTCCTGAAACTTTCTTCATAGCCTTTGCCAGTCCATCCCTATCCCTCTAGGCAGCCACTGCTCTGATTTCTGTTATCATAGCTTAGTTTTACCTGTTCTTGGACTTCATATAAATGGAAGCATATAGTCATACCCTTTTGTGTCTGAACATGTTTTTCAGATTCATCCATGTTATATGAATCCATAGTTCACTGTTTTTTATTGTTGAGTAGTATTCCATTGTATGAATATACCGCAATTAGTTTATCCTTTCATTTGTTGATGGACAGTTGAGTTGATTCCAGTTGGGGGCAAATATGGATAAAGCTGCTTTAAACATTCATGTGCGAGTCTTTCTGTGGACATATGTTTTCACTTATCTTGGGTAAACACCTAAGAGTGGAACTGCTGTGTCATAGGATAAAGGGATGGTTAACTTTATAAGCAACTGTGAAAGCTACAGTACCATTTTGAGAAAACACTGGTAAGAAAAGAGGCCCCATGTGGAAAGAGTGTTAAGCTGGAAATCATAACAATGTCTCCTCCCTCTTCCACCTTCTTCAGAGACAGAAAAGGAGGAGGAAGGGGGTGGGAGGGAGGTAGAAAAAAATAGATTCTTAGGTTTAGTAGAGGAGGAGCTTTTCAAAAAGGTTTAGCCCTCTTGGCACGCAAATTCTTTTTTTTTTGGATTAAAAAAATTGTTATTGAAGTATAGTTGATTTACAATGTTGTGTTTCGGTGTACAGCAAAGTGATTCAGTTATACATACATGTATATATCTGTTCTTTAGATTCTTTTCCATTATAGGTTATTACAAGATACTGAGTATAGTTCCCTATGCTATACAGTAAGTCCTTGTTGGTTATTTTATATATAATAGTGTGTATATTTTAATCCCAAACTCCTAATTTATCCCTCCCCCCAACGCTTTCCCCTTTGGTAACCATAAGTTTGTTTTCTATGTTTGTGAGCCTATTTCTGTTTTATAAATAAGTTCATTTGTATCATTTTTTTAGATTCCACATATAAGCGATATCATATGGTATTTGTCTTTCTCTGTCTGACTTGCTTCACTTGATAATCTCTACGTCCATACATGTTGCTACAAATGGCATTATTTCATTCTTTTTAATGGTTGAGTAATAGTCCATTGTGTATATATTGGCACACAAATTCTTAATAACAACTTATAATGTACTTTTATTTCTAAAATCTCTTTTGATCTTCACAGCAGTGCTACAGTGGAGGCAGAGCACATCTTACAGGGTAGCCTGTTATAAAAATGAGAAAACGAAAGCTCAGAAAAGTCAGAATGACTTGCCCAAGGTTCCACAGCCAGCCACTGTCTGAGCTGGGACCTGAACCCCAATCTTCAGACAGGAAGTCTTTGCCTTCAGTCCTAGTTCAAGCACTTATTAGCATAGAACCTTGGCAAATTATTATTTTTTTAAGGTTTCTTTTTATTTAATTAATTTATTTACTTTTATTTTTTTGGCTGCATTGGGTCTTAGTTGTGGCACACTGGATCTTTTGTTGCAGTACATGGGCTTCTCTCTAGTTGTGGTGTGCAGGCTCCAGGGCACATGGGCTCTGTAGTTTGTTGCACTAGGCTCTCTAGTTGAGGTGCATGAGCTCAGTAGTTGTGGCGCACGGGCTTAGTTGCACTGTAGCATGTGGGATCTTAGTTCCCTGACCAGGGATCGAACCCGCATCCCCTGAATTAGAAGGTGGATTCTTTACCACTGGGCCACCAGGGAAATCCCTTTGGAAAATTATTTAACCTCTCTGGACCTCACTTTTCTGAACTATACAGTGAGTATAATAATAGTACCTACATCCGATACTGAGAGGTGTGATTGAGGTAACAGTTGCATTATGTGCTTGGCATATAGTACAAGTGCAATAAACGTTAGCTGAGTCTGAATCTAAGGTAGATAAATATGTCTGGGCTGAAGAAAGTGTTAGTAAACTAGCCAATAATATGCCTGGTATGAGGGTGACGTGTATGAAAGACTTAGGTGACACAATCATGTTCCCTCTCTTTGTTTTGTCCATATTCCTACCTGGAAGTGAATCCAGCCAGGGACTCTTCTCTTTCCTAATTCTCTTCTCCTCCTTCTGCCCTCCCCACAGTATCTCAAAGTTTTGCCTCAATGAAATGTGGCCCTGCTCATAAAAAAGTTGGGGGCCTCTGCTTATAATGCAAATGACTTATATAAAGAGGTGGAGAAGGATGGTCACCTAGCACATGGCTTGCTGCAGAATTCTTTATGAAAATAATCTCAATTCTCTAAATGCCCCTCTGAGTCAGTGTACAGTACCAGTAGTTTTGAGTCCTTGGGCAAATCACTCACTTTCCCTGAGCCTGAGTCTTACCTGGGAGTGCTAATAAGTTTCTGCCGTTTCTATTTATATTCATAGGGCTTGTGTAAGCATCAAAAAAGAAAGTTTTGAAAGCCATTTATGAGCTATAAAATGCTGTATACATGTGCATAGTTATTGTCACTCTTGTTGAACCTGTGGGTACACTCCTGCCTCCTTTTTCTCATCCACTCCTGTCACTGACCCAATGCTGGGGAAACTGGACTTGTCCAACTATTTTAGAAGGAGCTTTGTTCCCAGGGGATTAATTTTATTAATTAAGAGATCACTGTAAGGGAATTGGGTTTTTGCTTTAGAACGTGCAGCTGCAGAGCAAAGCTGCATCTACAACATTTGCCCATGAGGTTTCCTAAGAGGCATGGTGATGAGTTGTGTCTCCTTCTGCAGACTGACGACAGCAACGGGGACTTGGACCCAGGAGTCTTGCTGACAGCTCAGACCATCACATCTGAGACCACCAGCAGCACCACCACAACTCAAATTACCAAGGTAACAGAGAGCTAGAAATTCCTTCTGAAATCCAGTGGCATGCCAAGCTTGCTGCCTCTCTGCAAGAACCCTGGTCCATAAGCAAGGGTTTTCAGCTTCTTCCCTATTGAGCCAAATTTTTCCCAGTGTCCAGGGTGGAAAGGCCCTGTTGCTTTCCCTAGCAATAAACCCAGGGAGACCCTGAGCATCCCTGTCTACTTCATGGTCTCATTAAAGTCACATGTGGTTGTTCTCTTTACACATTCGTCTGTCTCCCTGGTCAGTGAGTCCCCTTTCTGGCTGTGGAGGTCAGCCTAAAAATTCAGTTTAAAAAGTCAGACGCAGAGTTCGCATCTCCCCACAACTAGGGTGCCTGCCGAATGCTGGTGTGGGACCCTGATGCCCAAGGAGATGGGAAGAGCCCCCAAGCGAACCGGTAGGATGTGGGGAGACTGAGAGGGGAGGAGAAGTGGAGGCTGGACAGGACCAGCGCCCCTGAGGGCAGGGGTTCTGATGCCTGGAGGGACCCTTGGGGGCTCGGGTCAGGGGGGAGCATGCCCAGCGTTTCCCCTGCCCAATGGGCCGGGGAAGTCTGCCTGGCACTCGGGCGGGTCCTACGCCCTCAGAGGTCCCCTCTGGGCTGGGTTGGTCCTGGGGTCGTAGGAGGGAGGCCAGGAGAGAACAGGAAAGGCAGGCGGGAGGGACCCTCCAGGACCGGAGGAGCAGGAAAGGAGCGAAGGGTGTTTGCCCCGCCCACTCGAGCCCAGGAAGCCAAGGGTGTTCACTGCCCTCTGAGACCAGAGGCAGGAGGCAGGGGGCACTGGGCCCCTTCTGTTCTGTTGAGCCTAGGCCCCACCACGCCTCCTTCATTCCCAGGGCCTTTTCCAGCCCTGTGGGTCCTAAGCATAGGCCCCGCCCACCACCCAAACCTCACCCCTGCTTAGGGCCGCCCTCCACGTCCAAGGCCTTTTTCCACTTTTTTTTCTCCTCTTTTTTACTATTGTGGTTCTGTTTTACCTTCCAGTTGTTGTTTCATCTATATTTTTATATTTTTTCTGACATATCTGTTAGTTACCTCGTCTAATTTTATTTTTTACTTTGTTATTGTTCTCCTTTTTTTTTTTTTTTTTTTTTTGCCACCTGGCATGGGCTTGTGGGATCTTGGTTCACGAGCCAGGGGTCGGCCTGAAGTCCCTGTGGTGGGAGCTCTGAGTCCAAACTACTGGACTAACAGAGACCCTCAGACCCCAGGGAACATTCATCAGAATGAGGTCTCCCTGAGGTCTTCATCTCAGCACCAAGACCCAGCTCTTCCCAACAGCCCACAAACTCCAGTGTTGGAAGCCTCAGTCCAAACAACCAGTAAGACAGGAACACAATCCCACTCATAAAAAAAAGAAAATAAAAAATAAGACAGCAGCGCTTCCCTGATGGCGCAGTGGTTGAGAGTCCACCTGCCAACGCAGGGGACGTGGGTTCGTGCCCCAGTCTGGGAGGATCCCGCATGCCGCGGAGCGGCTGGGCCCGTGGGCCATGGCCGCTGAGCCTGTGCGTCTGGAGCTTGTGCTCCGCAACGGGAGAGGCCACAACAGTGAGAGGCCCGCGCACCACTAAAAAAAAAAGAGAGAGAGAGAGACAGCAAAAAAATATGTCACAGATGAAGTAGCAAGGTAAAAATCTACAAGACCAAATAAATGAAGAGAAAATAGGCAATCTACCTGAAAAAGAAATCAGAGTAATGATAGTAAAGATGATCCAGAATGTCGGAAATAGAATGGAGACACGGATTGAGAAAATACAAGAAATGTTTAACAAAGATCTAGAAGAACTAAAGAACAAACAAACAGAGATGAACAACACAATAACTGAAATGAAAAGTACACTAGAAGGAATCAATAACAGAATAACTGAGGCAGAAGAATGAATAAGTGAGCTGGAAGACAGAATGGTGGAAATAACTGCCGAGGAGCAGAATAAAGAAAAAAGAATGAAAAGAATTGAAGACAGTCTCAGAGACCTCTGGGACAACACTAAATGCACCAACATTCTAATTATAGGGGTCCCAGAAGAAGAAGAGAAATAGAAAGGGTCTGAGAAAATATTTCAAGAGATTATAGTGGAAAACTTACCTAACATAGGAAAGGAAATTGCCACCCAAATCCAGGAAGCACAGAGAGTCCCATACAGGATAAACCCTAGGAGAAACACACCAAGACACATATTAATCAAACTAACAAAAATTAAATTCAAAGAAAAAATATTAAAAGCAGCAAGGGAAAAACCAAAAATAACCCACAAAGGAATCCCCATTAGGTTATCAGCTGATTTTTCGGCAGAAACTCTGCAGGCCAGAAGGGAGTGGCAGGACATACTTAAAGTGATGAAAGAGAAAAACCTACAACCAAGATTACTCTATCCAGCAAGTATCTCATTCAGATTCGAGGGAAAAATCAAAAGCTTTTCAGACAATCAAAAGCTAAGAGAATTCAGTACCACCAAACCAGCTTTACAACAAATGCTAAAGAAACTTCTCTAGGCGGGAAACACAATAGAAGAAAAAGACCCACAAAAACAACCCCCAAACAATAAAGAAAATGGTAATGGGGGCTCCCCTGGTGGTGCAGTGGTTAAGAATCCGCCTGCCAATGCAGGGAACACGGGTTCAAGCCCTGGTCCAGGAAGATCCCACATGCCGCAGAGCAACTAAGCCCATGTGCCACAACTACTGAGCCTGCGTTCTAGGGCCTTCGAGCCACAGCTACTGAGCCCACGCACCACAACTACTGAAAGCTGCACACCTAGGACCCATGCTGTGCAACAAGAGAAGCCACCACAATGAGAAGCCTGTTGACACAATTAGAGAAAACCCGCGTGCAGCAACGAAGACCCAAAGCAGCCAAAAATAAATATATAAAATAAATAAATTTAAAAAAAGAGAAAATGGTAATAGGAACATACATATCAATAATAACCTTAAATGTAAATGGATTAAATGCCCCACCCAAAAGACACAGACTGGCTGAATGGATACAGAAACAAGACCCATATATATGCTGTCTACAAGAGACCCACTTCAGACCTAGGGACACGTACAGACTGAAAATGAGGGGATGGAAAAAGATATTCCATGCAAATGGAAATCAAAAGAAAGCCAGAGTATCAATACTCGTATCAGATAAAATAGACTTTAAAATAAAGACTGTTGCAAGAGATAAGGAAGGACACTGCATAATGATCAAGGGATCAATCCAAGAAGATGATATAACAATTATAAATGTTTATGCACCCAACATAGGAGCACCTCAATACGTAAGGCAAATGCTAACAACCAGGAAAGTGGAAATAGGCAGTAACACAAAAATAGTATGGGACTTTAACACCACACTTACACCAATGGACATACCATCCAAACAGAAAATAACTAAGGAAACACAAGCTTTAAATGGTACAATAGACCAGGTAGATTTAATTGATATTTATAGAACATTCCACCCAGAAGTGGAAGAGTACACTTTCTTCTCAAGTGCACATGGAACGTTCTCCAGGATATATCACATTGGGTCACAAATCAAGCCTTGGAAAATTTAAGAAAATTGAAATCATATCAAGTATCTTTTTTGACCACAATGCTATGAAATTGGAAATCAACTACAGGAAAAAAATACTGTAAAAACCACAAATACTTGGAGGCTAAAAAATGTGTTACTAAATAACCAAGACATCACTGAAGAAATCAAAGAAGAAATAAAAAAATACACAGAAACAATGAAAACACAGTGACCCAAAACCTATGAGATGCAGCAAAAGCAGTTCTAAGAGGGAAGTTTATAGCAATTCAGTCTCACCTCAAGAAATAGAAAAATCTCAAATAAACAACCTAACCCTACACCTAAATCAATGAGAGAAAGAAGAACAAAGAAAACCCAAAGTCAGTAGAAGGAAAGAAATCATAAAGATCAGAGCAGAAGTAAATGAAATAGAAATGAAGAAAACAGTAGCAAGGATCAATAAAACTGAAAGCTGTTTCTTTGAGAAGATAAACAAAATAGGTAAACCCTTAGCCAGACTCATCAAGAAAAAAAGGGAGAGGATGCAAATCAATAAAATAAGAAATGAAAAAGGAGAAATCATAGCTGACACCACAGAAATACAAAGGATTATAAGAGACTACTACAAACAACTATATGCCAATAAAATTGACAACCACAAAGAAATGGACAAATTCTTAGAAAGGTACAATTTCCCAAGACTGAATCAGGAAGAATTAGAAAATATAAACAGACCTATCACAAGTAATGAAATTGAAACTGTAATTAAAAATCCTCCAACAAATGAAAGTCCAGGACCAGATGGCTTCACAGCCGAATTCTATCAAACATTTAGAGAAGAGCTAACACCCATCCTTCTCAAACTCTCCAAAAATATTGCAGAGGGAGGAACACTCCCAAATTCATTCTACGCCGCCACCATCACCCTGAAACCAAAACCAGAAAAAGATATCACAAAAAAATTACAGACCAATATCACTGATGAACATAGATGCAAAAATCCTGAACAAAATACTAGCAGACAGAATCCAGCAACATATTGAAAGGATCAGACACCATCATCAAGTGGGATTTATCCCAGGGATGCAAGAATTCTTCAATATCCGCAAATCAATCAATGTGGTACACCATATTAGCAAATTAAGGAATAAAAACCATATGATCATCTCAATAGATGCAGAAAAAGCTTTTGACAAAATTCAACATCCATTTATGATAAAAACTCTCCAGAAAATGGGCATAGAGGGAAACTACCTCAACATAATAAAGGCCATATATGACAAACCCACAGCAAACATCATAGTCAATGGTGAAAAACTGAAAGCATTTCTACTAAGATCAGGAACATAAAAAAAAAAAA
>NW_020175402.1:6577084-6578340 GCF_003031525.2 Neophocaena asiaeorientalis asiaeorientalis
TACTGAGCCCACGCACCACAACTACTGAAAGCTGCACACCTAGGACCCATGCTGTGCAACAAGAGAAGCCACCACAATGAGAAGCCTGTTGACACAATTAGAGAAAACCCGCGTGCAGCAACGAAGACCCAAAGCAGCCAAAAATAAATATATAAAATAAATAAATTTAAAAAAAGAGAAAATGGTAATAGGAACATACATATCAATAATAACCTTAAATGTAAATGGATTAAATGCCCCACCCAAAAGACACAGACTGGCTGAATGGATACAGAAACAAGACCCATATATATGCTGTCTACAAGAGACCCACTTCAGACCTAGGGACACGTACAGACTGAAAATGAGGGGATGGAAAAAGATATTCCATGCAAATGGAAATCAAAAGAAAGCCAGAGTATCAATACTCGTATCAGATAAAATAGACTTTAAAATAAAGACTGTTGCAAGAGATAAGGAAGGACACTGCATAATGATCAAGGGATCAATCCAAGAAGATGATATAACAATTATAAATGTTTATGCACCCAACATAGGAGCACCTCAATACGTAAGGCAAATGCTAACAACCAGGAAAGTGGAAATAGGCAGTAACACAAAAATAGTATGGGACTTTAACACCACACTTACACCAATGGACATACCATCCAAACAGAAAATAACTAAGGAAACACAAGCTTTAAATGGTACAATAGACCAGGTAGATTTAATTGATATTTATAGAACATTCCACCCAGAAGTGGAAGAGTACACTTTCTTCTCAAGTGCACATGGAACGTTCTCCAGGATATATCACATTGGGTCACAAATCAAGCCTTGGAAAATTTAAGAAAATTGAAATCATATCAAGTATCTTTTTTGACCACAATGCTATGAAATTGGAAATCAACTACAGGAAAAAAATACTGTAAAAACCACAAATACTTGGAGGCTAAAAAATGTGTTACTAAATAACCAAGACATCACTGAAGAAATCAAAGAAGAAATAAAAAAATACACAGAAACAATGAAAACACAGTGACCCAAAACCTATGAGATGCAGCAAAAGCAGTTCTAAGAGGGAAGTTTATAGCAATTCAGTCTCACCTCAAGAAATAGAAAAATCTCAAATAAACAACCTAACCCTACACCTAAATCAATGAGAGAAAGAAGAACAAAGAAAACCCAAAGTCAGTAGAAGGAAAGAAATCATAAAGATCAGAGCAGAAGTAAATGAAATAGAAATGAAGAAAACAGTAGCAAGGATCAATAAAACT
>NW_020175402.1:6578647-6679619 GCF_003031525.2 Neophocaena asiaeorientalis asiaeorientalis
CCAACAAATGAAAGTCCAGGACCAGATGGCTTCACAGCCGAATTCTATCAAACATTTAGAGAAGAGCTAACACCCATCCTTCTCAAACTCTCCAAAAATATTGCAGAGGGAGGAACACTCCCAAATTCATTCTACGCCGCCACCATCACCCTGAAACCAAAACCAGAAAAAGATATCACAAAAAAATTACAGACCAATATCACTGATGAACATAGATGCAAAAATCCTGAACAAAATACTAGCAGACAGAATCCAGCAACATATTGAAAGGATCAGACACCATCATCAAGTGGGATTTATCCCAGGGATGCAAGAATTCTTCAATATCCGCAAATCAATCAATGTGGTACACCATATTAGCAAATTAATATGGGAACATATGTATATGTATAACTGATTCACTTTGTTATAAAGCAGAAACTAACACACCATTGTAAAGCAATTATACTCCAATAAAGATGTAAAAAAAAAAATCAGAAATGTCTGGCATTCCTATACACTAACAAGAAAAAGTCAGAAAGAGAAAATAAGGAACAACCCCATTTACCATCGCAACAAAATGAATAAAATGCCTAGGAATAAACCTACCTAAGGAGGTGAAAGACTTGTACTCAGAAAACTATAAAACACTGTTAAAAGAAATCAAAGATGACATAAACAGATGGAGAAATATACCATGTTCTTGGATTGGAAGAATCAATATTGTGAAAATGACTATACTACCCAAAGCAATCTACAGATTCAATGCAATCCCTGTCAAACTACCAATGGCATTCTTCACAAAATTAGAACAAAAAACTTTATAGTTCGTATGGAGACACAAAGACCCCAAATAGCCAAAGCAATCTTGAGAAAGAAAAACGGAGCTGGAGGAATCAGGCTCCCCAACTTCAAACTAAACTACAAAGGTACAGTAATCAAGACAGTATGGTACTGGCATAAAAACAGAAATATAGATCAATGGTACAGGATAGAAAGCCCAGAGATAAACCCATGCACATATGGTCACCTGATCTTTGACAAAGGAGGCAAGAACATACAACAGAGAAAAGACAGTCTCTTCAATAAGTGGTGCTGGGAAAACTGGATAGCTACATGTAAAAGAGTGAAATTAGAACACTCCCCAATACCATACACAAAAATAAACTCAACAAACAAACAAACAAACAAACTCCAAATGGATTAAAGGCCTAAATGTAAGACCAGACACTATAAACTCAGAGGAAAACATAGGAAAAACACTCTGACATAAACCACAGCAAGATCTTTTTTGACCCACCTCCTAGAGAAATGGAAATAAAAACAAAAATAAACAAATGGGACCTAAGTAAACTTAAAAGCTTTTGCACAGCAAAGGAAACCATAAACAAGACGAAAAGACAACCCTCAGAATAGGAGAAAATATTTGCAAATGAAACAACGGACAAAGGATTAATCTCCAAAATATACAACCAGCTCATGGAGCTCAATACAAAAAAAAACAAACAATTCAATTAAAAAAATAGATGGAAGACCTAAATAGACATTTCACCAGAGAAGAAATACAGATGGCCAAGAGGCACATGAAAAGATGCACAACATCACTTATTATTAGAGAAATGCAAATCAAAACTACAATGAGGTATTACCTCACACTGGTCAGAATGGCCATTATCAAAAAATCTAGAAACAATAAATGCTGGAACGGGTGTGGTGAAAAGGGAACCCTCCTCCACTGTTGGTCAGAATGTAAATTGATACAACCACTATGGAGAACAGTATGGAGGTTCCTTAATAAACTAAAAAAAAGAACTACCCTATGATCCAGCAGTCCTACTACTGGGCATATACCCTGAGAAAACCATAATTCAAAAAGAGACACAGGGACTTCCCTGGTGGCACAGTGGTTAAGAATCCGCCTGCCAATGCAGAGGACATGTGTTTGAGCCCTGGTCCGGGAAGATCCCACATGTCACGGAGCAACTAAGCCCAAGCCGGCGCTCTAGAGTCCCTGAGCCACAACTACTGAACCCATGTGCCACAACTACTGAAGCCCATGTGCCTAGAGCCTGTGCTCCACAGCAAAAGAAGCCACCGCAGTGAGAAGCCCACGCACCTCAACAAAGAGTAGCCCCACTCACTGCAACTAGAGAAAGCCTGCGTGCAGCAACGAAGACCCAATGCAGCCATAAATAAATAAATAAATAAACAAAAAAACCCAAAAAGAGACATGTGCCACAGTGTTCACTGAAGCACTATTTACAATAGCCAGAGCATGTAACCAACCTAAATGTCTGTCAACAGATGAACGGATAAAGAAGATGTGGCACATATATACAATGGAATGTTTGCCATAAAAAGAAATGAAACTGAGTTATTTGTAGTGAGGTGGATGGACCTAGAGTCTGTCATACAGAGTGAAGTAAGTCAGAAAGTGAAAAACAAATACTGTATGCTAACACATATATATGGAATCTAAAAAAACAAAAAGTGGTACTGATGAACCTAGTGGCAGGGCAGGAATAAAGACATAGACATAGAGAATGGACTTGAGGATGCGGTGGGGGAGGGGACGCTGGGGTGAAGTGAGAGTAGCATCAACATATATACACTACCGAATGTAAACTAGTTAGCTAGTGGAAAGCAGCAGCATAGCACAGGGAGATCAGCTCAGTGCTTTGCGATGACCTAGAGGGGTGGGATAGGGAGGGTGGGAGGGACATGGGCATATATGTATGCATATGGCTGATTCACTTTGTTGTACAACAGAAACTAACACAGTATTGTGAAGCAATTATACTCTAATAAAGATCTATTTTTAAAAAAGTCAGTTTAAGGGCAGGTGTTGTTGGTATTATTAAGCAACCATATTTTCCAAGCCAAATATCAGAACTCAGGGTCTCACGAAGAATTTTTATGTCATGTCCAGGATCAAGGCCATGGAAACTGTAGTTTGGATGCTGAACTATTGAAATTATTAGAATATTGTTTATGGGGGCAAGAGGGACAAAGTATCTAAAAATGGGACTACTCCCAGAAAATCAGAGACAATCCATGTTTGTGGTAGCACTAGATGAAAAAGCGTTTTCTTGTAAATAAGAAATCTAGATTGCTGACCAACCTCCATCATCAACACACAGATGACTGGAAGCCAGTTACTTAATATGTCTAGACCATGGTTTCCTCATCTGTGAAGTAGGGAAACCTACCTACCCTGGGGGGATTATTTGAGGGTCTTTTGACATCAGTAATATGAAAATGTTTTAAAATAAAGAGCCTAATTTCAAGCTTCATGACATTTTTTGTTCATAGTCTTCTGATTTGTTTGCCTCTTGAAAACAATCAAAATATATAGGAAAAGAGCAAAAAGGAACACCTGTTTTGTTTACTCACAGAAATTCTTTGGTGTTTGGGAGGAAGAAAAAGGTAAAGATAAATAATAGAGAATTATGACTTTCTGTTTAGCTTATTAAAGGTTTTAGCAATACTAGGGAATAAGCATGTGCTCATTTTAGCAGGTCCAGCCAAGATTTCGAACAAGTGTGTGAGAATGCTACCCTATTCAGTACCCAGCAGCAGATTAAAATTTGGAGTATAGTTTTCAGACTAATTTCTTGCTGTTGTTTTGTTTTGCTGTTTGGGTTTTTCTTTCTTTCTTTCTCATATGGTCACCTCCCTTTTGTTTCAGACTGTAAAAGGTGGGATTTCAGAGACCCGGATTGAAAAGCGAATTGTGATCACAGGAGATGCCGATATTGACCATGATCAGGTGGGAATGCTGAGATCCTGGGCATGGGAGAGGTTCTGGGGAAGGATCACTGATGGACACTGAAATTGGTTTGCAAAAGATAACAGCTTACGGGGCTTCCCTGGTGGCGCAGTGGTTGAGAGTCCGCCTGCTGATGCAGGGGACACGGGTTCATGCCCCGGTCCAGGAAGATCCCACATGCCGCAGAGCGACTGGGCCCGTGAGCCATGGCCGCTGAGCCTGCGCGTCCGGAGCCTGTGCTCCGCAACGAAGAGACCACAACAGTGAGAGGCCCGCGTACCGCCAAAAAAAAAAAAAAAAAAAGATAACAGCTTTATCTCCAAGGAGGCTCCTTAGCTAGCTCTTAATTGAGAAGAAGGACAAAGGGAGTCGGATCACTGAGGCCTGTGGGATGGAGGCCGTAGATTGGAGAAGCAGGGAAGTGTAATGCAAAGAACATGGGCTTTACACTCAAATCCTAGTTCTTACCATATTCTAGCCCTAACTCCCTAGGCCTCTGTTTCCTCATCTGTAAGATAGCATCTTCCTTCAAGGTTGTGAGAATCAAGTGAGATACAGATATACAATGTGGGGCATGTGGTGGGCTCCAAGTAAATAGAGCTGTTGCTGTTCAGGGGATATCATGTACCCAAACCTGTGCTGGAGACAGTAGATGATATCAAACCAACATGTAGTCTCTACCCTCAGGGGCCGAGCTAGAAGGGACACAGTGTCATGGGGCTGGAACTCAGGAGACCTGGAACTTTATTTCTGTCCTAGATCTATCACTAACTTGTTGTATGACCCTGGGCAAATCACTTTACCTCCCATATATTTTTTTTTTGTTCTCTCCTAAAAGAGAGTAGGTTGATCTAGCTAATTTCTGGGCCCTCTGAGTGCTAAAATTCTATGCTTTTATGTTAATTAGGTGCTAATTGTGTGCTTCGAGCAATTAGCAAATAATAAGGTCAGGATTAATGTTCCCAATTCTCTGCTGGGTGAGGTTAGAACAGTAAAGCTACAGAAAAGCGGGGGTGGAAGAGACTGCATGTAAATGCTTCTGGAATCATTGACAGGAGTGCTGGAGCAATAGTTCTGTGGCCTTTATGCTGATATGCTGAGTGCCTTAAAAAGAAAAAATAGACTGAGCGGCAGTGCTGACAGTTCCCTTGGTAGCAGGGTTGAGACAGCTGAGAACACCGGGCTGAGGGTCCCAGCAACAAGGCTGCAAAACGCCCAAGCGGGAGGCCTTGCAGTCTATTTGCCCCAGCGCAAGGGATGCTGCCGTGTTACCAGCCTGCACTCACCTATGTGGCCTGATGTGATCTAAGCCCCTGCCACGTGCTCCATCTGTGCTAGGTGGCATAGGGAGGTGTTTTGGCTTTGGAGTGAGACAGACCTGGGTTGAATCCTGACTCTGCAACTTACTGGTTGTGTGTCCTTGAGCAAGTTATTTTACTTCTCTGAGCTGTGGTTTTGCCCTCTGTAAAATAAAGATTATCATAGGTTTCTTACAGGGTTATTGGGACAAAAGGACAAGCACACTTGATAGCTCAGAGAGGTGCTCCAGTGTCCCTCAGTCTCTGAGACATGAGGGACATGTGGAAGGGATAAGATGTGGTGCACTCTGGATCGGGAGTGGGCACTTTAAGAAGGTGCAGGCTGTCAGAGAGAGAGGGGTGTAGGCCAGAGTAACCAGAGAGGGGCTTGGGCTGGGCCTTGAAGCGTGAGCAGACTGGTTGAGCAAACAAGCTGAGGGAGGATGAGCAGGGGCCTGTAGAGGTAGCGGTGCCAAGAACGGTTTTCATGGAGTCAAGAGACCAAAAGAGGGATCTCCCTTCTTCCCGTCCCTCCTAGAAGTAGTCTTAACAGCCAGGGTTAACAGTCAGCTGGTCAAATCTAGCTAGAGTCCTTTCTGATGGAGGCCTGTCACTGAGAATCCCATGCCACCATCCCCCAAAGTCTGTGTTGGGCTCTTCCACCTTGGGGTGCTCTGAGCTTGAGGCTCAGCGACTTGCAGCCCAAGGGGAGTAGTCGTGTCATTGTTCTTCTTTGACTTTCCCTGTGCTCCCTTTAGCTTTTCTAAAATGATCAAAACTCCTCCAGATACTAAAATAGGGTCGTCATCCCCTCCACCTCCCTCTGAAACTAAAAAACAGTGTGGCAAAGTCTGATAGACTTAAGTGAAAATCCCCATTGTGTTACTTACTAGCTGTGAAACGTTAAGCACTTTAACCGCTGAACCTCGGTTTCCGCGTCTAAAATATGAAATTAAGGATACTGCCTTAATTCATTGAGTAGTTGTAAAGATCAAGTAAATAATAATAAGTAATGTACTTAGGCTAGTATGTGGCATGTCATGGGCCCTCCCACTCTTTCTTCCTTTCTTGTCTCTACTTTAGCCAGAGACATCTCTTCCTTTTTGTAGCATGCTTCGCTATTTTCCTCTCCTGTTCTGAGCTTCCCGGTTACCCTACGCTGAACACAGATTTCACTTTGTTCTTTAGACTCCCTTTCTTGAGTGAACCTTCCCAGAGCCACCCAGGCTGTCACCCCTCAAGGCCCTCCCTGATTCCTTGGAGACAGCTCTAAGCTTTCCCTGTGTCTGTGTTTTTAGTCCAGGAGCCTCCCTAAGCAGGATAGGGTGGGTATGGCCATCATCAGCTTGGCTTAGCCTACATGCTGCTCTGGTTCTGTAGACAGAAAGATTGAACTTGCCAGAGAAATGGTGTCCTATGACCCCCGCCTTTTTCACCAGCCAGGCTGCTTTCTGCCTGATGGACGTTGTTTCTGTCTTTCTCAGGTCCTCGTACAGGCCATCAAGGAGGCAAAGGAGCAGCACCCAGACATGTCAGTGACCAAGGTGGTCGTCCATCAGGAGACCGAGATCTCTGAGGAGTGAGCTCAGGTACGGGCCGTGCTTGTGGAGTGGAGCCATCCCCCCAGAGGTGTCCACGCTGGGACTTGATAAACCGAAGGCAGAGGAAGGCTGAGGAGGAGGATGGGGGAGGTCATTAAGTATCTGGCTCCAACTAAAGCAGCTAGGTCTCCTCCTGCCCTCAGCGGTGTCAGCAGTGATGGGGTGGAAGAGATACACCAAGCGTGGATGTAAATCCCACCCACCTTTTGAATCTTCACGCATCCTCCAGCTTCTCCACCTCACCTCCCCCCACTTCTCTCTGCTGTCACAAGTCTCTCTGAGCCTAGACCTGGGAGGGCCAGAGGAGAACAAAACCAAGAAAAGCAGCACTAGCTGTCTGGAAATGAGGGTTTGGGGGATAGGAAAGAAAGGGCTGAAGCTCTGGGGCCAGACTAGAGAGTTGGAAGCAGGATAGCTGCTTTTTGGGAGCCAGGGTTCCAGATAAAGTCATGCCTACAAGTAGTTTACAAATAACTTGAAGAAGCCATCAATCACCAGGTAGGACGGGGCCCTGTAAAACCGCTCAGGCCCTGACTGTCACTTGTGGCCACAAGAACTTGGCACTGGGACTGGGTAGCAGTCTCCTTTGCGGGATTTTAAAACTTTGCTTCTTTCTTTCCTCTAGGAACTGTCCTACCCTCCCCCCTCCCCCGGCTCCCTGCCCATCTCCCGTCCCAGAGAAAACCAGCGGAATGATAAAGAAGCTAACCTGCAATAGTCAGACTTCAGACTTTTAAAATGATTGATTCTAAACCACCAGAAAAGCAATTTCATTTTCTATTTGGAGTTTATACCAAGAAAGTCTTCTAGATATCACTGATCCTTTTGAATACATTTTTCTATATTGTGATACCAGAAATTGTTCAACTTTTCACTCTTTGGACTGTTTTTAAAGAGCCTTTTGTTTTTTTATGGGGTGGTTTGTAACCCCTTCAGCCCAGCCTCCCCCCATTTATACTGACAGGGTCCCCAGCATTCTTCGGGAAATCCTCCAATGACTCTGTCAGCTGTGTTGGGGGACAAAGCCAGCTTAATGGGGCTTCCCTGCTCCTCCTCTAGTTTATACCCTTTAGATGGCAGCAGAAACTTCATAAACCAGCCCTTTCTCAGAGCCAGTGATGTAACTTTATCAGAATGTCAGGCAGGGCGGCTGCCCTGATCCAGAGACCCCAGGAAGATGTCCCTGTCCCTTTGCTGAGGGTGGTATGGGGAGGCAGAGGCCTCTGCTAAGAATGTAGTATTGTTTTCCTTCCTCTCTCCTGTTCTTTCTTTTTGGAGCTTCTTTAGATCAAAGACATAAGAAGTTGCTTCAGATATATCTGATACTGTGAATGTTTGAACATATCCGTGGCCTTCACCTTCCTGCCCTCCCTCCCCTTTTACCTCATCAGAAGCAGTGGCTCTGCTAAGTGCTCCCCCCACCTCCCATCTCAGGAGAGACCAAAACTCACAGAAAAATAGGCACTTTGGGCCAAAAGCACTGACCGCACATTTTTAGTGGTGATTTGGACAAAGAAAGTTGGCGAGATTTTTTTAAAGGTTTTCTAGTTCTGGGAATGCGCACTTCACACGAGGGAGTGGTGGAGTTTACCTCAGTTGGATCCTGCTAAGAAGTATTTCCAGGAGAACATCCCTGAGCCTCTCTCTTTAATCCAGGGGTGAGAGATGATGTGACTGAGAGAGGAGGCGATCGTGGTCCAGGCCGGCCCCTGCCTGCAGAGACCCTTCTGGAGCGTGGGAATTGGCTTTTAGGGGCCACGCTCCCCACAAAACCCCACTTGACAAGGGGTACAAACACCAGCTCCACTCATCCCCACTTGCCATCTGAGGTCTGTCAGGTTTTGTGGCTTGATGTTTGCGGTGGGTTTGGGTTTAATTTTTTGTTTTTGTTTTTGAAAATGAGGACTGACGTCCCCAATCCCACTATTCCTGGTAAAGATTAGGGGACATTTTTATTCAGTAGGGCCTCTCTGATCTTCCAGCTTGCTTCCCACAAACAGATCTACCTACAAGTTCTTAGAATCCTGATTCTAGGACAGAAAGTGAGCTTCCTGAGGTGGACAGTGGGTCCCAGTCAGCAGTGGCTGGGGGCTCCAGGGCGGTGAGCAGGAGAGAAGTCTACAGCCTCTGCTCCCAGCCCGCAGCACGTCTCCGGAGTCTCTGCTGGCTGACCTTTGTTTAGACAAACTCAGTTGGTTTGAACTGTTTTCACGAGTGTGCGTTTTTCTCTTAGTACTTACTTGAGACTGTTACTAACCAACAGGTAGCTCTCTCTGGGCAGGGACAGGAAGAGCTCAGGTGGGATATGTGACAGGCTTCGGGGGGGAAGGAGAGTGCCCTGTCTCAGGGACAGACGGCCTGGGGCATACGGTCTGGAACGATGGGGCTTTTCCAGGCCGTGCCCAAGCCCGAGCTTTGTTGCCCAGAGCGGTGGTGAGGTTGGAAATCCAGCTCACATCATATAGGCATGCGATGTGAGCTCACCTGCCAATGGCCAGCTGTCCTGCTGGAAGAGCTGCCGGAGCTTGCAGAGCTGCAACCTGTGGAACGAAGATGGGGAAAGGAAGAGGGCTCAGCATGCACGTCAGGAACCTGGCACACTGAGTATTCTGTGCCATCCAGCTCAGTGTGGCCACTTTCACTGCCTAGGACCACAAATCAGGGGCCTGAACTTCCCCTCAACCTGTCACCAACTCACTTCAGCCTGCTTCCTTGTCTATAAGTCGGACCAGAAGATCTCCAATGCCCTTCTGGCACTGAGAAGCCATGATATGGACAAGCCAACACTTGGAAGGGGTGTCCTTCCAAGCCTCTTTCCTTTTCCTCCCTCTCTGGTTACAGAACTTGGGGTTTGGCAATTGTTTGGATCTTTTTTTTTCTTTCTGCAACTGTGTGTGTGCGTGTGTGTGAAGAAAAACAGACTGTCCAGGTGGAAATGGTGAAGAGGGGAGAAGCGTTCATTTCCAGTGTCAACAACTTGGCAGTTTTCCTAAAGTGACTCAGACACAGCACAGGAACAACTCTCACTGCAATTTTATTTTTATCTCACTTCAGAAACAAAGATTTCTTCCAAGCCACGTGAGGTCTCTGCCACCCACCTACCCAACCCACCCACAAAGCAGGACCTGAATTTATCCGCTGAGGGCCCACAGAGCCTGGCTGCAGGGACCTGTCAGGGCCTCTGCCCACCCCCAGTCCCCCACCGTGTGTTGCGGGGCAGCTGAGGGTGAGGGAGCAACAGTCCACCTCGGGAAATGGAGCCAGGGCTATGGCCTGACCAATACCAAGGAAGGCTCATGGGAAATACCTGTCCAGGATCTTAGCCCCAGGCTGGTTGGTTTTACAGATCTCTCTCAAATGTTTTATTTTGGTGACAAAAATGAAGGAGCTTTGTAAATTAAAAAAAAAAATTATGAATCATATCAAGTAGTTGTTTACATTTCTTGACAAAATAGGAACTATGCCAGCCGAATCAAATTGGCAAAATCCTTAGATTAAATAGGCAATAATTAGGTCTGCCGTTTTGGCCTTTTGTAGTTAGAGAAGTGGTGGTAGTGTTTAGATACTGTTTGGTCTTGCTTCTTGTATTGCATTTTTCAATAAACTTGAAAAAAAAAAAAGGACTCTGTGAAGATTGATCAACGTTTAAAGTTCTCTTCTCTTACCGGCAACTCGGGAAAAATTAAACGTGCGACAGGAAGACCCAAATCCAAGCCATTTTCTAAAGGTGTCCACATTGACCAAAATGCAGTTTCAACATATAAAAGGACTTCTGGGAACTGGCATATGCTTCTTGCCAACTGGAGGGAAATTTCGTGGCACAGGCCACGACAAAGGAGAGAAGGGGGGCTTCTCAGACCTCTTTAAGGGAGGGGCCAGACCCTCAGTATGAAGGCATTGGCAGTAGTGTAGCCCTCGTGGGATATACCCTGCATGGCTGAGGAGGGGAGGGATTGACGTGGTAGGAATTAAAGGCTCAGTCTCCATCCCAGATGGCGGTGGAACATCTCAGCTCCACCCCATTGCCCGTCTTCCCAGAGGCGCAAACCCTATCACTAGTGCCACCTTGGAGGGAGCCTGTCCCAGCCTGTAACATCACAACCTACCTTCCAAGTCTTAGGGTCCTTGCCCACCACTTTGGGTTTGCCAAGACACCAGATACATCTCCCAATCACCCTGGCCTGGACCTCCAGCCCCCTCAGGTACCTGTCCAGGGCTAAGGCCACTTTTGGAGGCTGAAGGAATTCCTAAGGCTGAGTCATGCTGGTCTCCAGATTCCACGTTAAAACACATTCTCTCCGGCTTTTTGAACCCTTGTGCAGTTGGCATTTCTCTGCTGACATGCAAGTCAGGATGCCTTAGCAGCTGCTGGGGCCAGAGCATCCATCCCCAGTCTGGGATGTGACTGAAGCATCTACTAGACATTGGGACTCCCATCCTAGTCCGGTACCATGGTCCATGCTGCAGCCTCATAGCAGGCTGTCCCCTGCTCCTCAGACCCGGGCCCCCAAGTCCCCTCCTCCTCCCAACTTGGCGTAACCCCCCAGACTAAGGCGGTCCAGCCGTGGCCAGCTTCGGTGAGCACAGTCCCGAGCTGCTGGGGCCCTAAGCAGGAGCTCCCCAAGGCCCAGATCCAGAGACTTGGAATGTTCAATGCAGGAACCAGAGGGCTGCACGGTGATAATCACATGGCCAGTCTGGGTCCGTGGACCCCAGGGTGGGTGCAGCCCTGGGCCCTTCAGCGGGTAACTGTTGAACAGGGCAGGTAACCCCAAGCGAGGATTAGCAGGCTCTGAACGCAGACTCCGCACTGATGGGACTGGTGAGGTACCCCGACACGGGGACAGGTCCCAGCTTTCTGGCTCCACGCAGCCTGTGGCTCGGGGAGTCCTGGGGCCGGGGCTGGGGAGGAGAGCGCAGTCCCAGCCTGGGCCGTCCGGGGGTCGGAGCGCCTGAGCCCGCAGCACCCCCTGACGAAGCCGTCGAGTCTCCAAGTCTCGGTTCTCGTAGAGCAGCGTGTTGGCGCAGATGAACACGAACAGGCCGACGCCCATGACCACGGGCCCAAGGAGTCGCAGCCGCTCGTGCGGGCCGTGGGCCCGGCCGGCGCCCCGACCCTCGCGCCGCAAGAGGCAGGGACTGAACCGACGGGCCTACGGTCGGAGCGCCAGGTCGGGGGCCCACATCCGGGAGGGAAGATGGGGCTGCCTGGCCCAGGACGCTTGGAGATCCCTGGCGGCCACCCCCGGATTTTCCCGGGCTGCGAGGCGGGGAGCCGCCCCCGCTCGGGTTTTCCGCAGCGGAGCTCCGAGCCAGGGACGCGCGGCAGAAGCCAGAGTTGGCCGGGCCCGCGGGCGGAGACCAGGGAGGGGGTCGCGGGCTGCTCCTTGGCGCATCCTTGGCTGCGGGGCTCCGGCCGCCTGCGTCCTCTTGGCCAGCTTGCGGGTCCCGGGCCTCGGGAGGTATGGGGCCCCCGGCAGCGGAGTCTCCAGGGTAAGTGCCGCCCGAGCTCGAGTTCACCCCCGCAGGTGGCTGCACCGTAGTAAAGGAGGGAGGGGGCACTCAGCCGCCCGGGTCCGCTGGGGTCGCTCGCGGGCCCCACCTCCTCTCTGCTGCGCTTCAAGTACCGCAGGGAAGGAAGGAGCGGGTGTCGCGGCCTCCAGCCTCTTCCTGCCCGCCTCCTCCTTCCAGACCTCCTCAGTCAGCACTGAAGCTGCAGCAAGAGAGACTTGAGCTAGACTCCGAGAAGACCGCTCTGACCAAAACAAGTGGCAGATTTGGCCCAGGATTTCTTTAAACTCCGCGAAGAAGAGGCCGCCCCCTCCTCCAGCGGCCGGGCTAACGCCAGGGCAGGAAGCAGGGGGCTGTGGGTGCGGGGCGCCGGGCCTTGCCAAATGAGCTCCCCTCCTGTCTCTCCTGTCAGCCCGGGCAACGCTGTTCCCCCAGGCTGCAGCGTTTCCAATTCGGGCTCCTCGGGATGAAACATCCCCCTTTCCAGCCGCCTGGCCTCCTTTCCGGCCTCCACCGCCCGAGGCCTCAGTGGCCCGCGTCCCGGCCGGAGCAGCACCGCCCTTGCACCTCTGGCTGCCGCAGGGTCTGGGCCGCCCGGCTTAAGCCCCTCCCGGCTGCTGGTGCGGCCTGGCCTGCGACCTGAGGAGTGAATCCGGGCCGGGCAGGAGTCGCGGGGCTGCGTGTGGTGTGGCCCCCACGGAAGGGAGGATGTGGGAGGAAACCGTGCCCCGGCCGGGGCGCTCCGGCCTCAGGAGAGGAGGGTTAGCACCTCACTGTCCAGTGGTGCATCCTCACTGCCCCAGTCTGGTTTCTCCACAGCTGCAACGTTGGAACCCGTAGTCGAGGCTCCAGGAAGGAGGCCTTGTTACCCTACTCACTCCCCATTCGCACCCCCGAAGCTCAAAGCAGGACACCCCATCCCTGCCTCCGACAGGAGCGCTGAAGGCCCAGGGCCTAGCATAGAGCCCCGGCGTCTTCCGCGTCCAAAGCCTGGTGTTCACAGAGGGAAACTGCGGGCCGGAGAGGCGGAGGGGCCTGCCAGGGTCATAGGCCACACAGGACGGGGGCTCTACTAGGACCCAACGCTGGTTACTTCTCTGCTCAGACCCGGGAGCGTCCTGGGAGGAGGCGAGCCCCGTTCCCCACCCCGGTCTCTGAGTGTGGAGCCCTTTCCCCAGACCCAAACTGGAGAAATGACCACCCCGCCCCAGGCCAGAGCTGGCGCTCCGGCCCCAGCTCCGGAAAGGTCACCCCTGAGCCACCGCGGGTCCTGGCGGGAAGGGAAGCGGAGGCTTGCAGAGAGATGGGGACATGCTCAGAGACCCTGAGACTCTGGAGGGCGTGGGTCGACGCTGGGGACCCCTGAGAGGCAGAAACTTGGAGACACAGTCCGAAGGTCCCATGTCTCGGGAAGTTGCTCGGGGCTGGATCCCGGACACTCCGGGGTCCCGCCTTCCCGCGCGTCCACACTCCGGGGAAAGGGGGAACCGGGCTCCCGACCCCCCACTCAGCGCCCATCTGGAGGGAGAGGCTAAACAAAAAGTTGGGGAAAGTGGGGGACGAACCCCAGGCTCCTAGTTTTGCTCACCTACCGCCTCCGCACCCGGCTGGGTCCGGGTCCGAGTCCGCGCGCCGCGGCTCGCGGCACTGCCGCGGTCTCCTAGGAATCCCGGCCCCCGGCCCCGCCTCCTGGCCCGGCCCCGCCTAGCGCTGCCCTGGCCCCGCCCTCCTGGAGCCCCAGGGACAGTCTGGCCGGGACCCGGCCAGGCCCCACGGCTGGAAGGAGGCAGCGACTCAAGTCTGAGGCTCGCAGGTAAGCGCTGTGTGCGCGCCCGGTGACTCGGAGGATCCGGGGGCTCGAGTCCCCCGCTAACGTCGTTCAGAAGGCCTGGGAGGGCACCCTCTTCCCACGTGCGGAAACTGAGACCCAGCCCCACAGCCTGAGCGAGCAGACAGGATTCGAAGCCCGCACGCCCTCCCCCGTCTCGCAGAGTCCCTCCTTCCAGTCGCCCCGGAGAGGAATCTGGGGGCATCTGAGAGCCTACAGATGCCCAGCGCCGTCCGGGGAGCTTCCGGGAGGAGGTGGCCGGAGTTCCTGCTCCGCCCGACCGTACTATCTGAACCTTCCTCTGTCTGAACCTCACTGCCTTCACCTGTAAAATGGGCATAATGGTGTCTGCCTCGCCAGATGCTGAGAGGTGAAAATCCGGCGTTGAGGGCTGGGCGCACAATACGGGCGCAGCCCGGGGTAAGCCCACGAGCGCTTAATGAAGAGTAATCACGTGGGGGGGGAGGGTAAATAGAGATGAACCAGGTTCTCAGAGTTGATTGAATCGAATGGAGTGTCGCGGGTCCTGCCGGTCTCCCTAACCTCCCCGAAGATCTGCCCAAGCTGGAATGGGGAGGCGGTGCTCGTCCCAAATCAGAAGGAGGGTTCGGAGGTCCGCGGCTCCCCCTGCGGACCGGCCCGAAGGGGGTAGCGCAGCTTTCGTGCCCCGCCCGCCCCCAGAAGCAGGAATGTGGAGCGGAGCCAGGGGGGTCGGCCGGCGGCCCAGTTTCCATGATGCGGGGGGCGGAGGAGGAGGAGGAGGGGTGGTGCGGGCAGATTGCCAGCCTCAGCGCCGGCCCCCCCTCCCTCCCGCAGCCCAGCCGGGCCCCTCGGGAGGAATTTCCGGCCTGGGATTCATTATAACCCGCCCCTCCCCCCGGCCGCGGAGACCCCCCCCCGGCACGCGGGGCGCTAGCGGAGGGGGATGGGCGGTAATGAGACCCTGCTGTGCGCCCGGGGCGGGGAGGGGGAACTCGAGGAAGTCGCCGGCCTGGGCCACCCAACCCCGCTGCGCGTGGCAGAGTCAGGTCCCGGAGCCACACTGCACAGTTGGGCCTCGAACCCAGGCTCCGGCCCTGTGGCTCGGGGGAGGAGACCAGGGATGGCATCAGCGACCCCGGGAGCCCCTCTGCCAGCTCCCGGCGACCGGACATCCTCCGGAACGACCGAGGCCAACGCTGGGGGCGGGGCCTCCGGTGGGCCGACCGCGAGGATGCCAGGGTCCCCGAGGAGGCCACAGTGGGTGGGGTCGAGCCTCGGCTCCCGGGGCCTCATCCCTGCGGGTCCGAGAGCGAGGCCGCGGTCGCCTTCCTGCCGCCCGCGCGGCACGCAGGGCTCCTGCGGCCCGAGCTCGCGTCTGGGCTGTTGCCTGGGCTCCACTGAGGCAGCGGCCTCCTTTCTGCCTCCTCCCACTTCTTGCCACCGCTGTTTCCTTTTCTGGAGACCCCTTCCTTCCTCGCTCTGCACTTGGTCTACTCCTCACACACTGACCCCACCTCCGCCCTCTCAGCATTTCCCCAGCACCCCACCCGACACCGCTGCCCCTCCCCGCTCACTGCTCTTCCTGGGAAACACCAACGCTAGAGGCTAAAGCCCGACGGTCTCCCGGTCCTCGTCCCCCTACTTCACCTGCCCTGGCATTTAGCACTTGCTGCTCACGCCTGCCCCTCCCGGCTTTCCCCGTCCTCAGCGCTCTGCCCTCCCCAGTGCTGGGGTTTCTCCCATCCTGGGCCACGAGACGTGGCGCGCTTCCAGCAACCAGCCATATCCCTGGGCCCCGTGATCAGCCCCATTGCTGCGCCTTCCGTTCCCCCCACTTTGTGAACGGCCCCACCCCCACCCTAAGGCCAACTACACCGGGGCTCACCTTAGGCTCCTTCCTCTCCTCGTTCTGTCTAATCCATCGAGTCCGGTGGATCCTGCTCTTGGGATCTCGCATTAGCCGCTTTCTCCCGCCCCAGGGCCCCTGTCCCTCTGCAGGCCCTCCTCGCTGTTCCACAGGGAGGCACCAAGCATCCTTCTACACGGAATCTGAACCCATCACTCACTCCCTGCTTCAATCCTTCAGTGGCTCCCCAGTGTTGTCCAAGTGGCGTTTAAATCCCTTCTTACCTCCACTAACTGGCCCTGGCCCTGGCCCTCTCACACTCCTGCCTCCTGGGTAGCTGAGCTTCTTTCCATCCCCCAATCCTCTGTGTTCTGGCCTCTGCCCTTGGCCCCTGCCTTGCCTCCTGTAACGAGCACCTACTCCCCTGCTCATCCCCTTGGCTCCTACTCACCCTTCAGACCAAACTCAGTGTTTGGGATCTGAGTCTGTTTCCTGCCTGTGTTCCCTATGGCCATGAACTCTGAGGGGCAGGACTCGGCATGTCTTGCTCACCCCTGGAGCCCTTTGCCCAGCTCAGTGCCTGCCCACAACCGGCCCTCGACTCCCCCACCCCTGGAGCCCCTCCTAATTCCCACCCCTGGAGCCCTGGCTCAGGCAGCAGGAGGTAAAGAGGACTTTTCCCATCTGTAAAAGAGCAGGGAGTAATACTCCCAGTGTTGTTTAGATTAGAGTACCCATGGTCAGCATCCGGCACAAAGCGGATGTCCACTGAACAGCCACTCCCTCCTCTGACCATGGGTATCAGGCCCACAGGGCAGTGTTTGGGGGCTGTAGAAACCTTCCCTGGTCATTTGGGGTGATCGGGGAGAGAAGGGTCCCCCTTCCTAGTCATAACCCCTTTTAATTCTCTTGAGGGCTCTGGGAGGTCAATGTTATGCCCAGTTTACAGATGAGGCTCAGAGAGGTAAAGAGACCTGAACACCGACACACAGCCAGACTGATTAGTGCCCCCTGATCCTCCACGGAGGGACGTCCTCTGGTGGTTTGGCCCCTGTGGATGTACAGGTGTGTAGACAGCCAGTGTCTCAATATTGGGACACTGATCCCTTCCTGAATGTGCTCTGGCCTCTGTGCACCTGGACCCCTTCACTTCTGAACCAGGAGGGGCCTGGACCAGCTGTCCCCTAGGGACCAGGGTGGTCAGCATGCTGCCCCGAAGCTTCTCTGTGAAGGCAGGGAACCAGACACAGTGACCCTGAGGTCCCTGCCTAACTGAGGCTCCATGTCCTTTCCAGAAGCCACTACAGGGAGGGAGCAGCTGTCACCTTCTGCATGTCACAGCCCCACCCTGGGGCCATAGATCAGCAGGACCTGGGAATCCATCTTCTCTCATCTTCACTTTAGGAACAGCCAAGCTGGCTGGGGCTGGGCTGCCCTGGATTTCCTACCCAAGCCCCAGGGGTTTCTAAAACCATCATAGCCCCGTGCTAGCATGGCCCCCTGCAGCAGGACCTCGGTAAGAATTCAGAACCCGGGCTCAGAGGCGAGAGCCTGGCTCTGGGCCCCAGGTTTGACTATGCTGCTCAGTCCTTTGCTAGTTAGTCCTTGGCCACATCACAGCACTCCTGCACAGCCCCTGCCTCTGTAACATGTCCTTCTCAGGAAGGGTTGGTGTGCCAGTTCAGTGAGAACCGATGGGCAGGTAGAATCCAGAAGCCCGGTGCTGATGCCCCATTTTACATGGATGGAAACCAATGGCCCGAGAGGGGCGGTACCTCGACCAGGGTGACCCAGCTGGTAAATGGCAGAGCTGGGCTTCGAGCCCCACAGTCACAGGTCCCACTGGGGCTCAGGCCCTCAGAGGATTCTGGGATACAAACCCCAAGTCCATCTCCTCTCACCCATGGAAGCTCTCAGCTGGGCAACTGGGCTTCTCACTGTGTGTCTCTGGGCCACTAAGGGAGAATGAGCTCCCCGTCTCCACTGCCCTCTGCAGCCCAGAGAAGAGTCTGGGTGACACTTGGAGGGCAGGGAGCTGAGACCCTCCTGGGGACAGAGCGAAGCCAGCCTCCCACCTGAGCCCCTAGGCAGAGGGATAACAGCAGGAATGTCACCATCACGCCGAACTCCCCCTGGCTACCAGGCCCTTTATACCCGTTACCTTCATAAGTGTGCAAGGCAGCCGCGAGAGTGAGGTGCCACTATCACCCCATGTCACACGTACAGAGACAGGTTCAGCGAGGTCCAGGCTTGCCTCTGGTCACACAGCTGGTCAATGGCAGAGCCGGGGATGGAACCGGGTTTTAACCACAATGCTACACAACCTCCCACTAGCCCTGTGACTGCAGCCAAGTCAGTTCACCTCTTTATGGCTCTTGTTTCCTCCTCTACAAAATGGGGACAATGGTAGCAACAGCTCCAAAGGGCTATAATGAGGATGGAGCCCCATGCTAGGGTTTTTCTGGCCTTTAGCTGGTTCTTGCACCTATAAAATGTGAAGCTGAGGCTAGCGATTGTATCTCTTTAGCCACCTCCTCTGGGCTGGCTGTTGGGGACCAGAGAGGACTCAGCCCTGGCCTCATCCAGATGCTTCAGGGGTTGGGGTAAACAGACCATCCACCAAAAGCTGAGGAAGCAGCAGCTGATTCCATGTGGGCTGGGGGGCAGGCAGCAGGGAGTATTGGACAAGGGAGTATTCCCGCTGGGTCTCAGGGTCAGGGTAGTTTTCCAGGCTGCAGAGCGGGAAGATATTCCAGGCAGGATGCAGACAACCTGGAGGAGTGGACAGGGGGTCAGGTGCTAGAGGGGGAGCGGGGGATGGGATGAAAGGGGGTCAGGGCCAGACTGCAGAGCATCTCAAACACAAGACTCAGGATGTAGGGCTCAAGCCCCTGGCACTGCGAGCCATGGGAGGTTTTAAAGCAGAGGAGTGGCTTGACCTGTATATACCTGGGAAGGACTTTACAAACTGTCAGTATGGGACCTAGAATTGTTTCTCCGAGAGCACAGAAGAGCAGTGGCATGATGTGGAGCTCGAGGCTGACCCAGGAGCAGGTGTAGGGTTGGGAAACTTACCACCTACAGAGGGAGATGAGGCCCGTGGCAGCCATGGGAAAAAGGATCTCTAAACAGCAGTCCCCTACCTCCCAGGTCCTATGGCTCTGTCTCCGAAGCCAGCTGCTTTGGCCGCCTCCCACCCTGACCCCTCCCAGTTCCCTTGCTTTAGCCCTGTGTAGTCCCCTGGGGCCCTCCTCACCTCTTTCAGAGACAGGAGTGAAGGAAGATAGAGAAGGAAGTGATTTAGAGCAGAGCCCAGACCCAGGGCACATGGCCACCCTCAGCTCTCACGGAGGCTGGGAAGTGGATATTGGGAGACAGCTAGGAGTTCTTGCCACAGGAGCAGCAGGGACGTGGCACCTCCATTTGGTAACAAATCACACTACAGATGAGGCAGTGGCTCCATACCACTGGTAGTGGGGGTAGGGAGCAGAGGCTGGCCCCTCTGGAGCCTGGGATTCAAGGCGAGAATCCTGCAGGGCAGGCCCCTTGGTCAGGGGAGCCTTGGGGTTGGCAGCATGCCCAGCCAGCCATCCCCCCACCCTTTGTGCCAAGAAGAGCCAGGGACCAGTGGGGACTCTGTCTGTCCATCTACGTATCAGTCACCCCAGTCCTGCAGACAGCAGCTCTTCAGGCTCTCAGATCATATGGTCCAGTTTCTCCCACCCTTGCACTGCAACCCTGGACTGGTGCCAGTTCTGTCTGCAACATGGGGTCAAGTGCCAGAATTCAGAGATCTTGAATGCAATGCTTTGTAAATTGTCAAAATAAAGTAACAGGCTCAGAGAGGGTGAGTGACATGTCCAAGGTTACACAGCCTGATGATGAGTCTAGGCACCCCAGTTCACCCTCCACCATCTTAGTGAGGCAGGACTCCAGTTCTAGGGGGCGATCCTCTGCCTCCGAGCCATGCGGAAGGCTTGGTACCTAGGCCTGAGGCAGGGGGAGATGAGAAACATGTAGGAGACACCGCAGTGGAGCCGGGGAGTCGCTGGACCGGCTGCTCCGGGAAGCCTGGATGCGGCGGGCCTGTGTGGGCGCCTCCTGGCGGCGAGGCTCCGGCACTGCACCCAGGCCGCCGGCTACCCCTGCGGGTCGGCGCTGCCGCACGTGGAGCAGAGAAGTGGGGGCCCAATCCCGCCTCTCCGCTGACTCCCCACGCAGTGATCCTGGGCGCACAGGTGTCCGCCTCGGGCCCTCATCGGGAACCTGGGGTCGCCGGGCTTCGGTCCTCACGGATGAGCTCCCTGCAAACCGCAGGCTGCCTATGACATAAAGGATTCCGCCCAGGGAGGTCGGGGGAGGGGGAGGACACGAAAGGGCGTGGCTGGACCGTTGGGGACTAAGACGGGTGAGGGCGTGGGGCGGAGGGTGGAGTCAGACTCACCCGGCGTGGGAGCCTCTGCGATGTCCTAACGGCCCAGTGAGGGCATCACTAGCCCGTCCCCGCCCTACAATCGGCTCGGAGACACGAAATGGTACCGACAGAGCTGGGCAGGACCCCAGGACTGCCTGGTCTCAGCCCAAACTCTGTCCCTGGACTACTTGCCCGGGGCTCGGCTGTGCTCCTGCCCACCCCCTCGCTTGCCTAGCCGGGTCCCTAGCTCGGGCGTGCAGCCCAGGCCTGCAGAAGTTGGCTTTTTCATCAGACAGGTCGCACATCCTTTGACGTTTATGGTGACTATTTCCCCACTGCAGAGGAGACAGAAGGCCCAGGGCGCTCCCTCCCTTACAAGTGCCCTGTCCGCCTGTCTTCACCTCACTTGCCCAGGGGGTGCAGAGAGCAGCTCGCCCCAGGGGCATCCGCATCAGCGCAGCTTCACCACGCATTTTACAGATGAGGAGAGGAGGATGTAGCCGGCTGCAGTGCCCTTCCCCAATGCCCGCACCTCCCTCCCCAGCCTCAAGGCTCCAAGCAGGGAGGTGGGGACCGGAGGAAGCAGCCCCAATGGAGGAGCTGGTGTAAGGTGAGCTTCGAAGGGGAAGGAAAGGCACTTGAGGTGAAGGGAACCACTCAGTCACTGAGCACTTTAAACCAGGACGGTGTGAGGCCACTGACCTCATCCCTTACAGGTGTAGCAGGTACTGCACTATTTCCTGTTTCCAGGTTCTGGGGTGAAATGACCCCCCCGCCCCCAGTCACAACATGGCACAGCGCCAGGCCACATCTGTCTGACTTCAGAGTCCTCCACACTGAGTTGGGAGATAGGGGTATGAATTATTATCCCCATTTTAGATGAGGACACTATGGCCCAGAGAGGTTAAATCACTTGTCCAAGGTCACACAGCAAGAAGGTAGTGAGAGTCACACCCTTCCTAGAATCTCTCATGTTCTTATCTGTAAAATTCAGACAACATACTGACCTTACAGGGCTGGTAACCTGACATGTGTAACCCCCTTCCCTGAGCCTGGCCCGTGGCTGGCACAGAGGCAGCATTAGATCATTCAGTTGGTCTCCTACTGATATCTCCCAGGAGCCTTATGTCCCAAATCATATTCTAGTAAGGAAGAGATAGCCAAGAGGAGGAGAAGAAAATGTCCTCAGATAGTCCCAGGTCCCGGCAGAGTTTCTTCACTGGGACACCAGCACCTCCAGCCATCAGGCTAAGATGCCCCTGCCTGGAGCACTCGCCAGGCGACGGTGACATTGTTGGCTCTGGCACAAGTTTCTGGTTTGGAAGAACCACTGATGATCCTCTGAGAGACTTTTCAGATTTCTTGCCAAGAGATGCTTGAGGAAAAACATTAAGATGACTAAAAGGTCATTGAAAGACCCCACAGTCAACTTTAGTGGCGGCTAAATGACAAAGGTAGCATCACATTGCAGCCACCGATGTGTGTGGTCATGAATTGTTCATTTCTTTTCAAGTAATTCGAGCCTTACCAATAAAGGTGATTCACTGAATGATATTTGATATCCAAGCCTGTGTAAGATTTTTCATAGAAGTAAACTCAGGACTGGGGGAGGGAATTGCTCATCGATTGGGGGGCTGCAGAATGGCCCCAGAGGGGACTTAGGACCCTGGGTGTGGTGAGTCCCCTGTGGTTGGGCTTGAATGCTTCCCACCGGTCTTCCTGTTATAAATGACACCAGTATAAACACCTTTGCACTTGGAGCTCTTTTCTTTTGAGTTGTCACCTCAGGATGAATGCCCGGGAGTGGGGATCCCAGGTTCACTCCCAGTTCCCGGTGATTCCCCACATCCTGGCTGCGCCCACTCAGAATCACAGCCCAGCCGCCCTGGGGTTCATAATAGATACCAGGTGTGATGCAGTACCTGCTGGTTGTTCTAATTTGCATTTCTTAGGAATATCCCCAGGTTCTGGTTTCCTGGAAAGTGTGAATTAAGGATCAGTATTCTATCTTAGGAAAAAGGAATTTTGATTCCGTAGGACCTGATTAAGTCTCCACTTGCCTTTTGGTAAAACTCTTTCATTGTGAATATAACACATCTCTAGGGATGTGCATAAAACCTGAAGGTCCAGCTCTGTAAACTTTCCTAAAGCAAACTCCCATCTGATCCCCACCAGGGATGCCCCCAGAAGCCCCTTTACAATCACCCCCTCTTCCCTCCGCTCCAAAGTACACACTCTTCTTACCCCTAATACTATAGTTTAGTTTTTTTTAAAAGAGCTACAGTGTAGTTGGGCCTGTTGTAGAGGTTTGTATACGTGGAGTTAAAGTCGTGCTTGTGTGTCTGGCTTTTCTAGTTTTTGAAATTCATCTGCGTTTGTAGTTTGTTCATTTTCATTCACGCGGTTCTCTGTTACAGAAACACGCCATGGCTTGTCGATTTTCCTATTGAAAAGACTTTTGGGCTGTTTCTAGTTTTTGGCCCTTACAATTAAAAGCTGCTAAGGGCAGTCCTGTACGTGCACACTCCCGGCAGGTCCACACCAAGAGGCGCAGGTGCTTTGCTTCTTTTTTCTTTTCTTTTTTTTTTCTTGTGTGGCTTTGCTTTGCTTTGATTTGCCTGGCATGTTAGTGGTGAAATGAAACGTCCTACATTTCAAGTCCTGGGATTTTTGCCTCATACAGCTGGTACTCCTGCAACAAAGCTGGATTAATTTAAATTTGGATTTTAGCATTAAAAATGAGGCTTTCTGTAACTTTTGAAGCAGGTTTTTAAAAAAATCTTTTTTTATTGAACTATAGTTGATGTAAAAGTTACAGGTGTACAGCATAGTGATTCACAATTTTTAAAGGTGATACTTCGTTTATAGTTACTATAAAATATTGGCTATATTCTCTGTGCCCGTCAATACATCCTTGTAGCTTATTTTATACATAATAGTTTGTACCTCTTAATCCTCTACTCCCATTTTGCCCCTCCCCCTTCCCTGTCCCCACTGGTAGCCACTAGTTTATTCTCTATCTGTGAATCTGCTTCTTTTTTGTTATATTCACTAGTTTATCGTATTTTTTTAGATTCCACATATAAGTGACATCATACAGTATTTGTCTTTCTCTGTCTGACTTATTTCACTTAGCATAATGCCCTCCAAGTCCACCCATGTTGCTGCAAATGGCAAAATTTCATTCTTTTTTATGGCTGAGTAGTATTTCCATTGTACATATATGTATATATATATATTGTGTGTGTGTGTGTGTGTGTGTGTGTGTGTGTGTGTGTATGCCACATCTTCTTTATCCATTCATCGTTAATGGACACTTAGGTTGTGAAGCTTCTTAAAGACAAGTCCCGTGTCTGGTTCATCTTTGAATCCTACTCAGGTCATGACACCGAATTTTGAAAATGTGTAGCAGAAATTTGTCGTTGTTTGACTGCCCTCCTCCCAGCCTCCCACTTCTACTTTGGGGGAGTCCCCCATCTTAGAGCATCTTGGGGAGGCAGTGCCATGCTCCTTTCACCGAACCTGAGGGAACTAGATTCCCCCTCCACCAGCAGGTTGGAATCTGCTGCCGGCTGTCCTGAATTGCCTGGATGCTCGCCCATCGTCCAAGCAGGTCCCCCAGCTCCTGCTGGCATCCTCATGCACTAGGAACATAATGATTGTTTTGTAGTTTGATAACAGGTGGCCTGCAGAAACTTCCTTTTAAAAATCAGCTTCGGGCTTCCCTGGTGGCGCAGTGGTTGAGAGTCCGCCTGCCAATGCAGGGGACGCGGGTTCGTGCCCTGGTCCGGGAAGATCCCACATGCAGCTGGGCCCGTGAGTCATGGCCACTGAGCCTGCGCGTCCGGAGCCTGTGCTCAGCAATGGGATAGGCCACAACAGTAAGAGGCCCGCGTACCGCAAAAACAAAGAGAAAAAAGCAACAACAATAAAAATCAGCTTCACTGAGGTATTATTTATGCATGGCATTAAAATAGATGCCATACATAGGAGGGAAGAATAAAGTCAACCGAGGCCTTTTGACTGGTTATAATAAAATAGGACCGCAGCCTCTACCTGTGTTTACTTTTTGGATATGCCGTGCATCCATTTATATATTTTCAATAATTTTCTTTTCTTTCCTTTCCCCTCATTATTTTATATTGGCTGTGGTTAAATTTGTCATTTAGTACAGGAGTCGGCAAACTTTTTCTGTAAAGAGCCACACAAAACTATAAAAACTCTTCAACGTCCCCCCCTCAAAAAAAAAGAGCCACATAGCAAGTATTTTAGAATTTGAGAACTACTCAATTTTTGTTGCAGTGACTCAACTCTGCTGCCACAGACAGTTCATAAACGAATGAGCGATCATGTCTGGGTGCCAAGATGGGCCCTGAAATTTGAATTTGTGTAACTTTCATGTATCATGAAATATTCTTTCGACTTTTTTTGCCATGCTTCGCAGCATGTGGGATCTTAGATCCCAGACCAGGGATCGAACCCATGCACCCTGCAGTGGAAGCATGGAGTCTTAACTACTGGACAGCCGAGGAAGTACATCTTTTGATTTTTTTCAGCCATTTAAAAATGTAAAAATTATTCTTAGCCCAAGGGCCATATAGATAGGCGATAGGCTGGATTTAACCCACAGGCTGTATTTGCTGACACCTAATTTAGAATATAGATTGCAAAATATCAAAAGGGATTACTAAAAGACCTAGAAGAGTGGGAAATACCTGAGGGAAATACCATTGCAGAGCACAGGCTCCGGATGTGCAGGCTCAGCGGCCATGGCTCACGGGCCCAGCCACTCCGCGGCATGTGGGATCTTCCTGGTCCGGGGCACCAACCCGTGTCTCCTGCATTGGCAGGCAGACGCTCAACCACTGTGCTACCGGGGAAGCCTGGTGTGGACATAATTTTTTAGCTCATTCGGATAAGTGCCAAGGAGCATGATTGCTGGATGGTAAAAGTATGTTTAGCTTTGTAAGAAACTGCCAAACCATCTTCCAAAGAGGCTGCACCATTTTGCATTCCCACCACCGATGAATGAATTCCTGTTGTTTCACATTCTCGCCAGCATTTGGTGCTGTCAGGGTTTTGGATTTTGGCCATTCTATAATAATAGCTGTATAGTGATATCTCATTGTTTTCTTAATTTGCAGTTCTCTGATGACATATGGTATTAAGCATCTTTTCATCTGCTTATTTGCCATCTGTATATCTTCTTCGTTGAAGTGCCTGTTCAGATTTTTTGCCTATTTTAAATTGGGTTGTCTGGTTTTTTTTTTTATCATTGAGACTTAAGTTCCTTGTTTATTTTGGGTTTACGTCCTGTATTGGCTATGTGTTTTGCAAATATTTTCTCTCAGTCTGTCACTTGCCTTTCAATCTTTTTTTTTTTTTTTTTTTTTTTGGTGGTACGCGGGCCTCTCACTGTTGTGGCCTCTCCCGTTGCAGAGCACAGGCTCTGGACGCACAGGCTCAGCGGCCATGGCTCACGGGCCTAGCCGCTCTGTGTCATGTGGGATCTTCCCTGACTGGGGCAAGAACCCGTGTCCCCTGCATCAGCAGGCGAACTCTCAACCATTGCGCCACCAGGGAAGCCCTTGCCTTTCACTCTTTTAACAGTGACCTTCACAGAGAAGTTTTTAATTTTAATAAAGTACAGCTGATCAATTTTTCTTTTGTGGATTGTGCTATCAGCATTTTATCCAAAAAGTCAATGCCAAACCCAAAGTCACCTAGATTTTCTCCTCTGTTATCTTGTGGCAGTTTTGTGTTTTACATTTCGGTCTAGATCTATTTTGAGTTAATTTTTTTTGTGAGAAGTGTAAGATCTGTGTCTAGATTCATTTTTCTCCATGTAGATGTCCAGTATTCCAGCACCATTTTTTGAACAGACTAGCCTTTCTGTGTGCAATTGCCTTTGCTCCCTTGCCAAGGATCAGTGGGTCTATATCTGGGCTCTCCATTATGTTCCATTGATCTATTTTGTCTATTCTGTAGCCACTACAACTCTGTCTTGAATATGGTAAGTCTTGAAGGTGGGTAGTATCAGTCCTCTGACTTTGTTCTTCTACAATACTGCGTTGGCTACTCGGGGTTTTCTGCTCTCCTGTGTAAACTTTAAAATCAGTTTGTTGATACTGAAGCCGCTCCTGGGTTTAATCCATTTCACCTCCCTTCTTTTAAGACGTGGCACACAGCCTACACAGTAAGATGTTTGCCTGAGTTATTGTCTAGGAACTTGGAGTCAGCTGCTTCTAGTTCCAGCTGAGTTGGTTAAGACTGGATAGGACTCCCCAATCCTTTAACTGGGCATGCGTGAGCGGCTCCTTTTGCCGTCATAGGGCCGAAAACTCCACCCTCCAAACTTGCTGAGGCCCATAGCCTAGTTACACCTGTGCAGAAAGATAATTACTGCACCTTTTCCCAATCACTTCTCCCCACGCCCCCTGTGCGCTGCTTCTATTTCTTTATCTCATAAGTACCTTCGGGGAGGCGGATTCGAGATTTGTCCTCCGATCTCCTCGCTTGGCTGCCTTGCAGGTAAACCTCGGCCTGTCAGCGTTTTGGCTTGCTGTGTGTTCGGCAAAACGAACCTGGTTTGGTAACAGTAGCCACAAAATAACTTGCTGGGGTTGTGCTGAATCTATGGCTCAAGTGGGAAAGAACAGACATTTTAACAATAGTGAGCCTTCCTACCCAGGAACATGGAGTATCTCTCCATTTATTTTGTTCTTTGATTTCTTTCACCTGAGAAAGTACACATTTTGTTAGTTTCATACCTAAGTATTTCATTTTGGGGGGGGTGCTAATGTAAATGGTATTGTTTTTAATTTCAAATTCAAATTTTTCATTGCTGTACATAGGAAAGCAATTGACTTTTGTATATTGATCTTGTATCCTGAAAACTTGCTATAATTGCTTATTAGTTTCAGGAGTTTTTATGTCATTCTTGAGATTTTTCTACAAAGTTGATCATGTTATTTACAAATAAAGACCATTAAAATTTTTTTCCTTCCCTATCTGTGTACCTTTTATTCTTCTCTTAGTGCATTAGCTGGGACTTCTAGTATGATGTTGAATAGGAATGCTGAGGGGGGATATCCTTGCCTTGTTGCTGATCTTAGGGGGAAAGCATTTCGTTTCTCACCGTTAAGGATGATGTTAGCTGTAGGCCTTTTGCAGGTTTCTTTATCAAGTTGAGGAAGTTCCTCTCTATTCCTAGTTTGCTGAGAGTTTTTTTTATCTTGAGTATTGGATTTTGTTAAATGCTTTTTCTGCATCTATTGATGTGTTCATGTCACTTTTTCTTTAGCCTGTTCATGTGATGAATTACATTAATTGATTTTTTGAATGTTGAAATAGTCTTGCATAGCTGGAATAAATTCCACCTGGTCGTGGTGTATAATTCTTTTTTTTTTTTTTTTTTTTTTTTTTTTTTTGCGGTACGCGGGCCTCTCACTGTTGTGGCCTCTCCCGTTGCGGAGCACAGGCTCCGGACGTGCAGGCTCAGTGGCCATGGCTCACGGGCCCAGCCGCTCCGCGGCATGTGGGATCTTCCCAGATCAGGGCACGAACCCGTGTCCGCCGCGTCGGCAGGAGGACTCTCAACCGCTGCGCCACCAGGGAAGCCCTATAATTCTTTTTATATTGGGTTGGCCAAAAAGTTCGTTCAGGTTTTTCGTAATTTGTTATGGAAAAACCTGAGTGAACTTTTTGGTCAACCCAATACATCATTGGATTCTATTTGCTAATATTTTCTTGAGGGTATTTGTATCCGTGTTCATGAATACTGGTCTGTAGTTTTCCTTCCTTGTAATATCTTTGTCTGGTTTTGGTATTGGGGCAGTGCTGATTTCATAAAATAAGTTAGGAAGTATTCCCTCTGCTTCTATTTTTGAGAAGTGGTATAATTTCTTCTTAAATATTTGGTGTAATTCACCAGTGAACCATCTGGTCCTGAAGCTTCCTTTTTTGAAAAGTTATTATTGATTCAATTTCTTAATAATTTTTTTTCTATCACTACATTTTTTGCTTTTTTTAAGCAAGTGTTTTATTTTTATTTTATTTTTTGGCCACACCACGAGGCTTGCAGGATCTTAGTTCCCCGACCAGGGATCCAACCCGGGCACCAGCAGTGAGAGTGCCGAGTCCTAACCGCTGGACCACCAGCGAATTCCCAGATTCAGTTTCTTTAATATTTATAGGCCTGTTTGATTATCTATTTCTGTTAGTTTTGGTAGATTGTGTTTTTCAAGAAATTGTTCCATTTCATGTAGATTATCACATTTGTGAGGACAGATTTATTTATAATATTCGTTTATTATCCTTCTAATGCTCATGGGATCAGCAGTAATGGCCCCTTTCATTTCTTTCTTTTTTTTTTTTTTAAATTGAAGTGTAGTTAAAAAAAATATTGAAGTATAGTTGATTTACAATACTGTGTTAGTTTCAGATGTACAGCATAGTGATTCTTTTTTTTTCAAATTATATCCCATTATAGGTTATTATAAGATAATGGATATAATTTTCTGTGCTATATAGTACATCTTTGTTGTTTATCTATTTTATGTATAGTAGTTTATGTCAGTTAATCCCATACTGCTAATTTGTCCCTCTCCTACCTCCTTCTTCCCTTTGGTAGCCATTAGGTTTGTTTTCTATGTCTCTGAGTCTGTTTCTGTTTTGTATGTAGATTCATTTGTATTAGTTTTTAGATTCCACATATAAGTGATATCATACAGTATTTGTCTCTCTCTGACTTATTTCACTAAGCATAATATTCTCTAGGTCTATTCTCATTGCTGCAGATGGCAATATTTCATTCTCTTTTATGGCTGAGTAATATTCCATTATATATATATATATATACACATATATATATTTTTTCACATCTTATATATACATATTTTTTTCACATCTTATATATACATATATATTTTTTCACATTTTATATATACATATGTATATATTTTTCACATCTTCTTAAGCCAATCATCTGTTGATGGGCACTTGGCTTCAATGTCTTGTCTTCAATGTCTTGGCTATTGTAAATAGTGCTGCTATGAACATTGGGGTGCATGTATCTTTTAGAATTAGAGTTTTCCAGATAGGTACCCAGGAGTGGAATTGCTGGATCATGTGGAAGTTCTATTTTTATTTTTTAAGGAACCTTCATAATGTTTTACATAATGGCTGCACCAATTTACATTCCCACCAACAGTGAGAATCCTCTCCACCATTTATTATTTGTAGATTTTTTGATGATAACCGTCCTGACAGGTGTGAGGTGATACCTCCTGTGGTTTTGATTTGCATCTCAAATTGACCAAGCAAATTGAGCATCTTTTCATGTGCTTGTTAGTCATCTGTATGTCTTCTTTGGAAAAATGTCTTTTTAGGTCTTCTGCCCATTTTTCAATTGTGTTGTTTCTTTTTTTGATGTTGAGTTGTATGAGCTGTTTGTATATTTTGGATTTTAACCCCTTGTTAGTCTCATTGTTTGCAAATATTTTCTCCCAGTCCATAGGTTGTCTTTTCATTTTGTCAGTGGTTTCCTTTGCTGTGAAAATGCTCTTAAGTTTGATTAGGTCCCATTTGCCATTTGTTTATTTTTGCTTTTATTTCTTTTGCCTTGGGAGACTGATCTAAGAAAATATTGCTACAATTTATATCAGTGAATATTTTGCCTTTGTTCTCTTCTAGGAGTTTTATGGTATTATGTCTTACATTTAGGTCTTTAAACCATTTTGAGTTTGTGTATATGGTGTGAAGGAATGTTCTAATTCCATTGTTTTGCATGTAGCTGTCCAGCTTTCCCAGCACCACTTGTTTAAAAGACTGTCTTTTCTCTATTGTACATTCTTGCCTCCTTTGTTGTAGGTTAATTGCCCATAGGTGCGTGGGTTTATTTCTGGGCTTTCTATTCTGTTCCATTGATTTATATGTCTGTTTCTGTGTCAATACCATGCTGTTTTGATTATTGTAGTTTTGTAGTATAGACTAAAGTCTGGAAGGGTTATATCTCCATATTTATTCTTTTTTCTCAGGATTGCTTTGGCAATTCTGGGTCTTTCATGGTTCCATTTAAATTTTAGGATTATTTTTTCTAGTGCTGTGAAAAATGTCACGGGTATTTTGATAGGGATTGCCTTAAATCTGTAGATTGCTTTGGGTAGTATGTGGCCACTTTAACAATACTATTTCTTCTAATCCAAGAGCATGGGATAGCTTTCCATTTCTTTGAATCATCTTCAGTTTCCTTTATCAGTGTTTTACAGTTTTTAGTATATAGCTTTCCCCCTCCTTGGTTAAATTTATTCCTAGGTATTTTTTGATGCAATTTTAAATGGGATTTAAAAAAAATTAAAATCTAATCTAATCTTTCTTTCTGATATTTCATTATTATTGTATAGAAATGCAACATATTTCTGCATATTAATCTTATATCCTGCTACCTTGCTGAAATCATTTATTAGTTTTAATAGTTTTTATGTGGAGATTTTAGGGTTCTCTAGAGTATCATGTCATCTGCAAAAAGTGACAGTTTTACCTCTTCCTTTACATTTTGGATAACTTTTATTTTTTCTTGTCTGATTGCTATGGCTATCAGACAAGACTTCCAATACTATGTTAAATAGAAGTGGTGAGAGTGGGCATCCTTTTCCTGTTCCTTAATTTAGCTGGAAGGGTTTCAGCTTTTCACTGTTGAGTACTATGTTGGCTCAATGTGGGTTTGTCACAAATGTCCTTTATTATGTTGAGATATGTTCCATCTATACCCACTTTGATGAGACTTTTATATCATGAATGGATGTTGAATTTTGTGAAGTGCTTTTTCTGTGTCTATTTAGATGAACGTGTGGTTTTTGCCTTTCTTTTTGTTAATATGGTGTATCACACTGATTTGCATATGTTGAATCATCCTTGTGACCCTGGAATGAATTCAATGTGATCATGGTGCATGATCCATTTTCTGTAATGTTGGATTTGGTTTGCTAATAGTTTATTGAGGATTTTTGTACCTATATTCGCCAAAGATATTGGCTTATAATTTTCTCTTTTTGGTAGTGTCTTTGTCTGGGTATTGGTATCAGGGTAATAGTGGCCTTGCAGAATAAATTTGGGTGTTCCCTTCTCTTCAGTTTTTGGTAATAAGTTGAGAAGGATAGGTATACTTTCTTCATTATATGTTTGGTAGAACTCCCCAGTGAAGCTGTCCAGTCCTGGACTTTTGTTTGCAGGGAGTATTTTTATTGAGATTCTATTTCACTTCTAGTGATTGGTCAGTTCAAATTGTCTGTTTCTTCTTGACTCAGTCTCGGCAGACTGTATGTTTCTAGAAATTTGTCCATTTCTTCTAGGTTGTCAAATTTATTGGCATATAACTGTTCCTAGTATTCACTTATGATTTTTTTGTATTTCTGTGGTATCAGTTGTTATTTCTCCTTTCTCTTTTCTTATTGGTGAATCTGGCTAGAGATTTGTTTGTTTTTTCAAAAAACCAGCTCTTGGTTTTATTGTTATTTTCTATTCTTTAATCTCTCTTTTATTTATTTTCTCTCTGATTTTTAATTTTTAAAAATATTTATCTATTTTTGGCTGTGTTGGGTCTTCATTGCTGCATGCGGGCTTTCTCTAGTTGCAGCGAGTGGGGGCTAGTCTTCGTTGTGGTGAGCGGGCTTCTCATTGCGGCTCCTTCTCTTGTTGCGGAGCACAGGCTCTAGGTGCACAGGCTTCAGTAGTTGTGGCATGAGGGCTCAGTAGTTTGGCTTGTGGGCTCTAGAGTGCAGGCTCAGTAGTTGTGGTGCATGGGCTTAGTTGGTCCATGGCATGTGGGATCTTCCTGGACCAGGGATTGAACCTGTGTCCCCTGCATTGGCAGGTGGATTCTTAACCACTGTGACACCAGGGAAGTCCTCTCTCTGATTTTTATTATTCCCTTTCTTCTGCTGACTTTAGGCTTTGCTTGTTCTTCTTTTTCTGATTCTTTTAGGTTGTAGGTTAGGTTGTTTATCTGAGATTTTTCTTGTTTCTTGAGGAAGGCCTGTATTGGTATGAGCTTCCCTCTTGGAACTGCTTTTGTTGCATCCCATAGATTTTGTAAAGTTGTGTTTTCATTTTCATTTGTTCTGAGGCATTTTATGATTTCTTCTTTGATTTTATCATTGACCCACTGGTTTTTAAAAGTAGCACATTGTTCTTTTCCCAGTTCTTTCTTTCTGTAGTTGATTTCTTATTACATACCATTGTGGTTGGAAAAGATGCTTGATATAATTTCTATCCTCTTAAGTTTGTTGAGGATTGTTTTGTGACCTAGTATGTGGTCTAGTCTAGAGAACGTTCCATGCATGCTTGAAAAGAATGTTTATTCTGCTTTTTTGGATGTAGTGTCCTGTAGATGTCAGTTAAGTCCAACTGGTCTGTTGTGTCATTTAAGATATCTGTTGCCTTATTGATTTTTTGTCCGGATGACTTGTCCATTGATGTCAGTGGGGTATTAAAATCTCCTACTATTATTGCATTATTGTCAGTTTCTCCCTATATGTCTGTTAGTATTTGCTTTATATATTTAGGTGCTGCTATATCTGGAGTGTATATGTTAATGAGTGTAATATACTCTTCTTGTATTGAGCCCTTTATCATAATATAGTGCCCTTCTTTGTCTTTAAGTATGGCCCTTTTAAAAAGTATATTTTGGGGCTTCCCTGGTGGCGCAGTGGTTGAGAGTCTGCCTGCCGCTGCAGGGGACACGGGTTCGTGCCCCGGTCCGGGAAGATCCCACATGCCGCGGAGCGGCTGGGCCCGTGAGCCATGGCCGCTGAGCCTGCGCGTCTGGAGCCTGTGCTCCGCAACGGGAGAGGCCACAACAGTGAAAGACCTGTGTACCCCCCCACACCGAAAAAAAGTATATTTTCTCTGATATGAATGTTGCTACCTCCACTTTCTTGTCATTTCCATTTGCATAAAATGTCTTTTTCCATCTCTTCACTTTCAGTCCTGTGTGTCTTTTGCCCTGAAGTGAGTGTCTCACAGGCAGCATATTGCAGGTTCTTGAGGGTTTTTTTTTCTTTCTTTTAAATCCAATCAGCCACTCTATGTCTTTTGATAGGAGCATTTAGTCCATTGACCTTTGAAGTATTATTGATATGTATGTACTTATTGCCATTTTATTTCCTTGTTTTTCAGTTGTTTTTGTAGTTCTTCTTTGTTCGTTTCTTCCTTTTTTTTTTTCCTTTTGTGGGTTGATGATTTTCTTTTGTAGTATGCTTGACTTCCTTTCTTTTTGGTTTTTGTGAATCTATTATTTGTTTTTGATTTGTGATTACCATGGGGTTCATGTATGTTGATGCATAACTATGTCTACTTGCTTTAAACTGATAGTCATTCAAGGTCAAACATATTCTAAAAGATATACATTTTTAATTCCTGTCCTCCACATTTTGTGATCTTTGATGTCCTATTTTTACATCTTCGTGCTTATATTTTTACTATTTATTGAAGTTTTATAATTTTTTTTAATCTACATACTGGCTAATTAAGTGATCTTCAATCCTTACTATATATTTGCTTTCCCTATTGGGATTTTTCCTACAGATTCTTGTTTCTTTTCCATCTAGAGAAGACCCTTCAATATTTCTTTTAGGGTAGGTTTAGTATTGCTGAGTTCTTTTAGATTTTGCTTGTCTGAGAAATTCTTTCTCTCCTTCTATTCTAAATGATAACCTTGCTGAGTATCCTAGATTGCAGGTTTTTCCCTTTTAGGACTTAAATATATCATGCCCCTCCCTTCTTGCCTTCAAATTTTCTGTAGAGAAATCAGATGATAGCCTTATGAGGGTTCCTTTGTAAATGACTCTTTTTCTCTTGCTGCCTTTAGAATTCTCTCTTTAACTTTTGCCATTTTAATTATATGTCTTGGTGTGGGACTGTTTGGGTTCATCTTGTTTGGGACCCTCCCTGCTTCCTGTACCTGGATATCTGTTTCCTTCTTTAAGTTTGGGAAGTTTTCAGCCATAATTTCTTCAAATACATTTTTGATCCCCTTTTCTCTCTCTTCTTCTAGAACCCCTATTATGCATAGGTTGGCATGTTTTCTATTATTCCATAGATCTTGTATGTTGCTTTCATTTAGTTTTCCCCATTTCTCTTTCTGTCTGCTGTTTTGATTGGGTGATTTCTCTTATTCTATCTTCCAGGTCACATATTTATTTTTCTTTGTCATTTAGTTGGCTATTCATTACTTCTAGATTGCTTTTCATCTCAGAAATTGAATTATCTGTTTTGATTGGTTCATCTTTGTAGTTCTAGTTCCTTGATACAGTGCTCTGCATTGATATCAATAATCTTTCTTCATTCAGTTAACACTTTTATTACCACCTTTTTGAACTCAGGGTCTAGTAGACTGGTGAGCTTTATTCCACTGTTTGTTCTTTCAGGGTATTTCTTTTGTTCTTTTAACTGGGAATAGTTCTTTTGCCTTTTCTTTTACTTAACTTTCTCTGTCTCCGTGAATTTAGGAGAAACAAGATATCTAGTGTGGTCTTGAAGGGGTGTTTTTGTGTGGGAATGTCCCTGTGTGGACTGTGTGTGTCCAATATCTTTGGTGCAAGGGCTGGGTTTTTTTTTTTTTTTGCGGTACATGGGGCTCTCACCGTTGTGGCCTCTCCCGTTGCGGAGCACAGGCTCCGGACGCGCAGGCTCAGCGGCCATGGCTCACGGGCCCAGCCGCTCTGCGGCATGTGGGATCCTCCCAGACCGGGGCACGAACCTGTGTCCGCTGCATTGGCAGGCAGACTCTCAACCACTGCGCCACCAGGGAAGCCCCGAGGGCTGGTTTTGATATGGATGCCAGCCACGTCTTTCCTCAGGTTTGCTGGCTGATAGGGGGTGTGGTTGGTGTTGGAGGATCTAAAGCCTGTGCAGGGTGAGAGGCAGGACTTCCTCTCTGCTCCATGGCTGTTGCTGCCCTTTCCTTCCCCTGTTGTTGTTGTTCCAGATCTAGTGCAAGGCTGTGGCGTGGAGTGGGCAGGGCCGGAGTGTTAGCTAGGCTGGCAGTCAGGGCATTGTGGTTGTAGGAATCAATCAAGGTGTTCGTGCTGCTGCCAGAGAGCTCGGTTGCCTCTGTGGCGGTCCTTTCCCAGGAACTGTCTGCGCTAGATCCAGCACCAAGCTGTGGTGTGGAGTGAGCAGGGTTCACTAGGTTGGGAGACTGAATGTGGCATGCTGGTTGCAGTGTCTCCTGTGGTGCTGTCACAGGAATAAGCACTGACTGTGGCCTATGTCACCCCACCCAGACCACACCCCAGGCCCCCAAGCTGTCTCTGCATACTTTCCCAGGGCCCAGCTGGCTCAGATCGTGCACCAAGCTGTGGTGTGGAGTGAGCAGGGCTGGGGTGTTTGCCCTGCTTGGATTGGGGAATGTGGCACGGTGGCAGCTGCCAGTGCAGAGTCTGTCTGTTCTGACTGTTGGCAAGCCAGCACGCATGCACTCTTCACGAGTAGAGTCTAGGCTTCTCTAGCCCTTCTGTCCTTGCAGTCCTCCCAGTAGCCAAGGGGGCTTGTCTCCTCCCTCTAGGACTCCAGACTGGGCTATCCAGTCTGTGACTCAGCCTGCTTTCTCCACAGGATGAGGGTCCACCCTTGTGGACTTCTCTTCCTTTCAGATCCCTCCGAGGGCTGGAGGCCCTGACCCTATGCCTTCTGTCTGTCCTACCTGGTTACGTGGAAATCTTTCTTGCAACTTCGCTTGTATAGGAGTTCTCTGGTCAGTTTTCAGTGAGAATTGTTCCACATGTAGATATTTATTTGATGTGTTCGCGGGGAGAGGTGAGCTCCATGTCCTCCTACTCCCCCATCTCGAGCTGATCAAATCCGTGTTTCTGATATTCGTAATTGTGTCTTCTTTTTTTATTGGTTAGCCTAGGTAGAAGTTTTATCAGCTTTCTCAAAGACTCAGCTTTTGGTTTTGTTGATTTTTGTTGTTGTTTTTGCGGTACACGGGCCTCTCACTGTTGTGGCCTCTCCCGCTGCGGAGCACAGGCTCCGGACGTGCAGCCCCAGCGGCCATGGCTCACGGGCCCAGCCGCTCTGCGGCACGCGGGATCCTCCCAGACCGGGGCACGAACCCACGTCCCCTGCATCGGCAGGCAGACCCCCTACCACTGCGCCACCAGGGAAGCCCGGTTTTGTTGATTTTGTTTCCGGCTTTACCTTTTTGTTTCCTGTTGATTTCCTGCTTTTAATTTCATTGATTTCTGCTCTAATTTTTCTCTCCTCTGCTTACTTTAGACTTAGTTTTGCTTTTTCTAGTTCCCTGAAGCAGAAGTTTAGATTATTGATTTCAGCTCTTCTTTTCTAATAGATGCATTTAATGCCATAAATTTCCCTCTAAGGACTGCTTTTGCTGCATCCCACAAATTTTGATAAGTTATAGTCTCATTTAGCTCAAAAATATTTCTCTTGAGACTTCTTTGATCCGTGTGTCATTTAGAAGTGTGCTGTTTAATCTCCGAGTACGTTGGGATTTTCCAGCTATCTTTCTGTTGATTTTTCTAGATTAACTCCATTGCAGTCTGAGAGCATACTTAGCGTGATGTTAGCACGGTCAGTGAGATCCAGTCTTGATGGCACCGTTCAGTTCAACGATGTCCTTCCTGATTTTTCTGCCTGCTGGACCTGTCGGTTGCTGATAGAGATATTGAAGTCTTCAACTGTAAAGGGGATTTGTCTCTTTCTCCTCACAGCTCTGTTTTTGCCTCATATATTCGATACTTTGTTGTTAGGTGCGTACACGTTAGTCATATCTTCTTGGAGAACTGACCTCTTTATCTTGGAGAACTGACCTCTTTATCGTTATGATGTAGTGCCTTTCTTTATCCTTGATAATTTTCCTTGCTCTTAGGTCTGCTTTGTCTGAAATGTAGCTACTCCAGCTTTCTTTTGATTAGTGTTACCATGGTATCTTCCTCTATACCTTTACTTTTACTATGTCTGCAAGAACCCCCCCCCCCCCCCCCCCCCCCCTTTTTTTTTTTTTTTTTTTTGGCCACACTGCGCAGCTTGTGGGATCTTCGTTTCCCAATCAGGGATTGAACCCGGGCCCTTGCAGTGAAAGTGCCAAGTCCTAACCACTGGACTGCCAGGGAACTCCCAAGAAACCCATTTTAAATATAAAGACAACATATAGTTGGGTCTCGTTTTTAAATCCACCAACAGCCAGTCTTTTATTTAGAACATTGACGTTTGAAGTGATTACTGATGTAGTTTATCTACATTTGTAACTGTTTTCTGTTACCTTGTTTTCTGTTCCTACTTTGTCTTTCACTCTTTTTGGGAGGGAGGTGAGGAAGGTTAAGTATGGAAAGAAGGGTACTTGTGAATTTTGAGCATCCTGTTGAATTATAGTGGGCATTTGTATTTCTTTGGATTCTTCCTGTTTTGGGGGAAATTCCTTACTGAGTGCATTTTTGTGGGCATTAATGCACTGTTTCCCACTGTAGAAGCTAAAATGAGCCATCCTCCTTCTCATCACTCTTTGGCATCTAGAATCTGGGATGATGACCTGGGCTTGGCCAAGTGGGCACTCCCTGGCGGGCCTTTGAGTACTGATGAAATGACAAAGCAATTAAAATTTAATCACAGCAGTGGGCTAGTGGCATTGTCCTGCAGCAACTTAGAAATTTTTAAGGAAAGCAGATTCTTGTAGAAACCCTGCTCGACTTGAACCTGAGCTCAAATCCTGGCTGTTGCGACTTCAAGCAAATGTCTTCTTGTAACTGTATCACAAATGATAAAAATTTACAAAAAGAAAGAGAAATCTAGAGATGCATTTTCGCACTAATGTGCTACTTTGGGCGAACCCCTTCTCCTCCCTGAACTTTTGTCTTCAGCTTTTATGTGCATTGTTACATAGTTCACTTTAAAACACCTAGCTCATAGATGCTGGTAGGTGAATTAATCAAACTTAGGGTCTTCCTCTTTCAGCTTCCCAAGATCTTTCTTCCACCAACTTTAGTCTCAAACGTTACTGCTACCCTCGGCTCAATTTGTTGTCATGGGGAAACAATGCAGTCAAGAACAAGCTGCATTTAGAAAACTTTTTCTAAGGGGTGGCAGGAGAGTTTGCAGTGATTTGCCGAAGACAGTGAACACTGACTGGCCCACAGAAGACACTCAGTACTGAGAGCATCACGGGCCAAGCCCTACGATTCCAGTCTTAAAAGCAATGTACGCTTCTCGAGAAGGGGGGCCTTCCCTGTCTTGTTCATATTCTATTCTCAGTGCCTTAGAACATGGCTTGGCCCACAGAAGGCACTAATGTTAACCTAACGCTGTTGGGGGTGGGTGGACATCACGCCGGAGTCTCTTCATCTGTGACTGAGCCTAACAATACTGATCCCAGGATGGTGCTGAGAACAAGATGCAAAATGATTCTGAAAGTTCTAATCCCTGGTACATGTTTGGAACTCAACAGTTGAGTTTTCATCATCTCTCTTGTTTTTATCTCTTTTCACTCAGAATTTAAGTAAATATAAATGAATTTTAAAATTGCTGGGAAAAAAATGATTGCAAATGCATTCTGTGTACACATGGAACTTCTATACCATTACACTTAGGGATGACGTGTGCTAATAATAAGTTCATCAGTTAGAATTAATGTGCCTTAAACATTTAATGAGAACTTTCCAATGCTTGTGATATTGACAAAGTTTATTAAATTATGTAAACAACACAATTGTCTAAAATATGAATGAATAGGAACAATGCTTGGAAGAGAATTTGGGAAAATAAAGTTGTGTGAAATTAAGGTGAATTTTTAAAAACTAGGCTTAAGGGAGTTCCCCGGTGGCCTAGTGGTTAGGATTTGGCACTTTCACTGACGTGGCCCAGGTTCAATCCCTGGTTGGGGAACTGAGACCCCTGCAAGCCACGTGGCACAACCAAGATTAAAAAAAAAAAAAAAAAAGGCTTAAAAAAAAAAAGGCTGAAAAAATTTTAAACTTGGAAAAAACAAAAACAAAACCAAGAAACGTTCCCATCCTTACAGGGATAAAATTAGGGAATGTTGAATTCTCGTCACCTACTGGAGACCAACCTAAGATCTGAGGCCGTGGGAATTCTACTGGTTGGCGTTATCACCTTATCACCATGACACAAGAACGCAGGGAAAGTTCCAGGGAGGTGAAGTGAGGTTTCTTGGTCTGGCTTCTGTTCCTTAAATGCCAAGTTTCCCCAACTGAACCCCCTCTCCCTCATCTTCCCCATTCCTCAGAAAGGTGTCACCATCTTGATCACCTCTGACAGTTCCTTTCCCCAGGTCACCTGCTGATCTTTCTTGTTCCCTCCTGTTACTGCCTCCGTTCAGGCCCCAGAGCACCTGCACTTACTGCTGGTCTCCCTGCATCCGATCTCTCACATCACTTACCGTCAGTCCACCTTCCACAGCACAGCTCTACAACCCGATCCTCTATTCAAGTATCTTCTCCGTAACTCAAGGGCCAAATTCCTCCTCCTAGTATTTAAAGTCCTCTAACGTGATCCACTTGGCCAAACTTGCTTCTCATTCCCTATTATCAAAGTCAACGTTCCTTAAGCACCCATGCCCGGTGCTTTCCCAGCTCCGTGGCTTTGCTCCGCAGATGTTTCTTTCAACAGGAAGGCCTCCCACCCCAACATCTCCAAAGGGTCAGCCTAAGTGTTGTCTTCTCTGAGATGTCTCTAAACCCAGATGAAGTTCCAACTCCCTTCTCTGAATGCCCACTTTACCCCAGTGGTGTTTATCATTTGCAACCAGATCACAAACTCCAGGAGGGCAAGAAACACTGACTGTGTCTTCCCAGCATGTTGTACAGGGTATGGTCCATAGAAGGCAACAGGACAGCATTTTAAATCTAGGAACAGCCCCCAGTACGTCCACAGGCAGCAGTCTGGAAAGAAAGGGGCTCTCTCTCCTCCCAAGCTTCCCTCCTGCTCTGATTGATGCCTCTCTACAGTCCCTCAACGGTGGAGACCAGATCAGAACCACTCTATCTCTGGAACCTCCTATAGAGACAGGTCAGACAAGTAACGCAGAGAGTGAGTGGGACAAGGGTAATCCTGAATGGATCTTCTTCCTGGTTTTGATTAATCCAAATTCTAAGGCGATGAGGTATCCTACGCTTCAGATTCATCATGGCAAGACATTCAACAATCAGCACAGAAGAAAGAACTCTGTTCATGAAGAGCTCATGTGGTGATGCTCTGAGTTGCCAAATTGATTCACTTATCAGCTTGGCCATAGGAGTCTTGATAGGAAGGATTTATAAACCCCTAAGAAACTCGACTTTTTTCTGTTGGGTGAGAAAAATCCTTCAGGAAAAGTGTTGGCTACCTACCTACCCATGGGTGAGCTCAAGGAACAAAACAGCCATTATACCATGAACTTTTTATGCTAAGAAAAAGATAGCAAGATAGATCAGGAAATGCAACATCAATTCAAGCACCATGAAATTTTGTCAAGCAAAAATAGTCTTTATTCAAATTTAATGGAAACAGGGGTCACTATACTTTGCAAGACGGGGAAAAATAAAATTAAAAAAAATTCTTTTCTTTTCTTTTTTAATATAAAACAATATAATCACAATACCAGAATATGGAACTCTACAGTTTATTTCCTATGGGTTACTGCAGGTATCAATTTTCCTCGACTGTGCTATTCACAACTTTGTTAAGTCCAAAAATATGAAACCAAAGTGGGAGGAAACTTAAGACTTAGCACTTTCACTAAATGGCATACATCAAAGGGCATCAATCCAAGGGCAAAATGGTTGAACTCACCATACCTACCTATGTCATCATTCCAGCCTTAAAGACATCCAGGTACTGAGCTCCCTGTAGGAAAGGCCAGGCCTCAAAGCCAAGGCATTTTGGATATTCTACTGTGGGCCATGAGTAAAGGGGGTTTTCAAAGAGGAGACTGCTTTCAGTCAAGCAGGAAGGCCTGACGCCAGGAGGCTTTACGGAGAGGAAGCGCTTAGACTTAACAATTGTAGACACACCATTAGGGGAGTTAAAAATGTACAGCAGTGACATATGTTCTACTTCAATCACTTGTGCTACGGCTACCAAACATGTACAAAAGACTTCTCGGGGAGTTCCAGCTGTGGTCGTAGCCAGTTAGGACCTTGAGTGGGACCTGGATCTAGACCGGGAGCGCGATCTGGACGCAGACCTGGATCTAGACTTGGACCGGGATCGGGTTTTTGACGCGGACTTTGATCTGGAGCGTGATTCTGATGGGAGGTTTGGTTTTGATTTGGAATTGGACCGCGACCTGGACCGGGTCTCCTGATTGGTGCCAGCATCCTCACTCTCCCCTCGGCCTTCCCTCTGGCCAGACTCGGACTTGGCGTGTTCCCGCTCCTTCGAGCCCGAGCGGGACCGCGATCTGGACGGGGAGCGGTCGGCGTCTTCCTTCTTCTTCTTCTTGCTGCTGCCCGGCTTGCTGTCTCGCTTGCCGCCTCGCTTCCTGCGGCTGCGGCTGCGGCTGCGGCTGCGGCTCTCCCCCCTGCTCCTCTTCCTCCCCTTCCTCTTGTCCTTGCTTTTGCTGCGGCTGCGGCTGCGGCTGCCTCCTGGGCTGCGGCTGCGGCTCTTACGCAGGCTCTTCTCCTGGCTCCGGCCCCTGCTCACGCTGCCCCGCTTCTCCGGCGCGCCCCTCTCCTGACTGCGGCTTCTGCTTTTGCTCTTGCTTTTCTGCCTGCTGGGGCTGCGGCTCTTGGACTTGCCGGTGCTGTCGCTGTTCTGGACCTTCTCCTCGGCCTGGTCCTTGCTCTTGCTGCGGCGCTTGTCGGCGCTGCGGCTGCGGCTCCGGCTCTGGTCCTTGCTGGGGCTCCGGCTCTTGTCCTTCTTGCTGCGGCTGCGGCTCTGGCTGCGGCTGCGGCTCTTGCTCCGGGAACGGGAGCCTGACCTGGGGAGACACGGGGACGGCGAAGCCGCATGTGACTTTGTACTTTCAGGCTGCTCATGAGAACAGACTAAAGCTATGTGTGGAGCTGTGCCCACAACACAAAGCCCGGCTTGTGCTGGCCAAGGACTGCTTTCTGAACCCCCGAGACTCCAGTCCAGAGCTGGGAATCCTGGGTGAGGGAAGACTGGGAACACCATTAACACCAAAGTGGGAAACGGTACACGTGGGCCCTGCGTGAATACCAGGAAGACCTACCTGGATCGGGATCTACTCTTAGAATGACTGCTTTTGCTGCTGCCACTTCGGCTTCTGCTCTTACGAGAATGTCTGCTTCGAGAGCGAGATCTAGGGGAGAAAGTTTTTTTGTTTTTAATACTTGCTGACAAAACGCTGGCTGAAACGAGTCAATTCAGACATCCTTTCTATCAAAAAATATGCATGGCCCTGGCTGTGTCCAGGCACAAAGCTGAAAGAGAACTCTCTCCTGTGCTCTGGGCCCAGAGATCCAGTCACCCGCAAACACTCCACCTGGATGGCCTGCCTGAAACTCGTAGTGCCTCCATTCCTGAACCCACTGCCCCCCAGACCTGTTCTTTTTGCTGGGTTCCTTCCTTATTCCCACCGATGCCGCTGTTATTCACCAGTTCCTCACACGAGGAGCCACAGCCACCCTCGACTCCCCTCTCTGCCTCACCCTCTTCTGCACTGCTGAATCTCCTCTCAACCTTCTCCAGTTCATCCACCTCGGCTGCCCCCCAGCAAGCCACCACCACTCTCCCTGGTTCCGCAGCAGCCCCCTAACCAGTCTTCCTGCATACACTTTTGCCCTTCACTTATTTATTCAACTGAGACCAGAGAGCTGTTTTAAAAATACAGAGGACTCTTGAACAACATGGGTCTGAACTGCCCGGGGCCACTTACACACGGGGTATTTCAATAGGTACGCACTACAGTACCTCACGATCTGTGGCTGGCTGAATCCACAGGTGTGGGCACTGTGGATGTGAAGGGCTGGCACCCCAACCCCGCTTGTTCAAGGGTCAACTGTACCCTCCAAGATTAAAGAGTCTCTAATAAGCCGAGACTGTGGACTCTGTCGTTTCTTTCCAAAAGCAACCCTTGGGGAAAATGACCAATTCCAGGTGCAGGGCAGGAAAGGCAAAGACGGAACCTCTCATCATGATGGAAAGAGACTTTCCAAGATTCCTGGGCACTATCATCTATGAAAGGACTCTTGCTCAGAATGTTTAATCTGTGTCTCAATCACACCTCTCTAGACCTAACTTCCAGTTTATAGAAGCTCAGGGGATAAAGTACAACAATACAAAGAGGAAACATAAATTCAGAATGTGGGACAGTATTTAAAAAAAAAAAGCTAAGAAAAGTAATTGTCATGGGGTGGGGTGGGGGGATGAGGCGGGGGACTGCTTCAGACTGAAGAGACCCAATAACCCCTTGCAATACATGACTGGATGGATCCTGGCCAGGAGAAAACACAGCTCTAAGGACAGCCATGAACAACTGGGGAAATCTGAATACAGCCTGGACACTAGATGACTTTCCGGGATCACTGTTAACGTTCTTAGGCTGGAAGACACAATTGTGCTTATCCGCGTTCTTGGAGACACACGCTGAAGTATCTGGGGGCGAAGTGTCACTCTTCATAACCTCCCTTCAAATGCTACATTTATTTATGTATAGGGCGTGTCTATAAATATACAGAGAGAAAGGCAGGATTTTAGCAACTGTTGAAGCTATAAGGAGAGCATATGAGTGTTTATGAACTATTCTTTCAACATTTTATGTTTGAAAATGCTGCAATAAAAACTTTGGGGAAGTATTTAGTAAAGCACAGTCACAGAAAAATCAAACAAAACCAAAAGACAGAGAAGCCAACCTGAAGGGCTCCCAATGACCAAAGACAGAACAATCGGAGCAAAACCAAATTGACTGCAATGGACCAAACATTACATATGCAAAGATCCAAGAACTCATTCAAAATAATACTAAACAAGCAACCTCACCACCACCTTTGGGTGTTGCTAGGCACATTCAATATACTGGAAATTGGTAAACAAAGGTATCAATTTTTATTTTCCATTTCTTATAAAAAATTTATTTTAGGGTGGTAGCAAAAGGGTGGAAGAGGGAAATCATCCTTCATAGAACTACAGCCTTTAAATGCACAAAGAACAGAAAACTAGATAGTCAGAATGTTACAACCACAGCTGAATGGCTCGAGGTGATGACTATCAGCAGATGTTAATAATTCCACTATTGGGTGGAATGCTGGTGCAGAACTGTATAGTGGACGGCCCACACGGATGCATGTTATCATCATTCAAAGTGGGACATCCACACACCACGCGAATGCTGCAACAGCAAGTACAAAGCACCTGCTAAAATGATGGCCTTACTCTAAATGCCCGCAAGACCTAACTATGACTTTACAGGAAATATGAGGGACAGGATAAAGGGATGTGTTAGACATCACCGGAAGAGCACAATCTGCAAAATCTCAACTATGGAAAAATCTTCAAAACAGAAAACCGTTTCTTCCACAACTAAATGGATGGAAAATAAAAAGAGGGTGAAGGAGGATGCAGCCATGATTAAAAGGAGAATTAAGACACATGTCATCTGATTGCAATGTGTACACCTAGTTGGGATTCTAATATGAACAAACCAACAAGAAAAATACATACATATTTGAGGCAATTGGGGAAAGTTGAATACAGATGTGTTGCTGTGGTATGGCCTCATGATTTTATTTAAAAGGTTAGGGCTTCCCTGGTGGCACAGTGGTTAAGAATCCACCTGCCAATGCAGGGAACACGGGTTCGAGCCCTGGTCTGGGAAGATCCCACATGCGCGGAGCAACTAAGCCTGTGTACCACAACTGCTGAGCCCGTGCTCTAGAGCCCACAAGCCACAACTACTGAGCCCGCATGCTTCAACTACTGAAGGCCATGCACCTAGAGCCCGTGCTCCACAACAGGAGAAGCCACCGAAAAGAGAAGCCCGTGCACCGCAATGAAGAGTAACCCCTGTATGATACAACTAAAGAAAGCCCAGGCACAGCAAAGAAGACCCAATGCAGTCAAAAATCAATCAATCAATTTATAAAATAAATAAATAAATAAATTTATAAAATAAAAGGTTAGAGATACCCACTTTATAGGCAGAATGACAGGATGTCTAGATTTGCCTCCAAACAATGAAGCAGGAGGGGGTGATGAAACAAGACTGGCAAAATAAAAGATACTGAAGCTGGATGGGTGATAAGTGTAAGGGGACTCAAGGTTCATATTTTCTCTAATGCTTTATGTATTGTTTTCCATAATAAAGAGTTAAACAACAAAACAACAAAACCTGAAAAGCTTTGACTAATGACTTCCCGCTACTCTTAAACCCTTAACCTGCCCTGTGGCTCAGCAGGATCTCGCTCTTCTTTGCCTCATCTCAAGCCACGCTCCTCTGCTTCCTCCTTCCCCACAACAGGGCCTTCAAAATACGCTGCTCTCTCTGCTAAAAAGGCACTATCCCCCCTCTCTGCCCACCATGTCCAACTCATCCTTTAGGTCTCAGCTTCTATGACATGTCCTTAGGGAAGCCTCTGCCAGCTCTCTGGACGAGTTGGGCCACGTACTTTCCCTCTGACATACTTATCACAATGGTAATTATTTGCTCAATGCCCGTCTTCTCCACTAGATTGAGTTTCATGAGGGCACGGAGCATGTGTGTCTTGTTCACACATGCCTGGCCCATCTGCAAAACAGCCACCAAATAAGACAAAGTCTCCACTCCTGAGTAGCTGGAGTATCTGGGAGAGTAACAAGGGGTGAGTTGTCATGTTCACCCCCAGTAATGGTATGATTTAGGGGACCCAAGAAGAAACGTGAGAGAAGGTCACTGATACCTGCGTCAGAAAAAGGACTTTACTTCTGTTTGTACTCATGACAAAAGAGTTCAAGAGTTTTACAAATAAATGTTCAGTTCAAAGTTCTGAGTAACTGGACCAGACGGAACCATGGTACTGAGACTTCAACAGAAGAATGAAAATGGATTATCTACATGCTCATTAATGAATTTACAGCAAGCGCCGACACATCAGTAGTACCTTGAGTGACTCCGGCTCCTGGAGTAGGACCGGCGTCGTCTAGAACCAGGCTTGTCTTCAACTAATCTGATTTTTCTGCCATTGACTTCAGTTCCATCTAACTTTTCCAAAGCTCTTTTCATATCAGAGTAAGACACAAATTCAATCACCCCTTCATTTTTGCGTCCCTTGTGAGCATCTGCATAGGTCACTTCTCCCGCCTGACGCATATAATCCTGAAGAAAAACGAAATCCCCCAATAGGTTAAGACACATTTTGTGAAAATATCTAACATCATCATAATGAAAGTTTTCCCTTTCCTCTAGGAAGAAATGCTAGCTTTCCTCAGAATGAAGTTGACTCTTAAGTTATTTCCAACTACACATCGACCATTTACTGAGGTTCTTTGAAGTGTTAGGCATTAGGTGGGTAGTAGAGATAATAAATAAATAATTTAACTGTTTCTTTAAATAGTTTTGTTTGAATATAAAATTTTTTAGTTAACTATCATTTCCCAAATTTTATAGTGGCAAGTTCTTTGTCTATAGAAGCTTTAGAAGCTCAAGTTACTACATTTAACTCAGGTCTTTTGCATTTCATCATAAATTCTTATTGAAAACATGTATAGCTGTAGATAAATATCTAAGGTAAAAGGTAAACAAATTCAAAAATGGATTACGAAAGACAAAAAGACAACAGAACAATATTTTCCAGCTCTGGCTTTGAAGTGGAATGACCACCCATGTCCCTTCACCACTGTAAGCCTCTTTCCTCATTCTCTTTGAGGACTTAATATAACCCAATGAGAGAATACAACTAACATGACAGATAAATACTGAAGTGATATATAAATAAGAGAAGATGTGATTAGTGTTTAAAAAGAAAATGAAATCTGGGGTCTTGTGGCCAATTTCCCCATGTTTGTTTGTATATAATATATACTCAATAACGAACAGTTGTGGAATGAATACATGAATATTCAACAGCAGTTCATTTTTGTTATTGCTTTCCTCTCCCTATTTTGCAAAGTTGCAAACACTGACTATATGCCATTTGATACTATTCCTCTACTCACTGCATCATAAAATGTTTACATGTCTTAACATACATTACATTCTTCATAATTAGTGTGTCCAATACTTTTTCTGAGGTTTCCCAATTGCTGGGACTTCTGCGTTTTATATATAGTCCTTGGCCGTTATTCATAATCTAGCAATGACCGTCTTCATGCAAAAATTTATTTACTTCAGCTGGGAATGGGGGCTCTGGGAAAAAGGCAGGGAGCCCATATAATTTATCATCCAAACTGGGATACATCTAAGAGTAAAGGAAGATGCTATTAAGTTATGCCACACCTGGGACTGTCCTGGGCAAGTTGAGATATTGCCATACTTCCAAATTAATAATAATAGCTGATAACATATTGAATGTTCACTGGATGATAGGTAGGATTTAATTAACTTAGTCCTATTTACAGCCACATGAGGTAGATACAATCATTATCCCTATTTTACAGGGAAATGAAATACAAGAGATATTAAGCAAACTGCTCAAGGTCGTTCAGGTAGTAAGTGAAGGAGCTGGGGTCTGAACATAAGCAGCCAGACTTCTGGACCTAAATTCTTAGCAACACCCGCACCGTGGGTAAAACGACCAATTCTCAATGCCACTACTCTATAAATTTCAACTCAACACGACCACTGGGTATTATGAATTTATACATTTTAAAAAACTAACAATATACCACCCTACATTAGTTTTATTTTTGCATTTCCGTGATTAATAGCTAGCATTTGTGCCTGGAACCATTCTAGGCTTTTTATATAAAAATGCATTCATTTCTCACAATAACTCTGAGTAGAAATGAGTATTTCTCCCATTTTATAGTTGAGGAATATGAAGTGCAAGAGGAAAGTAAGTTGCTAGAGTAAAATAACTGATAAGTGGCAGAGCTGGGATTCCACCCAGGCAGGTGAGCTCCAAAGTCCTGCTCTGAAGGCTCCCTTGACTTCCTGGGAAATTGGCTCGACTCCTCTCCTTTGCTGAGAGGGAAACTGCCAAACACACAGAAGTATAAAACCAACTGAGGAGGCTGGCTAGGCTCCATTTTAACCCCAAGTTTGAAAGCCTCTCTAGTTTCTACCCAGAATGTTCAATCCTAACTCTCAGAATACTGGAGTCATTCCTTCAGAGGACGGCCCTGTTGGCAGACACTCAGTAAGGGCCTGCTGTAATACTGACAACCAACACTGTACTAGAAAAAATACCAGCATATGTTTTAGTCTCAGCTCTTCTGCTACGACCAACTGTGTGAATTAACGTTTTCTGGATCTTATCTTTGTTCGCTAAAGACTGTTGAGAGCACATGAAAAAAAGAAAAAAGATTTACTTTGTTATAAAGCAGAAACTAACACACCATTGTAAAGCAATTATACTCCAATAAAGATGTAAAAAAAAAAAGATGTAAAAGTGCTTTGATAAGTTACTACTTTTTGCTGAACCTAAACATACTCACTCATTTTGCTAGAGATGACTTGTTTAATGATGGACTTAAAATGAGAAGTGAGATAGGAAGCTCTGAGCAACCTTTACATTTGCCCTCCTAAGACCATCCAGGTTAAGGCACGCTCAATAAGGTTTTTTCTCTTTTGAGATTAAAAACCAACACCATTTTCAAAAAACGAGCTGTGGTCAGTACACTGCATGGCCAGTACACCACTGGACTGGACTTGTTGACATTAAAACTCTTTCAGGACAAATATTCAATGAAAAACAAATCTTAGAAAAGAACATGGGTCAGATAGTCATTTTCACCAATGCGGCTCTACAATGGAAGCGGACACAAACTTGCATATTACAACTAATACTGCAGGAAACTGCCGGCTGCCGTTTTTCCTTTATTAGGGAGAAACTACATTGTTACCTCTCTGTAACACTCTCTACAGAGGAAAATTTCACAGAACATAGGTTGTCCTTAGCATGCTGGCCCCATAACATACAGTAGCAGTGAGATTCCAGTGTCTTTTGTGTTCCTATGGAAACTTTAATTGGAAAATCTCCAATTGCTTTGGGTAAGTTTTCTCTGTGTGCCTGGGCCTGCATAAAATAACCTCTTTCCTTAACTCAACTTTAACTCCTACCCAACTGTAACCCAGAAGGTTAACAGGGCCCAAACCTTTAGGTCTTGCCAGCTGCACCGACTTGACAAATTCTCCACAATAAGTCTGTATTCTGTGCGGGTAGGAGGGCCATATTTATCTCGGCCACTTCTTCTATAACCATATCCACCTTTGGAAGGTTCAAATAGATGAGATTACTTCAGTGGAGGAAAAAGAAAAAATGATACAGCACATATTCCCCTTAAATATACCATCTACCCCCACCCCAAAGAGTATATATTTTAACTCTACCCCCACCCTTAATTCTAATCTAGATTTAAAAAGAAGCAATCAGCTAACATGAAAATTTAATTTAATTTACAAAGTTATAAGTATGTATATTCATTAATATTTATATTTAAAATTAACATGCATAAATTAAAAACTATCAACAATTTAACAATAACCAAATTACTAAATCAGTTACTGGTGTTACTCACAGTGATTAAAGTTTCTGTGAACATTTTATACGAAAAAAAGATTTTCAGGCACCTATTTCAGTTTAATCTCATCTGTGTCTAACCCTTGGGATCCTCACCACCCAGGTCTAATGGGGAAAGGTTGCGGTCGTCACATGGCTTCCTGTTTTTGGTCAGCCAAGGGCCACAATGGTTCAAAGAGCCACGCATGGAAAGGTAACCCAAGGTCAGCAAATGGAACAGGCAGTCATCTTAGCCTCAAAGGATTCTTTTAATTAAAACATTGAGGTCTTTGTTAAATCTATGTTAAACAATTGCATTACAGAGAAAAAAAACAACAACACAAACACACATCATTAAACATAATTATAAAGTATTAAAACAATAAATTTATGTCATTAATTTAATTACAATTAAACATTATTAAAGATGTTTATTTGCAATTTTACATTTAAAAAGATACATAAATTTATAAAACAAATGGCTTAAATATCAATACATTTCAATGTAACATTAATTAATTAATTACTTTAAAAATTAACATTTAATAACGGAGGCATGTCACTGATACAAATGCCCTTTAAATGCTTACTGCGTCCAGAACCGTAACTGCCATCTCGTCGCGGGCCGCGGGCATGCTCAACAATTACTCGCTCACCACAAAGGTCTTTGCCATTCAGTTCATAAACAGCATCATCTGCGTCTCGCAGATCATCAAACTCCACAAACCCATATCTAGAAGAAAGCAAACAAAATCCTGGTTGGCACCCTTCTGACACCCAGCTTCACTAACATTAAAGAGAAAGCAATGAGGTTCATGCTTAGCAAAGGTTAGGTGGGTTTTGCAAACTACGGACCAGCTTTCTCTTCCCTTTAGCAGAAACCACTCAGCTTTGTGCCCACAGGCACTGCAAGAGGGCAGGGAGACTTTTGAAGGCTGACTCCTGTCTTTCTAATAGGAGGCTGGCTAAATATACAGAGACCACTTCTTCTGTTCCCCAGGTAGCTGGTGGCAACTGCAAAGACCTCCACAGGGATACTTGGTATAAGGTATTAAAATACATAATTCTACAAGATTGAATATTTGCTCTTTCAAGTCACATAAAAACTCATTTTTTTTTTTAGCTTTAGCCCCAAAGTGGTATCTTAGAGAACAATTAGACCTACATTTAGGCACTGTGTCTTAACTGTTAAATCATGTTTGGAATAACAAACCAGGTTGAAAAAAAAAAAATCACAGTACCTTGACTCTCCTCAGTGAAAGAAAAAAATTTTTTTAAAGTTCCCATTTCTCTACCTAAACAAATAAGTCACAAGTGCATTAACTATTCTAGAAACTACCAGTGAAAAAAATCTGGAGCTATTCTCTTCCTCATGATATTCCAAATTCATTTCCATGAGGTTTTAGGTAGGCTGGAATTCTCTAAAATCTATAAACAAACTGTGCAAACTTCTTTTACACAGTAGTGCTAGGAATTTCCCAGCAAACAGGTTTGGTGGTTTAACATATATCCAAAAGAAAACAACCCCCTACCCCAATCCTATTAATGCCTGCTGAAGAGTACAAATTATAAAACTAAAAGGCAAAATTTGTAAGATATTTATAAGCAAGGTTAAACAAACGCCCTATCAACTGTTATCAAGAAACTTAGTTTGCTCTGATGTGGCTGTGAAAAGTCTAGCTTTGTGAGCACTGCCTATACCTACAAACTAAAGCCATCTTAATCATACAAGTTACAAGCAACATCTTTAAACTCTAACAGAGCTATGTATATAGGCAGATACTGACTACCGTTTCCCTCTGGGTTTACACCTACTGGAACTAAAAACAGGTTACAAGACTTGCCAGAAGTTTATCCAGCCTGACCAAAATTATTCCAGTTTCTTTAGCATGTAATGCTGTACTCAGCAACATGTTAAGTGAGAGAACTCAGAATTGAGAAATTCCTCCTTTACTAAAGATTAGAGTTTCTATCAAACAAGAGTCTCTCAAGGTGACAATGTACAGCTAAAAACTTTGGAGGGTTCTTTATCCTGAAATGTCTATGAGTGGCATTCAAACTTTAAAAGGCACTGAATCTCAACTCCATTAAAGAAAAGTAACACAGAAACACCCAGTGTTTAATGGGAAATGTTCTGCAATAACACAATTCAGAAGACACCTGGCTCAACTTATGGGTTATGAAATCTTTAAAACATGGTTTCACACTTCCATAAGCTGGAATTGCCGAGCAGCGTAATAAGAATGATTTTGACCATGATTGTCATATTTGGCAAAGTAAAGCCTCTCCAAATCAATACCTTCCTATGTTAAAAAGTGCTTTATAATCATTAAAAATCTTTAATAGATAAAATATATTGCAGGTACTTTTTTCTTTCCTAAATAGAGTGAGTCATCAGGAAAGCTATACTATCATTTTTAGAGACAAAATAAATAAAAAAGAGCTAATAAAAAAATCAAATCTAACTACTTTCTGCTTTGGTTTATTCCTAAATAGATCATAAAATACCTCCTGCCCCCAAGAGTACCTTCCTTAATTTAGTTGTCAAGATTGGTTACAGGTCTGCTTTGTCCACCTGCCCAGATGCCAAGTATAGAGGGATGAGAGAAAACATCCAACATGGGCATGATAAAATGGCCTCCATGCCCCTCTAAGAGTTCACACTGCCTTGGCACCATTCAATGCCCCTAACTCATCTGATGTGATGTCATAAGGACAACGCTGACTCCCGAGGATTAAATAAAGAAGTCACAGAACACCCCATTTTCTTCAACAAGCAAGTTACTTAGCCACATTTTGGGGATATCCTAGTAACTTATTAAAACAGCTGACTTAAGATCAAATTTATTTCACAGGAAAATCTTGGCTACTACTCTGTGAAAAGCCACAAAATCTATTTGGAACATTTTAGTGTCAAAATCCAGTCCAAGGATTAAATCAGGAACCTGACTGTCACTTCTCTCTGTCACTGACATGCTGGGTGGGCCTGGAAGACTAAACCAAATATACTCCTGCACCATAAACCATACCTGATAGGATTCCTGTTCTGAGAGCAAAGTAAAGACCAGATCAGTGTGTGGTTGTTTCTACCACATCACTGTTTATTTAGGTCAGTTTTACTGCAAGAATTACTTCACTCGGTAAGTAACCGGAGTAACTGGTAAGTAAGTGGAGTGAATGGGTTCCCCAATTAAGGCAGGAAGACTAGATAGCAACAATAAAATGGCACTTAATATTTATTAAGTAATCTCTATGTACTAAACAATGTTATCTTATTTAATAATCACAATACCCAAGAGCCAGGTACTGTTATCTGTTTTACAGATGGGGAAACTGAGGCACACCGCATTAAACAATGTGCATAATAAAGCTGACACTCAAAGCCTGTGGCATGACTCCAGAACTCTACCTAAAACTGGGGCAGCAGGAACTGGCCTGGGTTCTAGTCCTGGTTCTGCAATAAACCAACTCTGAAAAGCACATTTAAATCATTTTATTCCTCTGGATCCTAGTTTATCCGTGAAATGAGGGAGCTATACTACGTATCTCTGAGGTTTCTCCTAACATCAAAAGTATGACAGTTAAAATGAAAATTAGTCTTCCTCTGGCTTAACAATGGGATGAAATTTTAGTTTTATTTAAATAGTTTAACTGTCTCTGAATTAAATTCTAGTGCCTTTAAGAAAGCAAAGCTCTTCCTGGTAACATGGGAGAATCTTTCTAAATGAATCTTAACATCCCTTTGTGCTTTAATCTCCTCTCCCAAAAAGTATTCTCCTTTTGAATCATTTGTCAAAGGAGGGATATAAAATACACGCATTCATGTGTGCACACACTATGTGTTGGCATGTGTGTATTTATGTAGACATATCTCTGGTGTGACCTGTAGATAAGCCTTACAAACATAACCCAGCAGATAAATTTCTCAATTCTAGCTGCAGACACCCCTCCTCTTCTCTATTAAAAACAACCATCTTTCAGTAATTCTAGTATGAGAATGAAGAAGATGAAGGAATTCAGGAGAATGAATCTACGACAAATTAATAAATCCCTCTAAGGTAGGGACTGATAAAAACCAAACCAAACCAAAACCCCACCAATATGCCTCCTCTGGCTTGACTCCCAGATGTTGTATCTTTCAACCTTTCTCTCTACACCTATGTGAAAGAACAAAAAGCATGGCCTATTAAATGTAAATTTTTTCAATTAAAAGAAAAACTCCTTTCTTGAATGTTTCTCTGCTATTGCCTTTTCCCACTCTTTTCCTCTAGATCACATTTAATCCCAACAAATTTAGTCAAAAAATGATGGCCGAGGAATTACTGCCATTTTCTAAGAAAAGTGGGCACCATGATTCTTACCAACTATAGATAGGTATTCTGGATACCACAAACAAAAGCCACGTTGAATTACGTGGGCTGTTCTCAACTTTAGTCCATTCTTATACCACTGCCAAGTGTGCTGGTCTTCCTCATTCAACAGCTGATGTACTGCTCAGACTATCAGTCAGAACTCTGAAATTCTAGAACTGGAATGACATGTTTTTAAAACTAAAGTACTCCAAGACTTCAATTTTCAAAATGTTAATCACACTTTTTCACCCAAGAAAAGTTACCACCTGAGGTTGTGTTGTTGCTGAATAGTCTTCCCCTGATCTAATAACCTACACCAATGGTCCCAAATACCACGCTGTATGTCCTACTAAAGAGGCTGGGGAGTTATCTCACCCCTCCAGGAATGGCTTAGGGCCATCTCCGTCTTCCAAACATCTTCACTGAACAGGGCATGACTAAGGGGGTGCGCACCACCAGCTGACTGACGGGGCGTGGGGACGAGGAGCGAGGGAAAGCAAGCCTCCATGCGTGTGCCTGCTGTCACCCGCCAGTACTGCTTACCGCCGGGGCACGCCTTGGATGTTCTCTCTATAAGAAAAATTTGCCCCTTTCCACGGTGGATCTCTGCTCACCTTTGTCCTAAAACTGTGCCACATGCTTTTCTTTGTATGTGGACATGACAGTCCTCAGCCAACCATCAGCAGGATGTGAGTTTTGTTTTCCCAATGTGGTGAGCCATTCCCACATTCACTCATTTTCCTTGCAAGAACCGAACCTCTCCATGGCTGGTCAGGATTAGGGATGTTGCTGTAGCCAAGGAAAAATTTTCATCTGTTGAAGTTAACCCATGGGGTGGCTTGAACCCTGAAACTAGGGTCAACAGCAATGTACTTTAAGGGCAGAGCCCTTAAATCTACCCTGAAAGAAACGGCATTCAGTGAACAGGAATCAAACAGCTCTCTTTCAAAGCACTCAGTGTTGATCCTAGGCTTCAGCCAGCTTGTGTTATGAGGTGAAAAAAGTTAGGGCACACTAACAGGATAGTAATAAAAAATGGAAGTTCTCGCTCTCTGCATAAAGTGCTTGGTAAACTGCAGAAAGACACTTCTGCAACCAACTCTCTAGTGCTCAGGTGAGGCCAACTCAGAGAATGCTTGTGAGTGACAACCATGTAAGTGCCCCCAATTCCAACGGTCTGCAAAATTCCAGGGAAGCAGTGGTCAGGCCCTCAAAGTAGAATTAACCAATGTCACATTCACTGCTCTGAGTCACGGATTATGGTTGCAATTTGACTATCCCAGTAACCGAGGGTTGTTTATAACCCACCACTAGGAGCTCCTACCACACGAAGTGGGTTCCTGAGATCCTTTTTATCCTGAGACAGGAAGGAGGCTGCTCTGGGCATTCCGGCCTCCCTCTCCTTGGCCTCAGGAGGGAGGGCCATCACGGCCACCCGTGGAAGGTGGATGACTTACCCGTGCTCACTGAGTGGCAGAGCTGGGGTGCGGCTTCAGGGCTCACCAGTACCCAGTCTGGGGCTCTTTTCGCGTCGGCAAACTGGCAGTTCCCGCACACCAAGGGCTCTCTGCTTAGAGCTAGTGTGGATTCCTGGTCTGCAAACGTTGGCCACAGCTCAGTCTGCACTTGATCTTTCCCCACCTTCAAAGAAGAAAACCTACCTCATGATTCCTCTCTTCTCGGTCCCCTGACCACCTGATTCACTCCTAAAAACACTGTCATTGCCTTTGGCTGTTCTTCTCTGGTTGCCCACTTAGTGCGCTGCCTAGTTTTACAGTGTGCTCTTTCTGCTGGGCCCCCAGGGCGGTCTCTTCCTGTGTGATCACCTGCCTTCGTTCAAGAATATGGCTATTTTTACTTAGTCAACTTGTCTCTTTAAATGAAGTGGGGAAAGTCTGCTGCTTTATCATTCTTTTGCTCAGAGGTCTATACTGACTCCTAAAGATCTTTGTTGATGCCATTCTCTGAACCTGGAATGCCTTGATTACGCAAGGTGAATCACAGCAACCATCTTCCATAGACTTGAGAATTCTCTTTCATGAAGTCTCAGAAACTTGCGGACTCTAAGCGTCTTAGCACGGTCTTTAGCATTAGCACTTCTATTCATTTTATGTTTTACATGATAATGTTTTGGTGACCTTTCAAGCCTTGTTCTTTTTCGTTTGTGCTTATCCTCTCATTTGATTATGAGCTCTTTAATATTAACAAAGGCTAATATTTAGAACAGTGCCTGGCACACAGTAAATAATTCATCTATAATATTTCATTCATTCCTCATATCATATGCGAAGAATGCACTACTACTGCTATTACTCCCATTTTACAATGAGAAAAATGAGACTGGGAGAGGCTAAGCAACTGGCTTGTAGTCAAGGCGCTCCTAAGCGGTATAGCTGGATTAGAACCCAGGTCCATCTGACTCCAAAACCCAAGCTCTTAACCACAAGGTCACAGTGCCTTTGTAAAGGCAGCTGTTTCTTTTCTCCCACAGTCCTGAGCACAATCCTTTGAAATTCAACAAATGCTGCTGCTTGACTTGATAATCTAACCTTAGATAAGCCAGGCTGTATTAACGTTTTTTGATACAGCTGGGTCAATTCTCCAGAGGAAAAAAGAAATTGATCTTGGGGCAGGTGAAGCACCCCTAAGCTTGGAGTATGTGACAACCAGGTTACTTTCACTCGTCTTTTGGTTCCCATTAGCCAGTGTCAGCCATCTGGTCCTTCCGAAAACATGTGTGGGTTCAGAACATAACAGACTAGAAGAATAGAGGAAAAATAAGATTATTCTGTGCAATCCCCATTCTGGAGGCCCCATATTAACCCCTGGAATCTGTCTTTGGTTTTAAGGCTCAGCAAAAATTAGACCAGCATAGAGATGATGGAAGGTTTGGCCTAGAGGTGGTAGATGTGAATGGATATTGACAGTATTATGTATTTAAGAATGCATTTAATTAGTTTTGTAAGGAATGGTGACCGGGACCAAAAAATATAAGCATGAATGGTGTGGGAAAAAAATGGATGAGAAATCAAAGAATGCTATAAAGTTTACAGACTTTCAATTATACAAAGATTATGGCAGCAACCAGAAAAGTACTTTGCAGATGACAGCCATCTATGATCTGATTTAACTCCAAACCACTATTAACATGACTACTCTAGCCCACCAGGACTCTTTCCCTTTTCAAAATCCTTTACAATAATGTTCACAACTCTGAGATTTACTGATAATCTCATAGATGAAGAAATGAACGCTTACAGCAGTTAAGTAAAGGCTACCCAACACCTGGGATTCTTCAACCCTAGGTCCTAACCTAAAATCAACACTCCAACACCATGTTCTACTATCTCCACACCAGTGGAAAGAAGTGGTCCACAGAGCAAACAGTTTGAGAAACACAAGCTCTAGCACAGAAAATCAGTTACATCAAATTATATGCTGTGGAAGACAAATGCCCACATGAATATTAGCATCTTATGAGAAATATTAAATGGCAAGAAATACCATTTCTGCATCTGATGTGTACTAATACTAGTAAGTTGTGAACATCCTCTAAGCTAATAGTGGAACCAAACCTGTATGTCAGTTATCAAAATTTTAACACCAGTCTAGGAAAATAGAGAAAGATAACAAATCATTAAGAAAATACCAGCCCATCTCTGCAGGAATATTCACATACTGGAGTGAGGAAAAGAGAACAGAAACAATCATTATTCTAAAAACTAAGTGATAATACAAAATTCCTTCAGAAAGCAGGAGCAAGAGAGGAATCTGTACCAATTTCAAATCTAGTCTTACTCTGTAACTGGTCTATGGGCCTATTTGCCATTTTGTTTCAACTATCCAAAAGCCTTTCAAAAATGAACTAAGCAAATTCACTCTTACTAGGCTGCTACCATATTTCTATCCTATAAAATGGGACTACCCGCAGGAAGCAACATACTTGCAAATAGTTTGTGGATCAAACTATCACAACTATAACCCCTCTGTCATAATGAAGTGTTTCACTGTGACCTTTTAAAGTCAACAGGGCTGCTTTCCTTAAAGGGGAGCAAACATAATCATACCCGTGTATATTTCAATTTTCTGACACTTATCCACACTAAGGGTAAATGAAATTAAAAGGTCTCACAAGAAAAGAGATCAACTATTCCCTGATGACACACTAAAGCTCATGAAGACTCAATCACAAATTAAAAACAATTTTAAAAAAACTCAAGAGATGAAAGTCATATTGCTAATTTAGAATAAAACTCCTAGAACGTAAGATAGAATCACTGTTACTTGTAGTTAATGAAGTAAAGGTGTACACTCAGCAGACAACACTACCTGATTCCACACCAAAGCTACAAACAAAACCAGTTTGTACTTACCTCTAAAACCACACTATAGGCAGGGTAACAGGTGTTAAAGCCTCTTAGAAATTATGCCTCTTGGGACCATCTTGGCTGTTTCCATGTCCCTCATAACCACCCCACAGTCCCTGTTTCTTTTTCTTTTTGGTTAAAGATGCCACTCCCCATGCTATTTCTTGGGGATGCCCTTCCCTTGAAAATCAGTCATTTAATTCACTTTATATTTTAATGGATGTTTCAAATTCCTTAAACATTAATGGATCAATAGCTTCATTTCATCCACATGAAATAACTTTTCTCAAAGTCAGTTCATCTGGTCTGTGGCTCCTGACCCCTCACCCAAGCCTCCTGCTCACCTCTTTCACTCCTGATGGCTGAATTCAAACCTCCCTCCTCCAGTTTCCCCCTCTCTAGGCCCTGGAGGTCTGTGTTCATGGAGGCCCCCATCCGGCATCCAGGAACAAGACACGGCTGGGGCCCTGGCGGAGGGCCCGTTAAGTGGCTCTTCAGGCATCATGTGCAGTTCCAGAACCTCTAGACTTTCATCTCAACCCACAGGAAAGGTCATGTAGGGCACTTCCTCAAAATACAGGTGTGCAAGTCCAGGGCACAATCCATCCCTCACCTTCAGGATACTCCAAGACCAGACAGCCCTAGCTATGACAACAGGACAGAGACTGTTCACTGCATTTACTTGCATAGATCCTACCCTGGTCAGCCATCACAAAGCTGATACCACCCTTCAGCTCTGCAGAGTAGCCTGTGGAGAATCAGTAGCAGTCTCTGTCTGGGGCCAACGTCATAAAAAAAATAGCACCTGTCTCACTTTTGGCAGTAACTTGGCAGCTTGTTGGAAGCCTCTGCAGAGAGACTAAGGACTTCAGGCTGTGGAACCTGAACTACCTTCTCACCCTTGGAGGCAAGCCCCAAAGGATAGGAATGAATCGTCTGGAAGGAAACAGCATGAGAGCAACTTTGGCTGACACCACCCATGCTCTATCTGGTATGTGAATAAGAAAGATCTTCAGTTTTCGGAGTTGTCAATAACTCATTTTGTAACCTTGGCCCTGTCATTTAATCCCCCGTGCCTCAGTTTCCCCATCAGTACAAACTAGAGACAACACTTATTTTAAAATTTCAGTGTTAGCTTACAAACTTATAAATACCACCCCCAATAGTATTCTCTCAGATGCTTGGAGCACCTTTCTTCCGAGGATCTCAAAATACAATTTGCGGGCTTCTCTGCTGGCGCAGTGGTTGAGAGTCCACCTGCCGATGCAGGGGAAATGGGTTCACGCCCCGGTCTGGGAGGATCCCACATGCCATGGAGCGGCTGGGCCCGTGAGCCATGGCCGCTGAGCCTGCGCGTCTGGAGCCTGCGCTCCGCAACGGGAGAGGCCACAGCAGTGAGAGGCCTGTGTACCGCAAAAACAACAACAACAAACCAATTTGCTGTTTAGGTTACTTCGATGTATCCAAAAATACCATGAACCCAAACCACATTTTATCTAGTCTACATCCTGTGCCTACCTTTTAAGAAGGGAAAAATACTTCACGTGGCCCTTTTATTCATGATACATCAATAAGGAAGGGAGGAGCAAGCTATTAAACTGAGGAATAGGGATTTTAAATGACTTGGCCAAATAATTACAGATGATGTTTATTCTTATCACAAACTGACTGGGAAACCAGGAACAAGGAGTGGAAGTCTCAAGCCAGGGCAGTTTAAGGTGGCAACATTTGGTCAAACTGTAGCACGGTATGGTTTCTTGGCAATGACTTTTCAAAATGACAGAAATTTAAAAATTACCCATGGCTTAAGAAAAAAAGTAACATACCTAAAATATTTTGGGGGGAGGTATGTTGACCTCAGCAAGAGACTTCAGTACAAAAACAACTTGGTCACATTTGTAAGTTACACTTGATACTACGAATAAAACAATGACAGAATGCGACTTAATCCACAGCCCTGTTTCTCATGATTTCTTATTTGTTTAAGAAAAAGTTCTTGGTTAAAACACCTGAAACCATTTCACCTGTTAAATTAGCAAAGACTCTAAACAGTACGGCCGGCTCAGTGGTGACGAGGCTGCCATGATGGGCGTGCTCATGCACTGCTGGTATAAGTGTAACTGGCACAGCTTTGCAGGACATGTGGCTATACGCATCAAGAGCTTTCAAAGTGTTCACTCCTACTGTGACACATGAATTTTACTTCATAGAATCCGTCCTAAGGAATGACTAAAATGCAAACAAAGTTTTTTGCATGTGATATCCATCACAAGGTTATACAGAACAGCAAGAATTGAGAGATAGCCTAGGAGGAATGGTTGGGTAAATCATGATATAGCCATACAATGGATTTTATGCAGCCCTAAATGATGTTTATGAGAAAGATTTTATGTAACAGAAAAAATCTATGAGAAAAATTAAGCAGAAAAAGTGGGACATAAAATTGCACATAAGACCTTGTCTATGTTAAAAGGATTCTTAATGATACCTCTTTTCTACTTTCTGCTGTTGGTATTGTCTAAATTATCTACAATGCACCTGTATTTATTTTCTAATCAGTCAAAAAGTTATTTTCTAAAAAAAGTTCTTGAACCTGTTATGCTTGGTAGGCTAAACAGATAAGGCTTAAAGGCTGCAAGACAACTTCCTAATATATATTTTTAGACGTTCTAATTAAAAAGTCATAATATTAAAAAATTATGATCAAGAGTAGTTGAGAATTCAGAAAAATAGGAACTCTTAAATACAGCAGGTGAAAATATAAACAAATACCATGGAAACCAAAAGGTAGCAAAAGTTAAAAATGTGTACACTCAGCTCTCCATATCCTGGGTTGGTTGAACCCGTGGGTGTGGAGGGACGACTATGGGACTTGGGCATCCGTAGACTTGGGTATCTGCAGTGGGTCCTGGAACCAATCCTGTGATTATACTGAGGGACAGCTATATACACTCTGACTCCAAAGTCCATTTTCGGGAATCTGCCCTAAGATTTACATAAAGGATATTTGCCACAGCGTTATATACGTGTAAAATAGTGGAAAACCAAAGACAACCGCAATGTCTTGCAACATGGTTTTGCTTATGTACATTAAATAGTATTATTATGTGGGAATACTATGTAGCCCTTAAGAATTAGGTTGTGGAAGAACACTTAACGACAAAAGGATCAGGCTGTTAGGTAGAAGCTGGTTACAAAACAGAACGTACAGTACGAATCCAATGTGAAAAAGGGGGGCGGGGAGGCTTAAGAAGTGCATACACCTGTGTGCGGAAAAAGACAAAAAGTCTCAAAGTGCAGGTACTGTCATCTTTCATTTTTTGTCCTCTATATTTAAAAAAATGTACAATAAATATGTACAATTTTTATAATCAGAAATAAATACATAGTATTTTGAAATGTTACACAGATTAAGTATGGGCTTTTTTCTTTTTTTTTGGCCACACCACGCAGCTTGCAGGATCTTAGTTCCCTGACCCGGGATTGAACCCGGGTCCTCAGCAGTGAAAGCACAGAGTCCTAACCACTGGACTGTCAGGGAGTTCCCAAGAATGGGCTTTTAATACTAAACTACCAGTTCAATTAACCAGAAACCAATAACCTGGAACATCAATTATATTTCCCTTATTGCCTCTTTAAAAGACAAGAAGAAAAACAAGCTCGCATCAAGGATTCAGTCAAAAGAGAAAATCTCTTTGTAGGTTCTGGGGTTGGCAGAGATTCATCCCAGTATCTCAGGCCTAACAGTGCCCTACAGTGCTCAGGGACAAAAAGAACAACGACTTGACTCACTGAAAGCCATAACATATTTAAAATATTAACTAAGGGGTATCTTCTACTTGAAGGAATTTAAAACAGAGGGTGAAAACAAAAAACTTCTTGGTAATACTTAGATATCATGAAAATCCAACTACACAGACCAGGACACCCCTGAAAATTCTGGCTGTTCACAATTTCACTGTCTGTAATATGAAACAAAGGTTCTGAAATTTATAGCCAAGTTTCCCTGGAGAGCTTTAATTCACACATTTAACCAACTAAAACAAAAACCCAAAACCCCCCCAAACCCTCAATGGTTTGGGGGTTTACCTGTCCAGCTACTAGGCAAAAATAATCTTAGGATGTGATATGTTTAATTCATTGACTAAAATATGGCAAAATTAAAATATAAAGATCTGAGACCAAAACCACAATATTTTGTGGCAAAAGTACTGTACTTAAAAAAAAAATCTACATTTTACATGAAAAAAGTGATTTACTAATAAAAAAGAAAGCTCACAGAATTCACAAATAATCAAAGACAGCAAAAGTTACCACAGAGTTGGAAGGCTGCAAACAGCTGCTAATATTGTTGCTTCCTTGACCCCTGGCCCACCGTGGCTCTTGCTGGCGTTAGTGTGGCCCATACAAATGGAGGAGACCAGAGGGGATCTGGAGTGGCCTATGCTGTCGTGGGAGATTTATGTCATGTTCGTGGTCCCAAACTAAACCATCCTTCCAGGAGTTCTCTAAAACTAAAGCAATCTAGATTAGGGTTACCTGGTACAATAAAAGCAGGCAATACACTACTGCATACATCTCCCTTCTCCTAATCCCAAGAGGGTCCATAAAATGTTCTCTTGGATACTAAATCTCCTTTGGAGAGCTCATCTGCTGCCTCATTTGGTCAACTTTCTATTATACCACTGCTTTATGCCTACTTCATTAATTCAGAACTTTACCTACAACCCTTCAGCTCAATATAGCTACTGTCTACTGATAAATCTCACTTCCACAAATTTGAACTCTTCAGCAATTCTTCAAAGCCCTAACCATCCAAAATCTTTTGAGTTTCAGTTACTAATAATCACAATCCAGATATGTTAAAAAGGCTTCTCAAGGGGCTCTACTATCCTTCCTATGTTTCCAGGACTATATAAGCTTACACATGTTGCTAAATTATGCCATCCTTTCAAACTCCTCTGTGCTACTGCCATCTAATCCGGTCAATTGCTTGAAATACATCTATATACCATTGGTCCTTTGTTCAGAAGTCATTTTCCTCTGCAATGATTCCTGAATGCTACCAGGAGGTGCACCTGTTTGGTGACTGTCACACCTGCCTTCAAATCCCTAAAATGACTTCCCATTCTTCATTCCCTTGACTTTCAATCACAGATTTCATGCATATCATGGTTTAGCAGCACAAATGTAAAAATGAATAGTTCCCCAAGAGACCCACATATTTAGGGTCCTGGAAGGATCGATCAATTCTTCCTCTTAGATCACCATTTCTCAGGTTGCTCAATTATTCCCTCCAGAGCATTTGAACTCCTATCCATGATTTTGAATGTCTAGTGTAAAATCTTACAGTTGTTTCTGATTTATGTTGTTAAACTTCTAGATCATTCATGAGACTCAATCCAAGCTAGACTGTTTATTATATCTCAAAATTCTTCCTTATTCTACCATCACCAGTTATGACATACACTATTCCCAGACACTTCAAGCCCCAGTCAATCCACACTTCAAAGCCTATTTCAGACAAACCATTCCAAGTTTCACTTCGTGAGTTTAAATTGAGAGCAAGCATTGCTTAACTCGAAGTGTATGTTATAACCACAAGCACTTAATTCACTCAAGGGCAGAACTGGTTTTCTGCCTCCTCCCTTCATTTAGCACAGTAGAGGCATCTTGTCGGTTATCAACATATTTGTTCCATTAATTAGCTTTCCTATTAACATCAACATCATTTCCTGCTATCACTGGAGTAACCTTAGAGAACAGACCTCACCAAATACGCTTCGTGTTACTAAACACTTAAGCTAAGATGTCTCCTTATGATCAAGGTCAAATCCCTTTGATTATAGCTACCATTTACAGCTATGAGCCAAATGCTTTACAACTATTATCTCTAATCTTCCTTTTCCTGGTGGATGAGGAAACTCAGAATCAGAGAAGTAACTTGCCCATAGGTAGTAAGTGGTGAAGCTACGATTTGACCCAGGCCTGTTTGCTTTCAAAACCCATGCTTTCCCCACAAAATTTACTGTCAACTTAATTGGGCTCTGAAGAAAACTGGGAGTTTGAACTTGATTGTTCAGACATATGATATGTATCACAAGAACATCCCCCTGCCCACTTTATCTAGTATGTTTAAGAACTGAAAGCTCTATTGAACAAAATGAGTAACTTCCTAAACCTTCTACTCTAAAAGAAATCAGCATTCATAATAAACACTTGATGGAGGACATTTTCCTTAGTAAGAAGGTGATCCTTCCTAACAATCAATTTGAAATGACTTGTTAAAATTTTAAACTCAGCCAACAGTTTGAGTACATTGTAGCTTCCAATTTTTCTCAAATGCTCAACCTAGGTATCTTTTATAACTTCTCAAGTGTTAGTTGCTAGTATTACATTGGGGAGTAAACTCTAGCTATATCAGACCTGTTGCAAAGTAGATCTTAAAAAAAAAAAAAAAGCCAAGAGTTCTTCTAACAGCCAAGGTTTAGTACCCTAAAATGCTTCCCCCACTCCTTTTATTTTTTTATATCCATGTCTTTTAAGTCCTACCTAACATTTCCCGGTTCTCACAGTTTTCCCCGTAGAATATCTTCTCCAGGGCTGACTCCTCATGCTTCCCCTGAAACTTGTAGCCCCTGCGGGCCCTGCTCTACCAAAGTAGATTAGGAATACAAGTAACAGACCATACCCGGGTGGGTAGTAAGTTAGCAATTTCCTAAACTGTAGGTCTCCGTCTACATCAACTAGTTGACTGGTCACGGTGGCCACTATTCTCTAACAAATTCTACGACAAAACAATTTTTTGGCAAGTTGGAGAACGGAAACCCCAGCATGGAAACTCTGTACGCAGTCTTGAAGATAGCAGGCTAAGACTTTAATTTACCCTTGTAGAGGGAACGGTGAAGGCTTTCAGCACCGCAAGCCGATACTTTCGAAACCGTCCCTAGACTACTCAAACTAGAGTCTCCCGCCCAAAAAAGTGTAGCACATGGCAAGTCTAAAAAGGGCGTCCCTTCAGAGCTCCAGTCCCCGGGAGAGATGCGTTGTGACCATCTGATCCATTAGACTGGGGAAGAGGTGAAAAGGGAGGAGGAAATCTGTTTGTTTCCAGCAGCCCTCAGAGCGGGAAAGGTCGGTCTCTACTGAAGATGAACCAGGCTCCGGCTCCAGCGCCTGGGAAGGAAAAACCCAGGCCTCCCCGGAGCCCTGGAGCTGTGCCCTCCCTCCCAGCGCCCCAATCCCACTCAGGTTTTCCTTCTTCCCGTCCCACTCAGAGCCTCACCATCGCTCCCATTATCCCTCCACCACCCCCACCCGCGCAGGCGCAGTGGGAACCGGGGCCTACCCGCGCCCCCGAGGCGCCGCGACTATGGCGGAGCCGGAGCAGGCCGGCAGCTCCGCGCGGGGTAGCCGTCCCACTCCCGTCGCCGCGGCCTCCCCGCCACCGCCGGGGCCCCGTCCCCACCCGGCAGGCCCCTCTTCCGTCCTCCTCACCCGTTCTTCAGATCCACTTCCAGGATCTTCCCGTAGCCCTTAAAGAAGCGCTCCACATCACGCTCCCGGGCCTGGTAGCTCAGGCGGCCGATGTACACCCGTGGCATCCCGGCAACAGCTTCGGCGGCGGCGGCTTGGCCTGGCCCCAGCCCCCCTAGGCGGCGGCCGGCGAAGCGAAAGCGCGGCGACGGCGGCGGCGGCAACGGGCGGGCGGCGGGACGGACGCAGCCGAACCCGGCGACGTACGCGAGCACGCAGCTCGCGAGCACGCGCCTCCAGCCTCCCCCGCCCTTCCCGCAAGAGGAGGGTAACGGAAGGGAGCGCGCGTTCGCTTCCCGCCCGGCCGGGGCTTGCCGGGGGGCGCGCCGGCGTGGGGCGGGGCCAGGTGATCGACAGGCGGCGCGGGCGGTGCGGGGGCCTTCAGTCTCCGGGCACGTTCTCTCGCGAGCTTGGCGCGCAGCGCCTGCGCCGCCCTCCGTAGCCCGTTGGTTTTCCTCCTTCCCCCCGGAAGTGTCCGCACCTCTCCCATAGCTCTTCGAATATTTCTGCTTTTGTCCTTTGATCCGGGAGTGGTTTCGACTTTAGATTTGGAATTAAACCTGGCTTCTAACCGTCTAAGTATCTGACCTTGGTGTCGTTACGCGCCTCCCTTTTGAGCCTCGTTTGTCTTCTCTGTAAATGGGGGATAGTAATTCCAGCCTTCCAGCGTTGCTTTGAGAATTATAGGCGTACTGTCCCCAGCACATCTTAAGTGCCCAATAAAGTAACGCCAGTATTACTTTAAAAATAGGATGAGGGCTTTCCTGGTGGTGCAGTGGTGGAGAGTCCGCCAGCCGATGCAGGGGACGCGGGTTCGTGCCCCGGTCCGGGAGGATCCCACGTGCCGCGGAGCGGCTGGGCCCATGAGCCATGGCCGCTGGGCCTGCGCGTCCGGAGCCTGTGCTCCATAACGGGAGAGGCCACAACAGTGAGAGGCCCGCGAACAGCAAAAAAAAAAAAAAAAAAAAAAAAAAAAAAAAAAAAATAGTATGACTTGCTTCAGTGGAAGCATTGTGGAAAGTGGAGAAGGCTGGAACTTTGGAGCTAGATTAGGCTTGGCACTGGCTAAATTAACTGGACCAACTTAACCTATTTTCTTTTAAATCTCTTTTCTAGCTTGTAAAATTAGAAAAATTTATCCCATCTCAATGGACTACAGGGTAACTAAAAGTATATGTGGAAGGGTTTGGAACAGTATCTGGAACATGGTAGGAGCTCGATAAATATTGGCTCCCTTCTCACTAACCCAGTTTACCTGGAACCACAAAGGAGTTTTCTTTGCTGTTTTTACTTTAAAAATTATATGTTGAACGGATAATTCATTAACTGGTTTAAATGATATACAGTGAAACGTCTTCCCGTCTCTGTCCTCTGGCGGCCTAGAGGCAGACAATATAATCTGTTTCTTAAATGTCCTTTCAGAGGTTTTACACATGTAAAGCAAATGGTGGTGGTGTACTATACATACAGTTCTGCACTAAGTATAATTTGAAAATCATTCCATTAGAGTACAAAAGGAGCTTCCTCAGGACTATTTTATGGCTCACAATATGCCATTTTATACACAGTAATTCCTTTAATCAGTGCCCTAGGAAAGGACGTTGAGATAGATTGAAACCTTTTGTTTTAACAGCTTCACTGAGTAACTTTGTATATATACATATATGGAGGATCTATTCCTAGAAGTAGAATAGCTGGGTCAAAGGGTGTGGGCAAACATAGTTCTGATAGATATTGCTCAATTTTCCACAAGCACCTGTTTTTCCATCTCCTCATCAACACGTTATGAAACTTTATGATCGTTGTCAATCTGATAGCTGAAAAATGGTATCTTGGGATAATTTAATTTGCAGTTATGTTAAGTGGAGTGAGCCTCGTATGTTTAAGACACATATTTTCCTTTGTTTACATCTTTTGCCCATTTTTCTTATTCATAGGAGCTATCTATGTATTAGGAAAATTAGCTCTTTGTCAAATGAGTTGCAAATATTTTTTCCCAGTGTGTCATGCAAAAACATTGTATGTTTATGGGATCAAATTTATCCTTTATTTTTCTTTGATTCTGGATTATGTGTTGTAGTTTGAAAGGCCTTCCTCACTCTGAGGTTAAAAAAAATTTTTTTTTTTAAAACCCTCCCCTGGACACTTCCCGGTGGTCCAGTGGCTAAGACTCTGCGCTCCCAATACAGGGGGCCCAGGTTCGATCCCTGGTCAGGAAACTAGATCCCACATGCATGCCGCAACTAAAGATTCCGCATGCCACAGCTAAGATGTGGTGCAGATAGATAAATAAATCCACGATGCAAGGAAGATCCCGCATGCTGCAACTAAAAAAAGACCCCTCGTGCTGCAAATAAAACCGGGCGTAGCCAAACAAACAAAACCTCCCATGGTTTATTCTGTTACTTTAAGAACTGATTTTTATGCTGCAGTCCTGATCTGTTTGGTATTTTGTAAAGTGTGAGGATCATAGTACCTATATTATGAAGAACCAGTGCTAAACTTGGCTGTTAAATAACCTACTCAACCCATTGTACAGATGGGAAAGAACCCTACCCACCGAAATACCCGTCTCCAAAACCTGCTCCTCTTCTGGAGCTTGCTAACTCAGGGAGTGGCACCTCCCTCCAGGAAGGTGCCAAAGTTCCACCTTCACGCACCTCATTCACTCTGTCTTGTTGATTCTTCCTTCTAAAGATTCACGAATCCACTCACTTCACTCCCACTTAACTAAGCCAGTTCAGGCCTTGTCAAATTGTTCACACATCAGGGCTTTAACATGCTGCTCCCCCTGCCTGCAACATGGCTGACTTCTTATTCAGGACTCAGACCTTCCTTGCCCACCTTCTCTCAAGTACTCCCCGTCACTATGATATCACTTTATTTTTTCTTTCACAGCACTTGCTACACTCTGTAATTACCTCATTTATTCACTTGTTCACTGTCTTTCTCCTCCACTAGAATGTAAGCTTCCTGGTATCATGGGCCATGATTTTTGGCTTCTGCTGTAAACCTGGCACTTCTGACAGTGCTTTTCACATATCGGGTGTTCAAACTATTTGCCAAATTAATAAGTGAATGAGTTCTCACCTGGATTACTTCAGTGGCCTCCTGCTTCTTTTTCTCATGCTTTCCCGTGAGACACAGACTCAGGGAAATTCTGAGTGACGTGTCAATTATTACTGAACAAAATCAAGGAGTCCTGAGAAAAGAGGGAGCTCAAAGGCCAGCTGTGGGGCCAGAGGAACTGGGGTTGCCTGGCATGCTGACCAGACAGGGTCAGGGGACCTGGCTTCTGGTGCCAGCTTGCTTCCTGGTATGTGACCTTGAGCAGCTCACTTCCTCTCTCAGCATCTTCCTCTTCTGAAAAGTGGTGATATTAAAACCTCAATGACACAGGGAAGTTGTAAAAATCAAATGCAGGTAGGTGTGGAAGTGCCCGTACACTGTAAAGGGTCAGGGACATAGGGCAAGCTTTCTTCCCTCTCAGAGGGTGCTAACTCACCTGCGGGTGGGCCCTCTGTCTTCCCGGGATCTTCCTGCCTTCAGATGCAGGCAGATGCTGTGCCAGGACTGAGTTTCTCTTCTTCCACCATTTCCTCCAGCTGCCCAAGCTGGGCCCAGCGTCCTACCCAGGGCATGGTACCTGCCAATAAGCATGGGGCTGGCGGGAGCTGCTGACAGCTTCCAGGTACCAGGGCAGAGATGCCTGGCACACACAGGTTAATGCAAGAACCTCTTTCTTCTGGGCATCGGTTTTTTCCCTGAGGAAAGCAGGGTTAATTGGTGTCCCAAGACACCAGACAGTCATTAATATTATGACAGTGGCTGTAGGCAGTTGAAGGGTGGATGATTCCAGAAGACAACAGGGAGAGCCAGTCATGAAGCCTCAGGGCTTCAGGTGCACCCAAGCTTTGGTTTAGGAGGTCATGCCTGTTTGTCCTCCTTTGGTCTCCTGGAGCCAGAGTTCCTCCTTCAGCCACTTAAAAAGTATATTGTTTACTTAGTGGGCCCAAAGAGCTGTCCCAACTCCACAGAGAGATTATTCAGCCTGAAAATTAAAAACAATCTCCTGTACTCCTTAAGTAGGGAAGCAATGATCCATCTTAAGTCAGATTCCCTTTTGACATTGTTTTGCCTCAGGCTCCTTTCCTCTGCTGGCCTCATTAAATGTTGATAATCCCTATGTGGTCTTCAAAATTTAGGGAGACTTTACTTATCTGGGAATTTCTTATCTCTTTCTTTAGTGCCTCCCTTCTCCAAATTGTCCCCCCAGATTGCTGCCAGAGGGATTTTTCTGAACCACAGTTCTGATCTTCTGGCTCAGAAATCTTTTGTTCCCTACTGCCAGTAGGGTGAAGTCCAAATTCCTTAGCTGGGAATCACACACTGCCACAATTCAGACTGTGATTTTGTGAAATTTTCAGCTTCAGATGGATTGATAGGATTTCAATATAAATTAAATCATAGAATATGTATCGTTTATGATTAGGTTCAGAGAAAGCCCAAACACTAGGGGCTTAAATAACACAGAAGCTTATTTCTCAAGTCCTCAGGTGGGCAGTCACCGTTTCTGGGTCTCAGGGATCCAGGCTCCTTTGATCTTGTTGCTGTCCCATTCTCAACATGGTCAAAGATGGCTGTGCAAATTCCATGTTTGTATCCCAGCCAGGAGGAAGGTGAAAGGGCAAGGAAAGGGTACAGGATGGATGCCAGCTATATTTTAAAGAGGTTCCTAAGAAATGGACACCTAGAACCTCTGCTTACATCACATGGGCCAGATCTTGTCAGCTGCGAGGGAGGCAGGAAACACTGTTTATTCCAGCCCACCATGTGCCCGCCTAAGAGTCATCAGTTTTTTGTTTTTTTTTTTTGCGGTACGCGGGCCTCTCACCGTTGTGACCTCTCCCGTTGCGGAGCACATGCTCCGGACGCGCAGGCTCAGCGGCCATGGCTCACGGGCCCAGCCGCTCCGCGGCACGTGGGATCTTCCTGGACCGGGGCACGAACCCGTGTCCCCTGCATCGGCAGGTGGACTCTCAACCACTGCGCCACCTGGGAAGCCCCATCAGTTTTAATTCTTAGCAATAGAATGGTATTTGGGGAAAACGAGAAGCTTCTGACATAAATGTTCTGCCTCTATAACTTAGCCTGGTCCCTTAGTCTGTAATGCTTGTCTCCCTCCCCTGCCTGAGAAAATATTATCATCCTTTAAAGCCCAACGTCAGCTCCAGCTCCAGGGACTTCCCTGGCGGTCCAGTGGTTAAGACTCTGTGCTCCCAATGCAAGCGCCATGATTTCGATCCCTGTTCGGGGAACTAAGATCCCTCATGCCAAACGGAGCAGACAAAAAAAAAAAAAAAAAAAAAATCGGCTCCAGACCCCCAGAGGTACTATTCCCGGGACACTCTGCACACCCCCGAGGTCTCTAACCATGATGTGGTGCTATGAACCTTCCTCCCACCTGTCTGCCCACTCTGAGTCTCTACCAGGGGCCCGATCCTTCTCCATGGCTGCAGGCTCATCACATCCCCTAAGCCCAACCTTGTGGAGTCCCCCTGCAGAACCTAATCCTAACTTGCACTCCTGTAGGCTTTGGGCAGCCTCCCACTCCCTCTCAGACTTTCTGCACTTTCCCCCATTGACCAACTGCACAAATCATCCATCCCACTAACCTTGAGGATACAGAATGGGAGGGACTTGGGTGAGCTGCGGCTGATTCTGAGCCCAGGTGTACAAGGTGGCAAATCTTACCCAGAGGGCACCTGTAGACCTTTCCCAGCCCCAGGATGAAGGCGAGTCCTTTTCTCCAGAGGACACACAAGTTGCTCCCGAAGACAAGAGGATGATGCCGGGGCCCAGGTATGTGCTGGCATGTAACTAGCCTTCAGAGCCAGTTTTCCACATAACTCCACTGCCTAAAATCCCTCAGTGCCTCCCCCATGTCTTGGGGGCAAGTCCTGAGCCTTCCTGCTGCCCACTGCTCCCATCTCAGTCTTTCATACTCCCCCCACGTCCTAGGCAGCAGCTCTACTTGCCTGTGGGCAGTTCCCCGACTGCTAGGCTCTCCAGGTCTTGCCAGACTCTCACGAGTGCTGTTGGCTTTGCTTGGTATACCTTCTCCTGCTGGGCCTTAAGATTGGCTGTGAAAGCCTTGGCTGGCCTCCCTTCCTCTGGGAGGCCTTCCTTAAACCCTCAGGCAGAGCTGCTGTGTCGCCACGGCCCTCCGAACACCTCCGTATCAGCGGCCTCATGAGTATGCTGTGCACTAACTAGGCTTAGCTACTTGCGGGCCAGCCCCACGTCACTCACGGGCAGCCCTGGCCTCAGGCACATGCTAGGCTCTCAGTAAGTCCCCCCGCAGTGAGGCTCTAGAGCTCAGCGACAGAGGGCCAGGTGATGAGGGAGACACCCCAAAGCCTCTGGTTCTTTGCTTTGAGTGAGTGGATCATGAAGCAAACACCAAAAACTCACATAGTGTCCAACTCTTCTCTTTGTCTGAATAAAGCTACTCATTTTTCAGGGCCCACTTTCAAGCTTCACCTCAGGGAGGCCTAGGACAGGACCTTGTTAGGCGCTCACAGCACACTCATCACTATGGTAACTGTCATGGGACCAGTGGTTTGATGCGGGGTTTCTCAACAGCGGCACTGTGGACGTTTGGGCTCACTAGGCACTAGTAGCACCCCCTCAATTATGATAACCGCAGGGTCCCCTGGGAGTAAAATGAGCTCAGGCTGAGAACCATTGGTGTAACATCTATCTCCCCAGTTAGAATGGAAGTTCCATGAGGATGGTCCAGGCACCTGAGACCCCGTTTCCTTGGTTTCTCGGCCTGGCATTCACTCCTCTGTGGAGCTGATCCTCCCCCTGTCCCAGCTTGAGCCGAAGGCCACCTGAGAGTGAGTCAAACCTTCCTTTTTAGAAGATTCTCCTCTGTGGGCTTGGAGGGCTTGAGGGCAGAGATCTGTTTTACTGGCTTTTGTACCTGCCAGCCCCGCCAAGGCTTTGCTTTCAGGGCGGTCAGGAAGTGATGGCTGGAGGACAGGTGGAGGGTGGGCAAGGGGGGCTTCTAGTGCTGGGAGATGGCAAGGGATGGTCCTTCTTATTAGGGGTGACTTCTGTTGGTTTTTGTTTGTTTGTTTTTTTAAGAAGTTCGGACTTTATTAGATACCCGGAGGCTGGCCCCAGGGAAAGCCTTGGCTGGCCTCCCAATTCTCCGCCTCAGAAGCGACAGTGGGGAGAGAAGCAGCCTGCGGAAGGCGGAGGGGCCCCAAGTGGGGGGCCCAAAACCAGTCCTGCTGGTCCGTCTCCCCTCCCACTTGGCTCCGGCTCCTCTGGGATTATCACATCACATGGTGAGGATCTGCTTGGAAGACACGAAAGGCTGCATGGACGCTTCTAAGGCACGCTGGTAGTCCTGCAGTGGGACCTCGGAGCAGGCAGGGGCCGTGAGCTGGCCTTGGTGGATGAGATCGCACAGCGTGAGGATCAGCTCCTTGAACTGGTCTGTGGGAGGTTGGAGGGTGTCAGACGGGGGAGCAACCGCAGGGCTCGGTGAGGGGACATGCGGGCTTCCCCTGCTGGCAGGAGATGGTGCTGGGCTCCAGGGAAGCCTCGAGAGCCCTGGGCTTGGCCAGGGACACGGCGGCCGCTGTGGAGGCGGCCTGGGGCCCGCCTGTGCCCAGGACAGTGAGGGCCAGGGTGGGGACAGAAGCACGGGGAGCAGCCCCAGGAGCTGACGGGCAGGCAGAGTGGTGCTGTGATGGCTCAGACCCACAGGACCTGACTGGGTGTAGCGGGGAGTCCTGAATGGTGGGAGGGCGGAATCACTCAGAGGGGCAGAAGCCAGAAGAGGCATGGGGAGGGGGTGGGTGGTGCCTGGCACACCAACAGATGTGGAACAGAGGAGCTCTGCTCAGGGAAAAGAGCCTTCCCTGAGAGCCCAGGCTCCCTCAGAACTGCACCAGCAGAAGCCACCAACGTCCCCTCCCGGGCTTGCCTCCCACTAAGGACCCAATATGGTAGAGGAAGATGAGAAGTGAAGGCCTTGGCTGAGAAGTACTTTTTCATAGACATCCATTCATTCAACATTCAAATTGAATCGTATCCCCTGCTTAAAACACTTCAGTGCTTCCCATTTCCCTTTAAGATCGAGCCTGAGCTCCTTAAAGAGGATTATAAGGCCTTTTGTAATCTGGCCACAACCTATCTGTCCGGCTTCCCACTCTCTACTGGGCTTTAACACATGCTATTTTCTCTGCTTGGAACAGCCCCTCAGACGACCACTTCCCTCCCCATCACGGGGATAACTCCACGCCATTCCTCAGCTCAGCCTGGGGCCGTGGTCCCAATCTGGGGGCCAGTCCTCCAGGAGAGGAAGAACAGTGTGCTGACTCGGGTTCTGGAGTCAGAGAGACTGGCTGTTCACATCCTGGCTGCACGCCCCGTAGGTGGGGATGACTTGGGGCCAGCTACTTCACTACTCTGAGCCTCTGTCTCCTCCTGTGTCAAACAGAGCTGACAGTAGTTTAAAGAATTATGACATTTAAACTGAGGCAGAGGTTAAGTAACTTGCCCAATGTCCCACAGCTCGCTCAGCAGAACCCATAGCCAGTAATGGTGGAAGCAGGATTTGGGCCTGGGCAGGCCGGTTCCAGAGTCTGTTCTCTTTCCTTGGCTGTCTTCCATGGCAGTCTTCCCCACTGTCAGCTCCTCAGGAGGGCGGCAGGGGGTGCCTTGTTCAATATGGTGCCCCAAGGACTAGCCCACTTTAGTCCAATAACTATTTGCTGACTGTAGCTGTATTTAGAGACTGTTTTCCTTTATCCTGTTGTGGGCCTGGGGGTCCAATCACCTCTCCAGGGCTCAGAGTGGCTGGTCACTTCTGCAGTAGGCACTGCCCTCATGTGACCCTTGGTAATGGGGCCATCATCCACTTACCTGGACTGTGGTCCTTCTTCCACTGGGATAACCAAAAGCCCCGAAGTTTGAGATCCTTAAAAATGAGCAGGCTCTGTGGACACAGGAAGGAGATACTGGGGCTCTGAGGGCAAGAACTTCAGGCGCTGCTTAAGGTATGGACTCCCCCAGGGGCGGGGGGCACTGCCTGAGTTTAGACAACGGTGGTGTCCAGGCCCCTGTCTCCAGGCACTCCCCCGCCCCACCCCACCAGCTTACCACAGAGGCGATGACAGGCTGCTTGGCCATCCCCCCATAGGTCACCATGGTTCCTCCAGGCCTGAAGGGTCCAGAGAGAAGAGAGTGGTCGCAGGGAGAGACAGAGCCCTTCCTGAACCAGTTACAATGCATCTATTCCAACCCTGGCTCCTAAACCTCGTTCTCAGAATCCCTGGGAAGGGTTCAGAAATACAGGTCCCTAGGCCCGACCCAGACCTAATGAATTGGAAGCAAAGCTCTACATTAAAAACGACAGAAAACAAACAAGCCAGCAAACTCCCCTTGCAGATGACCTCGATGTCTAGCCAGGGTTGGGAGCCCAGAGTTAAGCTCCCAGTCAGGCTTTGAGGAAGAGCTGCAGAGGAGAATACTCCCCTGAGCAAAGCTCACAAGCCGAGTCGTGAGTGGAGCCGGAAGTAGATCGGGCCGGGCTCTACTCCACTGTCGGTGTATGACGCTGGGCAACATGTCCACAGCGGGCCACACTGCCTCTCCTGTACACGCTCCAGTGAGACGACGCAGCTAAGGAATGGTGTGGACAGTGCAGAAGACAGTGGCAATTGTCAGGACCTGCTGTCTGACACCCACACCCGCCCCAGCGGTCAAACAGGAGAGGGGCTCATATAATTTTTAAAACGTAAGCTAGGACTTCACATGCCTGACTTAACCTGTGCTCCCTTCGCCACTCCCCTGGCTCTTTTAGGAGTCTGTTGATGAAGGAAGACCCGAGATACATTTTGGGACAACACGAGGGAGGCTCTGTGAACTCCAGGGTGGAAGAAGCTGCTGAGAGAGGCAGGTAACTCTCTGTGCCTGAGGCCGGGGGCCAGTCGGGTCTTAAGTTCCCTTCAACTGCCACCTCCTCTGGAAAGTAGCTCCTGCATGGTGGGGGGGCGAGCCCTCCCTCTGTGGACCCGCATTACACTTGATCTAATCAGAATGGCTACCGTATACTGGGTGTTTATTATGTGCCAGGCACAGGTCTGAGCCCTTCACATGTGCTGGCCAGTGAATCCTCACGGTAACCTCAAGGCAGGACTTTTATGACTCCTATTTCACAGACGAGAAAACTGGGGCCCGCCTCTCATTTGTAGAGCGCTGTGTACAGACCTCAGAGCCCCTTGGACTCACCTTCTGAGGCAGAAAGGGTTTATAACCCCCCATTTCACTGATGAAGAGACTGAGACCTGGATCGTTTTTCACATATGGCTTAACTTTTCATAGGTCCACAGCTAGTCAGCATGAGCCACGGGGTGGATGGCAGCTGGCCTTGGAGGCTGCCCAGAGTAGGGCTGAAGAGGTATGCTCGGGGCCACAGCAACTCGGGCAAGCTGCCTACCCTCTCTGGGCCTCGTCTGGACGGGGATGGGAGCAGTACCCCTCACCTAGGCGATTGTGGAGGGGGTATATCACGCACTCTGCACAGCCTGGTGCGTGGTAAACACTCTGTGACTGTGACTACAGCTCTCTGGTCACATGACCCAAACTGCCATCCAGCCTGAGTTCTAGAGGGTTCCCTCAGTGTCTCAGCCATCTAGGTACCCTGTGGCTACTGAGTGCTAGCAAATATGTGTTAACAAATGTTGGTGCTCTAGTTGGGAAGTGTCCTTTCAGGCGCCCTTCAATTCGACAAGATTATATTGACGGAAAAAAAGAAGGAAAGGACATGCGCTGTCAACACTGTCAACGTCATCCCCCTCTGTGGTGGGACGATAGGTGAGCTCTGTGCTTAACTTTTCCTTTGTACTTTTACATGCTTTCAAGATGTTTTGTAACAGCATGATGTTACCTTTAAAATTAGAATCTATTTTTAAAAGCTAATAAAAAGATTAAAAGCTAATAAGCTAGGACTAAGTGACTTTTTCAGATGCCCCTAGGTTATGAATCCTTACCCGTTCCCCTATCACAGAGCGCCCAGGAGTCTACTTCTGGGGTCCCTAGGAGAACAGAGCTGGACGGTCATCTGTAAAGGAGGAGGCTGAGAGAGGGAGGGCCCAAGTAACTAGGACGTGACGTGGGTCCCATCTTCCTACTCAGGGTCGTGCTGACCTGGCCTTGGCCTGCACTGGCCACTGGGACTTGGTCACTCGGTGGTCCTCCTGTCTAAATCCCGGGAGGGTGCCTTCGTGCACTGGACCCACGGGGCCGAGGGACTTACGCCAAGTGCCGCAGCAGCTCCGTGGAGCTTTTCCCGCCGACACAGTTGAGAGCAAGCTGAGGCTGGGGCACGTCCTGGAAAAGAAGGGACCTGCAGTGAGCGAGCTACCCCTCTGTGGTGGGGTTTGAAGCTTACTAAACAAACAGCACTTCCCTGGCCCAAGGGCTGTGTCAGGAAGGAGCGAAGAAAGTGGGACAGTCATGCCTTCCAACTCCGTCTGGGAAGGGCCTTTTCTTTACCAGCTTAATCCTGTTATCTGTTTTAGGATTTTGTTCAAAACTCACCTCCTCTGGGAAAGAACAGACAAAGGGCACCTATGTTCTGTTTTGACGGACTTCATTTCCCCCTCTTCTCAGCACTTACAACTCAGTTTATATTAGATGTGCTGACCTACTGCTTCAGAAATGTTCTCAAGAGGCGTGTGTTCTCAAGTAAATGTGTGTCCGGTCCCTCCAGGGTTCAGTGATAAGAGGCTGAGATGTGGTTCGGTCACTTACTAGGTGTGCTGGGCAGGGTTAAGGGGCTTTGAGTTCAGAGAGGCCTGGAACCAGCCCGACTCCGCCACTTATGACTGTGTGGTCTCAGTAAAGTCCTTTCTTTTTTTCCAAGTCTTCGTTTTCTCACCTATAAAATAGATAGCACCTACTTTGTAGAGCTTTTGTGGGGATTATCAGATAAAGTATAAGGCAGATGCTTTGGAAATGTGACTCCTTTTCTTTCTCTTCCCTCCTGTACCTCAGTTTCCTCAGCTCTCTCCCAGCTCTGAGATTTACTTCGGCTGTGTGGGCTGACGTAGTTCACCACTGACATTCAAAACTACCAATCACACAGGGTTTCCTAAAGCTTGTCTGTCTCTCCTGCCCCCTCACAGCCCCGGCCACTTAATGCATGTTTTCCCCTGGCTGAGGGAATGGGCTTTATCTTTCCACGAAAAGAGACAAAGGGAGGATTTTGGAGATGTGGGGCCAGTGCCAGCTTTTCTAATTCAAGTGAATTTCTTTCTTCAGGGAGTTGGGCCTGGAGTGGAGGTGCAATGTCCCTCATCACTGGTACCTTAAAGAAGTTTTTCATCTCATGCTTTCTTAGTTCCTCTTCTGTGACAACATGATGGGCCCCCAGATTCTTCAGTCTGTCGGTCAGCTTCTGGATGTCAGGTCTGGAAACCAAACACAATCCAAGGTCCTCATCATATCTGCTCACTTTCTCCACGGAAGGCTCCCAGGATCCCTCTGCCACAGCTGTGAGAACCCGAGTTTCTCTTTGTGGGAAGCTAAGCTGGGCCTGGCCACCAGTCTCATCACACGCCAGCATCTCTTGGCCTCAGTTTCCTCACTGGCGTGAGAGAGCACTGGGTAGTTTCTACTGCTCCTGTCAGCTCAAGGACACTAGAAACCATCTGGGCTCAGGGAGGAGTCACTTCACTTCCTGATTTCTTCTACTGAAACAACAAACTCTGCTTCCTTTTCCCCTCTTTTCAAGGGGCTTTTCAGAGTGCTGTGCAAACACACTCCGGTCCAGGAGTGGCTCTGAGCCTCTTTACCAAGGCAAACAGAACAATTTTTTTTGTTAGCACAACTGAGGGGATGGGGAACTGAAGCGAGTATCAGTTCTCCTGCCAAGGCTGGGCTTCCCTGAAGAGACACAACCATGTGCGTGGATGGTGAGGCTTAAGGAAGTTGGATGATACGTTGGAGAGAGAACAAACCGGGAGACTAAGTTTGTCGTTGGTTGGCTGTGTCTTCCTGAGCAGGTGGCTTCCTCTTTCTGATGACAAACCTGCCCCATCTCCTTTACATCTGTATTTAGTGCACTTCAAAGTATCACACAAATGCAAGGGAAACAAGGGCTCTGCGTGAGTTGGTTCACAGAAAGAATAACTCAGCTTAAAACATTCCCAAATGTGAACTGTGGTTTTAAAAACATGAGGTTTATCACAAGTCAAGAGTCTCAGAAACTCTTAGCTGTTCACTAAGGGCCTTCTCCTTCCTGCCCTCCCTTTATATTTCGGATTCATTCATCCTACAGCCAAAAGCAACTGGACTTCAGTGCTGGTGGCTGACTCAGCTATAAGCCAGCTCCTGCCCGCAGGAAAGGAAGACCGCTTACGCAAGGGCGCCACCTGGTGGAAACATGGGCACCCGCGGGTGCCAGGTGGAAAGGCCCAAGTGGTGTGCTGGGATCAGGCCTTCCCACGCACCTGTCTCGGACCACGTTGATGGTCCTCAGGCCCAGGGCTGCGGCGATCTGGATGACTGCTTGCCCCACTCCACTGTTGGATGCATTCTGGATGACAGAATCCCCTGTGGAGCCAGGAAGAGACTCAAGTTGAGACCTGTAATAGGTCAAGGGCTTCCAGCCTAGAATCCTATTATAGGGCCGGAGGTGGAGTCCTCAGACTCTGAAAGTACCCAGGACCTGGCTGCTGAGCCTTCTCAGTCCTTGGACTGTTGCTCACACTTCTCCCGTGCCCCCCAAACCTCTACAACACCCATGGAGCCTGCCAGGGTTCATCCCGTGCCCCCCAAACCTCTACAACACCCATGAAGCCTGCCAGGGTTCAGCAACTCCAGAGTTCACACTGGATGCAACTTAGACCCTGCTGCATAAATGATTTTGCATCCTTCATCCTCCTCCCAATTTTTATGGCCACAGGTCTCTGCTTAGGTTATTTCTTTGGCTTGCAATGTTTTCCTCTTTCCATCTCCCTTCATTTTCAAATCCTATATATCCTTCGAAGGATTGCTCGAGTGTGGCTTCCTACATGAAGCCTTCCCAGATTCTTCCCCCGTGCATTCCCACAGCACTCTGCGGCCGTCTCTGTTAATGGTCACGGTCAGCCCTGACTTATACTTGGTTGTTATCTCAGTCCATTTCTATCAACAGGCTGCGGCTTCTTGAGGGGAAGATGCACTGCCTCAAAATGGGATTAGAGCTGCACTGGAGAAACTGGCAGCCCCTGAAACAGGGACCTCCAGATAGTCTGTGGTCAAAGCCGAGGCCTAACTTTGGACCTAGCCAACAGGGGAGGCCACGGGCCATGCTGGGAAAAGCATGGGCTCTGGAACGAGACATACTGGGGTGTGAGTCCCAGCTTCTCCACTGACTGTAATGGAAAGTGAACGGGGCGGGATGAGTCCTGACCTCTTTGAACCTGTTTCTCCCCCATGAAACAGGAGTCCTAGAAGCACCCACCGGGGTGCTCCCCATTAGAGCCCAGTGCTGTTGTGTCCGGGAAGGGGCTCTGTTCCCCTGAAATGCTATCTGGGTTTTGAGAGGCAGCAGGGATCTTGTGCTAGAGACAGAGGACTTTCTGGAAGAAGGCCCATCCTCCTTAGCTAGGGTCAGCCTACAGATCGTCACCCAACAGTGGGTCATGAAACCAACCTAGTGGGTTGCAAGCTTTTTTTTTTTTTAAAGTTAAAATCAAGGAAAATAGAATAAAAAAATAGTGGAGTGCATCACACATAGTGAGGGTAAATATTATTCCATGAAACTTTGGTTTTCATTACATATATATTCATATACGTCTATATACTGGAGGACAATTTAAAGTGTAATTCTTACTCTGGGTCAAAATCACACGTTTCACACCAGCCCTGGGGCAGGAAGGTGGAGAGATACACCATGGGCACAATAGGCCACAAAAGGTGGCTGGTGTCACAATAGCCTGATGTGATGACCACAGCTGCAGCCACATCAGAGGGGGTCTGAGGGGAGAGGATGCAGGCGACCAAAACATCTGCTGCACTGGGACTTGAGCAAAGGTCCCTGATCACACCTGCTGGCTTTCTGCACTTCAAGAGACCTAGGGCTGCTCTGCCACAGCTGGGAGAACCGGCATTTGTCTGCAGGAAGCTGGGACTGGTTTTCAGCCAGACTTACGCAGAGCTGCCACCGAAGGTGATCACACTCCGGTATCTCTCCACCTCAGTTTCCTCGTCGGCATGACAGAGCTGGACTGGGTGATCTCTAGGGCCCCTGCCAGCTCCCGGATATGCGTGGTGTGTGGGGTAACCCTCCAACCACGGGGGACGGGAGTTGGTGGGTAACTGGCCCAGCCTCCTGTCACTTAGTTCTGAGGAGGGTTCTGTGAGGGTCTGTGGAGGGTCCCCAGCAGGACTGGGCCCCGGTTGCCCACGGCAGGAATCAGCTTTCGCTGGCTCTTCCTCCTTCCCTGTCCCTGTCCCCAGTCCCTCACTCTTGCTTCCTGGGGTCACCTCCCCAGCGAACTGTCGGCCCCCAGTTCTTTTCTTAGGCTCTGCTTTCAGGGGAACCTGGAATAAAACACCTGGCTTTGTCATTTCCTTGCTGAGTGATCTCATACAAATAACTTAGCTCTCTGGACCTCAGTTTCCTCATTTATAAAAAGGGAGAATGATAGCAGCCGTGCACCTTTACTGTGCTGTATGCCAGGCCCTGTGCTAAGTGTCACACGGCATGTTTCAGTGAGCCTTCAGAACCCCTTACTCTCCATTTTACGGATGAAAAGTCTGATGATTTGAGAGGTCAGTTCCCAGTTAGTGAGGCGAAGCTGGGGTTCAGACCTGTGCTGTGGACCTCATTGCACCGCTCTGACGTCCAGTGCGTTTGACGGGGCAATGCATGGAAAGGCACGTATGTGGACTGGAAAGTGCTCTGGCAGTGCTGAGTGGAAAGACTGACACTAAGTTCAGCATTTTATTGAAAACACAGGGACTGTGTCTATGTTGTCTGGCTTTGTAGCCCCAGAGCTCAGCACAGCTCCATACGATTTTGCTGAATGACAGAATTCCACCCCAAGCTCTAGGGAATGTGACCCTTCAGCGGTTTTCTAGGGTGCACCCCTCATGAGGTTTCAGCATGTTTTCCAGGATCCAAGCTAACACCTTTCCATGTAAAGCGACACCACCACCCCGGTTGGGGCCATCTTCCTCGCAGGTAAGTTCCCAGGCCTCGGGGTCGGGACACAGGTCACACCCCAGTCAGGAGTGCCCGGCCTGCCCACCCACTGCGGTTCCTACCTGGCCGCAGCTGCTCGAAGTCCATCAGCATCCGGTAGGCCGTACAGGGATTGACGCCCAGGGTGGCGGCGCTCTGAAGAGGGATGTCACTCGGAACCGAGATGAGCGCTTCCTCGCTGAACACAGCCTCGGTCTGCCAGGTTCCTAAGTGGGGGGAGGCCAGGGGAGTAAGGAAGGACCCCCTCCATACCCAACCCCACTCCCCGTCCTCAGTGGACGGGCATCGAGGACAGCGGACTTCAGTAATACTTGGAGAAAAAGGAAAATCCCAAAGCCTTTTTGAATGTCTGAGTCCTCGTGATAATTATGTTAGGGAGACTGTGTTAGTCCCACATCAGTTACCAGCAGATTTAGCTAGTGTCACACAGCAGGTGGCTGAGGATCTCACACTACTGGACTCTGAGGGTGAGACAGCAACATCATTACCGGGGCAAGAGAAGTTGAGAAAGCCCCATTTTCCCACTCGGCCCTCATTCTCACCTAAGGCAGGATGACTCGGGTGGTATTATGGAAAAAAGCATGAAAGCCAAAGGCAAAGGCCGAGGTGTGGGACCTGGCTTTGCTGGTCTGCTAGTCTGAGCACAGCACTAAGTCACTGAGATTTGGTGATTCTAATATGTAGATGACACTGGCAAGAAGAGCCTTGACTGGCCTCCCCCAAGAACTGTTGCACAGGGCAAATGAGATATGGGAAGTGAAACAATCCCGTAAACTGGAAAAAAATGCTCATTAACCCCCAGACCACATTCCAGTTCTAGACAAAAGAATAATAAAATGTCCAATTTAAAGTCCTCACTCGGGCTTCCCTGGTGGCGCAGTGGTTGAGAGTCCGCCTGCCGATGCGGGAAACAACTCAACAGGGCAGGAACTGAGGCTGTGACTTGCCCTGTCACCCAGCTCCCCGGGCTGCCCCTTCCGTCTGCAGATACTCATCGGGCACCGGCTGTGAGCCAGGCCCCTCCAAAAACGACACAGTCCTTACGTTCGCAGTGCGCTCACTCCAGTGGAGCAGAATAGGTGAGACACGAACAAGCAAGTACAAGAATTCTAAGTTATACAGAGAGAGAGAGAGAGAGAGAGAGAGAGAGGGAGAGAGGGAGAGAGGGAGAGAGGGAGGGAGGGAGGGAGAGAGAGAAGAGAATTACTTTAGATGGGAGTCCGGGACAGCTTCTCTGAGAAGGCGACAGGCTAAGAGTTGAAGGATAGAGATGCAGCCTCTCAGAATCCACAAAGAACATTCCAGTGGAGGAAGAAGCATGTGCAGAGACTGAGGCAGGACAGACATAGGAATGGAGCAGGAAGAATGCACACTGGAGGGGAGAGAATGGTGGGAAGAGTGGCTGGAGACATGGCTGAAGTGGCACAGGCTGGACGGACATCATACAGGCTTTCATGATCTTGACTCACAGTAACTGTGTGTTACAGTCTAACTCTGTACACATACATACGTAAATACACGTACACATACACAGATTCATAACAGAAGCCAAAATTTCACAGAACAATACTTACCCTACTCTATGTGATGTACTGTTATTTTCTGTTCTATTCTGACCAACTTTAACAAAAGAAAAATTCTGTTTGCAGCCCACTGGATTGATTTCGCTAATGGGTCACAGCCTGCAGTCTGAAAAACATAAGGGCTCAGGGTCATGGCATAAAGAACGGATTTTATTTTAGTGAATAGGAAGCTTTAATTTTCTTTTTCTTTTTTATTTATTTATTTTTTGGCCGCACTGCACGGCATGCGGGATCTTAATTCCCCGACCAGGGATCGAACCTGTGCTCCCTGCAGTGGAAACGCAGAGTCTTAACCACTGGACTGGCAGGGAAGTCCCAGGAAGCTTCCAGGAAGCTTCTAATTTTAGAGAAGTCTGAGGTGATTGGATTTATGCTTTAAGATCACTTTGTTGCTGCGTGAAAAAGACTGTGGCGCGGGAGCGGAGGGATGGGCAGAGTAGGAACAGGGAGGCCGATCAGGGGGCTTCTGGAGGGGCCCAGATGCGAGGTGATGGTTGCCTAGACTTTGGCAGTGGGGATGAGGAAAAGTAGATGGATTCGAATTATGTTTTGAAGATAGAATCAACAGGATTTGATGAGCATTGGGTGACAGGTCCTCACCTGTGCAGGCGGGATCCTGTATAAAGCAGAGAGTCAGACAGATGCAGATTCAAGCCCTGGCTTGCCACGCACTTGCAAAGTCACCTCAGGGAAATGACTTAGAGCCTTGTTAGCTTGGCGTCTGGTGGCTGTGATGTCTCAGGGGCCCTCGGCCTACCCTTCCAAAGCTCTCGAGTGTGACTCATGACCCAGTGGCTGGGGTTCTGACAGTGCCCTGGCTCTACGTGGTCCAGTGTGGGGAGCAGGGGCCAGCCTAGACCGCTAACTGTGCTGCAGGAGGGGAGAGCCAAGGTGGGCTTTAGGGGCCAGGAACTGGCGATAGGAGGCAGGAACACTCTTTATTAAAGGCTGTGTCAATCCCAGAGTAGATTTCTGGCTGAGAAAATAAGTGGTTGAAAAACTGAAGGACTGCTTTGGAGTCCAGGAGGCGCCTTGTCTGTCTCTGGGCTTGGTGCAGCCTGGTTTCCAGATCTTCAGCGTCATCTTCATAACTATCACCCTCATTCATCTTAGTCAACGTTTACTGTACTCTACTCTGTGCCAGACGCTTAGTGAATGGCTTTCTGTGCGTGAAATCAAAGGTGTTTTCTACTTCCCCTTAGTGGCAGGACAATGGAAATCCAACCCTTGACACGGATTTCTGGGGCTTGGCAGTCCCTAATCCTCTTCTTAAGAGAACCTGGGTGGGATGGGATGGGGGCAGCACCCACGTCAGCCTCCAGGGCTTTAAAGTAGAAACCCTTAGACTTTGGAGTTGGAGAGACCTGCTTAAAAGCACTGGCTCTGCCACTCACTAGTTGTGTTGACTTTTAATGATCACTTCACCCTTTTTGAGTTGCAGTTTTTCTAATCTATGAAATACGGAGAATAACACTCCCACTGTAGTGTGAAGATTAAGTGATGACATTGTACAGCCTGTCATTGTGCCTGGTACACAGTAGGTGTGGAACATCCCTTGGTCTCCTTTTCTGATCTGAATTCCCAGGCCTGAGTTCTGAGGACTCCCATTCCACACTCACATGCACCTGACCCTTAACCATCTCTGTCATCTAACGCAGGGGTCCCTAACCTATGGCCCATGGGCCAAACTTGGCTCACCACCTGTTTTTGTAAATAAAGAGCTTCATTGGAACATAGCCCACTTTTTATGTATTATTTATGGCTATTTACATTGGCATGGTTGAGTAGAAGTGGAATGGCCTGCAAAGCCTAAAATATTTACTAATTCGCCCGTTAAGAAAAAAGTTTGCCGCAAATTTAGTGTTTGCAAAGATCATTGTATGTATTCCCTCAGTTGAGACAGACAAGGCAACGACTATTAGCTCCATTTTAGAGATGGGGAAACTGAGGCTCAAAGTAATTGTGATTTAAACAAGGTCATGGGGTGGTGGGGTGGTGGTGGTGGAAGGAGGGCCTGTATCTCATTCCCAGGCTAGTGCTTGCTATGCCCCATGCTGCCTCAGGGGGGTTTGAGTGTTTCCAACGAGAAAGCCAGTTCACACATTAGCTGGCTCTGTCTCCCTTGGGATTGGTTGCATGTGGGAAAAAGCTGGCTACAGGCGCAGCAACAGCTGAGTAGCTCAGTGCATGAAAAATGCCCAAGATCTGGCCAGTTGAGGACTTATCTCTTTAATGACAGCTACTCTACTAAACGGCAGTCTTCACTAGAAGAAAGACCGTGCCTGTTCCCTGCTGTGTGTTAGAGCCTGGCACCCTCAGATGCTCACAAAATGTCTACTGAATAAACTGAGTTAATTAGCATCCTGACAATGATAAAATCCTCACCCCCATCCTCTCCGACTGCTTTAAAAGAATCACCTTTCCTCCGGGGAGGAGAAATCCCAGCTCTGGCTATCACCCCCCCCACACGTGCAATTACGCACACACCTGGCACATGTCCTTTATTCTCTCCAACCTCACCAAGCTTCTAGGCCCACCCCGTCTCTCTAGTCCTACAGCATTACTTGCTCAGGCCCTCATCGTCTGAAGCGTGGATTGCCCAGCCACCTCCTCACTGGCTTCCTGCCTCCACCCTCTGCCTTTCCAGAGCATTCTCTGCACTGCACAGATCTGATCAAATCATTCCTCATGTTCACTCTTCATCAGGCCCCCAGTGACTGTGGATGCGAGCCCTGCACGACCAGGTCCCAGCCGACCCCTCCGGCCTCTTCTCCCTTCCCCCTATCCACCCATGACCCAGCCATACTGAGCCACCTGCACTGTGATGATGCCCTGCCTTCTCCATCACCTTTGCTCATGCCGCATTCCCTGCCTGGGAAGCCCTTCCTCCCATGGCTGTACTTCTACTGTCTTCCAGACCCAGTTTAAGCATCACTTCTCTGAGAAGCCTTTCCTAATGCTTCCCACGATAGGGAACTCTTGCCTTTGTGTTCATCCTGTGATCACACCACTCATCACACTGCACTGCATTAAGTGCTCTTTCCCCACTCCCAGCCAAGAGCACTTTGAGGGCAGAGACTGTGTCTGACCCAGGTTGTGTGCCCTTCACTCTGCACGGGGGCTGGCCCGAAGCACCAGTCAGTATCCACTGAATCCTTACACATCTCAATTTGTTCACCTGGCTGTGCTCTTTCACTGCCAGGGGACTTTCGGGGAGGGTGGGGCCGTTCTTGGCACTTCCCTGATCTCAGAGAAGGAAAGAACTTCTAGTAAGTAGACTCCTGGTGCTGTCTTCTCTTGCCTGGTACATTTTTCTTTCTAGAATTGCTCCTTCCTAACCTCTGGGGCTGTCGACCACAAGGCCTCACTCTGTACCACAGAGGTTGGCAAGACACTCAACCAGGGCAATTGGAGTGGCCTAAGCCCACCCCCTAGTGATAGGTTCAGGGATGGGCAAGGATCCAGACAGGGCTGGTCAGAGCCCTTCTGGGGGATGGATATGGTTGTATTGGACACATTGTGGAGGACATGCTTCTTTGTTTGCTCTCAGGATGATGTAAACCTCAGGCTGCTGGTGGCCATCTATGAAAGGTATATATCAGAGTGGGTCTGAATCTTACCTCCACCACTTATTGGCTGGGTGACCTTGGGCAAATTGCTTAATCCTTTACATTTACTGTAGTCTCATCTGCATAATGGGAATGGTAACAGTATCTACATCATGTTGTGGGAATGACTGAGTAAATATAGGGAAAGTGCTTACAACAGTGCCTGGTACAAACGGAGTGGTCAATATTTGTTGCTATTCCTATATCACTGTGTGGGGAGATCCCATTGGAGAGCTAATGAGAATAAGAGAAAGAGGTCTCATAGCATTGGTGTTTCTGGATCCAGCTGTGCCTGAAGCCTTCCACCTCTTGCACTTCCCAGTTCCACAAACCAATTAACTTCTTTTCTGATAAAACAAGTTTGAGTTGACTCTCTGCAAGTTATAACCCAAAGGGTCCTCCCATTGGAGTGTAGCGGGAAAAACGGAGGAGACAAGGGTCCAAGGGGCTCTCCTTTTAGTTAGCTGTTTGCATTTGGACAAGGGCTTCTTCTTAGGTTTCAGTTCCTCGTATGTCCAATGGGGTGAGGTAATGTTTGTACCTCAAAAACGACCAAGTACGAAAACACAAATCTCAGCAAAGACTCTTTACCACATGTCACAGAAAACCCTAACTTTCAGCATGGCTTTCGCAGGGCCTTCCCCAGGCGGCCCCACCTGCTCTGTAACCTCCCCTTCACTTTTCCAGTCTTCTCTCACATGCTCATCCTCTGCTGTGGCTACACTGGGTTCTCCTCCATTTCCCAAACTCACCCTTGTGTCTTTGCTCATTTCGTTTCCTCTAAATGCCACAATTTGCAGCACATCTCTACCTACCAAAATTCATCCATCAAAGGTCCCTTCCAATGAAGCCTCCTCCATGAAGCCCTGATCCTTCCTTAAGACTGTGTCTCTCTCACACGGAGTCGCCAGAAGTACCCTCTGCTTCTTGTGAACTTGCAGCACTCCCTTTATGGAGGTTGCTGGTTTGGAGATTACCTCAATTAGATTTTACCCTCCTGGAGGGAAGGGGCTGTCTTATTTGATTCCCCATTGCGCCCTCCATTCCCTAGGGATGTAGGGATTCAGAGATTCATAGCTCCGATCAACATGCGTCCACAGTGATGAGAGCAGGTGTATCACCTCCTGAGCAAAAGAAACAGAACTGCTGCTCTCCTGGTCCAGCTTCCACCCCCACTGGAGGTGGGTATATGGACTTCATAATAAACCCTGTGCTGCTTACTTACAGAGACAACGAACGGACGTGTATCTCGCGGGTGAGATAGGATCTGAAATAACAAAAAGCTGCAGACACCTGGAGAAACTCACCCAAACCAGCATTCGCTGGAATCACCCAGTCTCCTGGCTTCACCCTGGTCACACTGCTGCCCACTGCTACGACCTGTCCAACACCTTCATTCCCTCCAACAGCAGGCAGCTTGGGAAGGAGGCCATAATTTCCTAAGGGAGAAGAGCACAGAGCATCATCCAGTGAAGCTTGGGCAGTGAAAGAGCATGGACTTTGGAGTCAGACAGACCTCAGCCTGTTCTGGCCTCTGCCTCTGACCAGCTGTGTAACTAACCAACCTCTCTGAGCCCGAGCTTCTTCATCTGTAAAGGGGGATAATACTCCTCAGCTTCATGGTTATTATGAAGATTAGATAAGATAATGTAGGAAATGAGCCCAGCATATCGCACACTTCACAAGGGTTGGTTTGCTCCCCGTTGCAATCTTCCTAACTCAAAAAGCCTCACATTCCAGGGAGGGGAGGCCAGAGAGGGCTCACACGGCCTGTAGACGGCTCATCTGGAGAACAGCTGCTGCTAATCACAGGAATTTCACACCCACACCTGGGGAGGAATGAAACCGAGGTGGCGGCTAAGCAAAAAAGCCAATTAACATAAGCCACAGAAACCAAGGTTACCTTGGATCATATTAATGTCAGATGGATTGACAGGGGCTGCCAGCATCTTCACATGGACGTCTGATCCACCCACAGCAGCCAGCTCCAGGTTCTTCAGTCTAAGCACAAAGCCAGAGAGAGATGTTCATGTCAGCCAGGCTAGCCAGGGAGTCTTTTGCTCAAATCATCTCCCCAAAGTAGGTCAGGCAGCAACATTTTTGAGCTGCCATTGTGCGCCCAGGAATTAGGGTTGTTAAGAAAGAGAGGAGCTGTAAGGAATTAGTACAGGACACAGAGTAATGCTCATTAACTGCAAATGGAAAGTCCCTAGTGACCTTTCCACTCCACCACCCACTCTAGCGCAGAAAATAGCTAAAACTCCTTTGGACATTGTTTAGTAGTGGTTAGCGATGCTAAGAATCACCTGGTATACTAATATTATGGATTCTCAGGCCCCTGGGCTGACCTACTGAATCAGAATCTCTAGATAAGGGGCACCCCAAGTGGTGAGGGAAATAGAGATGGCCCATGGAGTTGGGAAAGAACTCCCTGGGTGACTGTGGTTCACCCCCTGGAAGGATGTCCCTTCTGTTTGAGGATCTGGTCTGTCAGAAAGGATGCTGGATGGAGAGCTGCGGGCCTCAGGTGTGAAACTCCATCACAGGTTGGCTGCATCACGGCAGGCAGGTTTCTTCCCTGCTCTAGGCCTTCGTTTCTCCATTTGTAAAATGGGGGTGATGCCACCCTCACCCCCACTTGCATTTGATCACTTCCAAGAGCTCTTCCCATTTCAAACCTGGGTGGTAACTCAGAGTGCTCACAGTGGGTGTGCTGTAGACATCAGGGGACTAACGTCTTTATCCACTGGAATGTTGGTTAATGGGTAAAACCTGCCCAGTGGCACTGCCCATGTGCTGCTTTTTTTTTTTTTTTAATAAAAGGAGACCTTCCAACCAGAAAGGACTGATCAGTGTATTAGACCAATGGATCCTCATGACTTTTAATTATCAGAGATTCCTTTTCTGTCTCTCTCCATACCTCTGAGACTTCATGTTTGCAGTGCTTTTCTCTGCCCAAATGTACTTGTTAATAATTCTCCTTATTTTTACTCACCAAAGGCAGATATAAAAGCCAACCAGAGGTTCTTAGCATTAGGCAACAGTGTCACTGCACTAAGCTGATGTAATTCCACCCACTTCCTGCTGAAATCTGATCTTTTAATTATACCTGAGGCTCCACTTGGGGTAAAAGTGTGATTTCTAAGAAATCGCTTGTACTAAGTAGTAATAATTGTGACAGGCATTTGTGAGGTGTTTATTATACACCAGGTATAACACACCTGTGCTAAGGGCTTTAAACACATAATCTAAGATGTAACACCCCTGTGATGAAAGTATGACTATTCCCATTCTATCAAGCAGGAAATGAAGGCTCCGCAGTGTAAGAGAATTGGTCAGGGTGGGGCTTATCCACTTTAAGAGTTGGCTCTCTTACTTACCTTGCTCTAAACCAGTACCTGAAATGAGCATGGGAATCCCTCTGACTGCCTACGAGGACCCCTGGGGACCCAACCTGGGAATCCCTGTACTGGATTATGACCAAAGTAAGGGAGGCCATGCTTTACCATGATTGAGAAACAGCTGCAAAAAACCAAAATAAAAACACTCTCTACAGAAAATGGTTAACTAGGAAGGAGTTGATGACCAGGGCAGAGAGAATACAGAAAGGGCTTTTTTTTCCCTTTCAGGTTAAGTATTAAGGAATGTATGTTTTTGTTTTTGTTTTTTGCGGTACGCAGGCCTCTCACTGCTGTGGCCTCTCCCGTTACGGAGCACAGGCTCCGGACGCGCAGGCTCAGCGGCCATGGCTCACGGGACCAGGCGCTCCGCGGCATGTGGGATCCTCCTGGGCGGGGGCACGAACCCGTGTCCCCTGCACCGGCAGGCGGACTCTCAACCACTGCGCCACCAGGGAAGCCCGGAATGTATGTATATATACATAGCTGTCGTAATAATAATTACTGTTTGAGCATGTACCAGTCAGGCACGCAGCTGAGTGCTTTCCGTGTGGGCTTTCATATTATTCTGATTTTACAGCGGTGGAACAAAGGCGCAATAAATAACTTGTTTCAGGCCACCAAAAGTCTAAGTTGCTGATATGGTTTGAACCTGGCAGTCTGATGCTAGAGAAGCCGGCTGGTGAAGGGCTGACCCCACACCACGCAGAGGGCTGCAAGAGAAGCCTGGAGTAGTGGGTAGCCTTGACCATTGCTGGGCCTGCTTGGGGAGCTGGGGGCCAGGGGGAGGGCTCCACAGCCTCTCCACCAGGATAAGGAGGGAGGCGTCAGCCCAGACGGCACTGTTTCTCTGTGAACACATATGTAAGCCTGCCCTCCAGAGAAAAATCCTGTCCAGAGCAAATGGATTGTGGACTAGCTGCCCCTTTATATCATCTGTACTGCTTCTCTCTTGCAGTTTGACAGATAATCAGAGTTTTTCTGTAAGCTGACAGAGTCCACGTGCTCAAGCTACTTAAAGACATTTTTTTCCTGCACATTTTCTACACTCTCTTCCATTTTGTCCCCTAAAGCATCTTTTGACTCTCTTCTTGGCCCTGAAAAAAATCACTTGCTCCACCCTCAGTGCTCCCATTACACAGATGGGGGTGACTATGCCATTTAAGACCATCTAGTTTATGAAGTCTTTTCATACATTTTCTTCAACTGATCACAAAGCATAAATTAACATTCCTTTTCCAACTCCTGGGGCCGGATGTCCTCCAGAGTTCAGGCCCGTGTGTTAGCTGCACCTCTCCCTGGGGGATAGGCAGCACTCCCATCAGACACATTGTTCCTGAAGCAAAAAGTAGGAATATTCACACTACGTGGGTTGAACAGTGACCATATAAAAACTTCACTCCAGATTAGGTTTTGCCTCCAAATGAGTTATGAAAAAACAAAACTGCTAGTTTTCAGAGCTTTCTGGATTTTGGAGTGCAGATATGACTTCGGATTTGAATCCAGGTCTTTCAGACTCAGTTCAGGGTACTTTTTACTTTTCACTGAGTTTTAAAGTCAGAATGTGTGTTGTCTCCCTACTAGGCTGTAAGCTCACGGAGGGCAGAAAACTTTTAGTCTTAACTCAGTGTTCAGCACAGCATCTGGGACCACAACAGTGCTGGAGAATGCTTCTTAAAGAAATTGTCCCATTTTCCTCTTTAGTGAGAAAATCTGGTGCAAAAGCGACAGTCAGGGAGTCAGGGGAGGGGCTCACACCCCAAGGACTTAGCTATTGAGGCTGGTACTTGCTCTCCCTGGTCCTGGGCTGTTTAGGAAAATACCGCTGAACGATGGGTACAAATAAAAACGGAGATTATCCTTAAGGGAGTTCAATCTAAGCAAAAACCCACGCCTCGTTTCCTCACAGGAGTGCAGATCAAATCTGCAGTACGTTTGTAATTCTTAAAAATCTAGATGGCCGTGGTCAGGATAAGAATACAGGTAGCTCTCAGTTCATAGATGAAGGGTAGAACATGGATTTGGAGTGGAACAGGTAGTCCTGGGTGTGAGTCCTACCTCAGTCATTGACCAGCTAGCTGAACCTCACAGTACTCATCTGTGGAATGGGAGAACACTAGAAGTCAGCTCATGGATTAGGTGAGTTAATGGACATAAAGCACTTGCTAGAGTACCTGATACACAGTAGATGCTGAAGAAATGTTAGCTGTTGTCAGAGGTGGGAATATCCAAGGAAACCTTTGAAACAGCTGGCTATACCTCTGAAAAAAATCAATGAATCACTCAAAGGAAGACGGCAACTTTTCGGAAAATTCAAGTAAATTTAATTAAACAAATATTTATCAACAGTCCTACTAAGTGCCAGGGACTGTGCCAAGGGCTTTAAAGATGAAAAAAATAGTATCTCCTGCCCAGGAGACTGATGGCGTGGGGACTCACATGTGGAAACACTGGGAGGGCGCTTGTAGTGCTAAAGCCAACTGAGTGTGTGACCAGCTGGAGGGATAGCAAAGGGTTACCAAAGGGACTTAGGAAGGTGTGATATCTTAGCTGAAGCTTGAAGGATAAACAGGAGCTTATGGGGTGGACTGAGAGAAACGAAGGATTTCCTGCCAGAGGGAATGGTAAAGAATCTGACCTGATGGTAGGCCAGGCACAGGTGCAGTCTAGGTTGGAGTTGTGGGAATGGAGAGAAGGATCTGATAACCTGGAATCTCTTAAATAAAAAGTGGCATTGATATCACTTGGCGACTGACTCCATGGGGGTGGCTGGGGAGTCTTTGATGGCTCCCAGGCTTGGGCAACTGGATGTTGAGATAGGAGGAAAGAAGAGTGGCTTGGAGTGGGGAGGAAGGTGTCACATCTGAAGCCTGAAGCAGGTGGCCTGCAGTACGGAATGGAGCAGAGGGTGCTCTGCACTGGACACACAGGTGAGTCAGCTGCGTGTAGGTGGAGTCTAGGATGGTGGATAAACTCATTCTGGGTGGTCTGGCTGGACAATTAAAGCTCCAGACACTGTGCTTAGCGTTCATATACTAGATGCTGTTGAGTCCTCAAATTGTCTGGAGGGTGTCGTCACCCCAATTTTCAGATGGGAACTGAAGCTCAGAGAAGTTAAGTAACTTGCCCAAGGTTAAGCTGTTAGTAAGTGGCAAGACTTGATCTTAAGCTTGACTCCAAAGCTCAGACTGTCGAACACTAAGCCGGCATCCCTTACACTGTGTGTGTGGAATCTCTGTCCTGGGAGATATTAATAGGTATTCCCTGGGGTCCAATACTTTTGGGAAACGCTGCCTACTAAACTCCCTTTATAAGATTCAAACTGCACATTACAGTCATAAAGGCTCTGAGAAGTCCTGCAGTAAAGAAACCCACGTGGCTTTGTGTAACCCAGAGTTTCCAGAGTTAACTCAGCTGAGAACACTTCCCTCACAGCACGCTGAGTACCCCAGACAGCAGTTTGAAAAGTGCTGCACTGGGCTGCAGCCTGCTCCCAGTTCTCTTCTTTGTCTTCTGGGAGCCTAGCTGCTCCGCACCAGCTGAAATTCACAGAAGTGGGAGGGAAGGGGAGTGGGGCAGGAGACGGAAAGTTGAAGCTGCAGACAGAGGTGGGTGAGGGCGGGGACAGGCCTGACACAGGCTGCTTGCGCAGGGGGAGGTGTGTTGGTCCAGCTGCGTCTCACCAGGAAGACCAGCCCCAGCCTGCCCCACGGAATGCCATCAATACTAGACACTGCCGTTCCTGCAGACAGTTCTAACAGTGTCGTCAAGGATACCATTCTGCCGAGACAGGAAGGAAAACCGGGCCGAGTCTGAATTCCAGAGTTGGACCTCGGGTGTAATGATAGCCATTTCTTCCTTGTTTTTTTTTGCTTTAAACTCACCAAAGGAACTGGTGGCTGTGTTATGGAGTGCAAAGGAGGCACCCAAACACAGCCTGGCTGGATCTCAAGACACTTTCCCAAGACTGTTCAGTCCCTTCCCCTGTGAGTAGTGGCGCCACGCGACTCGGAGGGATGCCTCTGCCTTCATTCGACAGATCCCACACTGGATAAGGTCACAATGGCTCCTTTGAGGCAAAGGCTGTACACCTGTGATGCCATATGAACTACAAGGGAGACAAAAGCAGGCAGAAGAAAGAGCCTTTTGAGAGGGGGGAAAAAGAGGCCAGTACTCTGGGGCCTGGCTCAGTTATGCTGGCCGTGTAAGGCGGGCATCAGCCAGCTCTGCTAAGATATCTTTCCTGCCTTCCGCATTTAATTAGCAACCATTTGTACTTATCTTGCATCTTCCACTCAATCACCTCAAAGTGGTCCCTCGTCATTTTGCACAGAAGAGTTGTCATGGGCCACGGAGACTTTCTCCTCTGTTCATTACAGAGCCAAGAATGTGCGTTCCATCACAGAGCTCTGGGGGCAGGTAGCTGATGTCTTACGTGGCTCTCCCGGGTCTGTCTGCAGTCCCCGTGGTCACAAACAAGCCGCCTTCTGTGATTTAGTGAAGTGCTGGGCATTTGATTAATCGTTAATAAGCAGGGCACAACCGGGCAACTGTGGAGGAAGCAGGGGATGCTGGTGGCCACAGCTGGGGGGCTTCTCATGGAGTCCTGGGCTCTCTGCCTCTCCCGGGCAAAGCTCACGGGTTCTGTGTTTCTTCGTGGTGTGCGGACACTCCCGCTTTCCTCCCTGCGCCTCTTCCGGGTTCTCTGCCTCCAAGTCATCTTGCCTTCCCACCATTCAGGACTTTTTGTTCTGTAGCACAATCGCTTTGAATGCAAGGGAATCAGAGACAGATGGCAACTTGTGCAAGTTTCTACCCAGGGTTGGCAAAGAAACCCTCTCCCTACCCTCTCAATCTCCTACTTCCCTCAACTAAGATTACCAGAAAGGTCGCAAGCCCCATAATATTCTACATCTGCTAACATCAGGAAACTTGCGTGAAGGGAGCTGCACAGAGCCTGTTGCTTCGTCTGCTGAGGCCTAACTCTCCTTGCTGCCTCAGAGAGCACGACTGGGCCACAGCAGGGGGCAGAGGCCCTGCCTGCAGCTGCTTTTCTCTTTCATGGGTAGGACGATGACCATGCAGCCCCTGCCTGCTGGGCCTCTGATTGTGTAACTAACCAATGGCAAAGGGGGCCCTTGGTGAAATCTTGTGCCCAGGACCCCTTATTTCAAGTCACATCGTTGCTCCCTGGAGCAAACACTGGCGAGCAGGCAGTGCAACACCTGCTTCAGCTTCACAGACTTGTCAGAGCTGGACAATTGTTGGATCAGAGGACTCAAGCCTCAGAACCATTTCCACGGCTGCGGGATAATGTTGAGAAGGGTGCTGAGGCCTCATCTTGTCTTGGCAGGAAAAAGTGTTGTTTGGGGAGAATGAGGCAAAGAGGTGTGTAGGTTTTGAGGTACATAGAAAAGGGAGCTGTGAAGATTTGTCACTGGCACAGAAGACAGGGCGGGGGGATGGCACGCATTCCCATGTTTCCGGCTGCTGACCTTGGTCAACCCCTTTCTTTTATCAAAAAACAAATGAAAAGAATGGAATAGTACAGGGAACGATATTCAGTATCCTGTAATAATCTATAATGAAAAAGAATATGAAAAAGAATATGTAGATATAACTGAATCACTTTGCTGTATACCAGAAACTAACACAACATTGTAAATCAACTATACTTCAATAACCCCCCCCAAACAGAACAAAACAACAACAACAAAAAAAAAAAACTGAAAAGAATGGAGACTTGAGTGATGTCCTCATTCTAACAATGGGTGGCGTGGGTGGGACTACAAGCCAGGCCAGTGCTCTTGCAGGTAGTCCCCAATGACACACCTTGAGCCACAGATTAGCCTCATGTTATCTTTGTTTTTCCTTCTCTAAAATGAAGACCCTTCCCACGCCATCCAGGGTGGGAAAGACCTGGAATCACACAAGCGTGCTTGCAGGAGCTGCTAGGAGAGGGCCGGATGATAAGAACTTCCTCCCAGACACTCTGCACGTTGGAAAGCCCTGGTCTACGGTGCAATCCCTCAGAGGTGTGCTGCCAAGTTTCACCCTCAGAGGAAAGAATGAGGAAAAGAGGGTAGAAGGGCTGGGGCCCAAACCCGGCCGCGTCATGTGAAGTCAAGAGGGAAGGTAATGTAACGGTGTCACAGGATGTGAAATCCAGCTTGAGTCTGAATCCTGTGACTTCAGGCTCGTCCCTTCTGAGCCTGTTTCCACAGATTCCTCCCTCAGAGATCACATATGAGGGCGCCCAACAAATATTCCTTAGTCAGACACACCACATTTTCTCTTCCCTCTGGGCTTCTGCCCATGCAGGTTCTTCTACTTTCCCTCCTTGTATATGGCTCACCTGATCTTCTGGGGGACTCAACTTAGATCTCATGTCTTCAGAGAAAGCGTTCTGACCACCCCGAGGGGGTAGGGTCGGGTGCTCATCTTCTGGGTGTCCACAGACTCTAAACATAGATATCATAGCACTTACCCCCTGGATCATCTCCTGGACTAGAACGTGACCTCCTTGAGGGAAAAGGCCACAGATTATCAATCTCTGTGCCTTCAGCACCTAGTGCTCAGTAGGCCCTTGAAGAGTAAATGCTGGTTCACATGGTAGGTGCACAATGAGTTCTGTCCTCTCCTCCATTCATGACCACAGAAAATAGCTCCAGGAGACAAACAAGCAAACAAATCCCAGTTCTTAGGGTGCCAAACCAGAATGCTAAATTTTTCTTCAAAATACTGTAATTCTGTTTAAAAACCGAGTCATTTGCACAGAGTTTTGGTTTTAAACACTGACATCAACTGTAAAAAAGAAGAAATCCCCTGAGAGTAAACAGTGCCCTACAGTGAGAACTCACCACCTATACACCTGGGTCCCCATCACATGCTCCCCCAAATTCCATCTGGCTAAGACAGAAAGGGTATTTGTCCGAAGGTTTCACAGCTTCATTTCATTCTGTGCTAGCAGCAGGCAGGTGAGAAAGCCATGATGACTAGGATGCTGTTTTATGAAAGTGTCAGGATCCTGAAAAGGGGACGAGACAGAGCACAGCACTCCTACCATCTTCCCTGGGGGTGGGGAGGGGGCTGTGCTTCCTATGAAAAGCAGAGACTTGGGGTCAGCTGAATGACCTAGAATTTCCCCTTCTCTTCTGACCTATCTTCTTCCCAGTATTATACTCCATCTCATGCTCAAAAAACATTTGCGATGACTGTCATTGTTTCTTCAGGCCTATGTCTATATTGTGGACCTTTAGTAAAGAAGGGACATCCTAGTTGTATGATCTTGGGCGAGTGACTTTCAAGTGTCTTGAGCCTCAGTTCTCTTATCTGTAAAATGGTGATAGCAATGAGCAAACTGGGTTACTGTGATTTTTATTTATTTTTAAAATTTAATTTTAAAAAATAAATTTATTCTATTTATTTATTTTTGGCTGCACTGGGTCTTTGTTGCTGCACGCGGGCTTTCTCTAGTTGCGGTGAGTGGGGGCTACTCTTCGTTGTGGTGCGCGGGCTTCTCTTGTTGCGGAGCACAGGCTCTAGGTGCATGGGCTTCAGTAGTTGTGGCTCACGGGCTCAGTAGTTGTGGCACACGGGCTTAGTTGCTCTGTGGCATGTGGGATCTTCCCGGATCAGGGCTTGAACCCGTGTCCTCTGCATTGGCAGGCGGATTCTTAACCACTGCACTACCAGGGAAGCCCCTACTGTGATTCTTAAAATCCATAATATACGTGGAGAACTTAGCCCAATGCCTGCCTCATGGTAGGTACACAATAAATGAGAGCTGTTTTTACTACAAGACCCAGGGAACATCAAGTTCTAAAATGGGACTTCCAGGAACAAAAGGAAAGAGGACATTGGAGTTTCTTGGAATTATGTCATAGAGAATCCAGAACTCTGCATGAGGGCTGATGGTCACGGGAACCTCTGAAAGTTCTGGAATGTTTGTAATTTTCTCCTGCAGTCTTGCTTCATTTAGGTCAGCAGTTCAATTCTTTACATGAAAAAGGCCCAACTGCTTATTTAGGGGATTCATTTTGGGCATAAAAGAAAGAAACTCTAAGAGACCAAAGGAAAAGGCCTTAGTAGAGAACAGCTGGAATGTCTGGGGCCAAGTGGAATGAAGAGAGCGACATTCAGAATGTTGACACAAGAACAGGAGGTCCCTGGAGGCCTCATTCTGAGGAGTTCTGCAACCTCTCAGATCTGAGCAGACTCTTTCTCCTTCCCTCCCTGCTGTTCCCAGAGCTCCGCCCACAGTGCAAGTATCGCAAACCACAGCAGGTCGGGGAATACTCTGCTCAGACTCTGCTCAGACACCATGACCCCACCTGGTGTAACCTGACACATCCAGTCACCAGGATGTTTAAAGGACACCTGATTCTTTCTGTGACAGTGTGGTTACCCTAAACCACCTAAGACATGACTACAAAGAAGAGAATCCCAGCCTCTGGCCTCAGTCCACACACGATCAAGTCAGGTCACCTGAATCTGGGTCAGGAGGGAAAGCTGCCCTTCAGGGGCAGAGAGAATTACTGCGTACCTGACAATCCGTATCCACAGGGCAATGGTTTTCAACCCTGGCCTAGGCATCAGAGTCACTTGGAGAGCTTTAAAAACTCAGATGTTTAGGGCTGTTCTAGACCCGCTACGTACCTCGGGAGTGGCACCTGGGAACACATAGTTTCCATAAGTGCCACAGGTGACTGAGATGTGAGGCCAAGCTTGAATACAATGCTTTGTGGAAGTATCATGTCTTGAACTTCCTGGAAATTATCGGGGTCCCACACAAGGAGACAAGCTGTCTTTCTTCCCTAAGTGGCATCTGCAACCAGACCGGTCTGTTCTAGCTTCCCTGACTCTCCAAGGGGAGGGAATCATTCAGGAGGCAGCTGCACTCAGTTGCCTAACCTTCCCAGGCCTTTTTTCAGGGTCCCTGCACATTGGAGACGCCTTCCTCATCACCACAGAACTCAATAAAAGGTGCACTTATTACAGAAATTAGATTCAGATTCAACAAACGTTTTTGCAGCTCCTATTTTGTGGCAGGTCCTGCACCAGACGCATAAATGACAAGCCTGTGAGAGAGGCACTACATCGTTCCTGTTTGGGGTGCACTCTTGGAAAAGGAGTGTTCATCAGAACGTTACCAACTCATTACAGCAATCCTCAGGGAGTTGTCTTCCCAACATGGTGATTTATTACCTATGATCAACATACAAATTGGGGTTTATTGACTGACGTGTCTTCTCAACATTCTTTTCAATTGCTCTAATGGTGGATGTGGCTAGGCTGAGTGCATGACTGTGAAATTATCTGAGGCTTAACCCCTTTGGCTGTCAAAACACCTAGCTTGTATTTTTTTTTTAAGTAAAAATATGGAACACTTCACAAATTTGCATGTCATCCTTGCGCAGGGACCATGCTAATCTCTGTATCGTTCCAATTTTAGTATATGTGCTGCTGAAGCCAGCACTCTAGCCTGTATTTTTTTAAAAAAATAGATTTATTTATTTATGGCTGTGTTGGGTCTTCTTTGCTGTGTGCGGGCTCCTCATTGTGGTGGCTTCTCTTGTTGTAGAGCACGGACTTCAGTAGTTGTGGCACGCGGGCTCAGTAGTTGTGGTGCACAGGCTCTAGAGCGCAGGCTCAGTAGTTGTGGCGCATGGGCTTAGTTGCTCCGCGGCATGTGGGATCTTCCCGGACCAGGGCTCAAACCCGTGTCCCCTGCATTGGCAGGCGGATTCTTAACCACTGCGCCACCAGGGAAGCCCTCTAGCCTGTATTTTAATCATGAAAATAACTCCTTGTTGGCCTGACCTTTGGAAAACAATCAAACCATTTGCTGGGAATCAAAGAGTTGGAAATAAGGGGCTGCAAGAGAGTATGCAGGTGCTTTCTGCCGAAGAGCATTCCTTTTATTGCAGCTGATTAGCACTATGAGCTATGACTACATTGTCTCCATTTTTTTTTTTTTTTTTTTTTTTTTTGCGGTACGTGGGCCTCTCAC
>NW_020175402.1:6679718-6688083 GCF_003031525.2 Neophocaena asiaeorientalis asiaeorientalis
CCAGGGCACGAACCCATGTCCCCTGCATCGGCAGGCGGACTCTCAACCACTGCGCCACCAGGGAAGCCCTGTCTCCTTTTTTAAATGTGATGAAACCGAGGCTTAGAGAATCTCAGTAACTTGCCAAACACACACAGCTAGGACAGGGAGGCAAGGATTTGACCCCAGGTCTTCTGATTCCAGACCCATGCTTTTGCCCTAGCGCCACTAGTGACCCTACTAGCTCTTTTGAATGACTATAATCGCTTATGTGCAGATTTATAATCGTTGAAAATTCACATAGTTTTTATGAGCCACATGTGAAAATCATGGGTTAAGATCCAACAGAATTTTAGGACATAATCAAAAGTAACAAGGGCTGAGTGACTTGTCCAAGATCAAACAGCTACTAAGAGGCTGAGCCTGTATTTGACCTTAGGTCTGTATGGCTCCAAAATAGGATCTCTTTTTAACTAAAGGCACATGCGCAGTGGAGAGGAAATCACACGAGACAGGCCTCAGAAGCCATGGATCTCTGTCTCTGTTCCAATCTTTATTAGCTATATCACTTTGGACAAGTCCCCTGCCTTCTGTAAAATGGAAACAATGATCTCTAACCTACTTTCTGAGATGTGAAGATCCAAATGAACGAAAAAGTTCTGAAAATTCCTTCCATAATATAATAGAGCGTAGGAACTCACGTAGGCCAGTCAAACAGACCTGGGTTCAAAAATTCCGACTCTGCCACTTACTGGCTTGTGTGACCTTGGACAAGTGATTTTACTTCCCATGCTTCCATTTTCTCATCTGCAAAACGGGGCTAAATCAAGTACCTTCTCCAAAAGGTTGTTGTGACGATTAAATGAGAGCATCCATTTACACAGGGCTTGCCCGACACACAGTACAGGATCAATGAACGTCAGCCATTACTACAATTATAACTGTGCCTCTCGGGTTTTCAACTTCCAAGCAACGACTTTCTGAGCTACCACACACGCCCTGGGCTACAGTTTCGGTCCTATTCGCTGCCTTCCTCCTCGGGACTTGTCCCTCCCTTTCCAGTCCCCATTTTCCACAGCCCATCTTAAAACCCTCCAGGAACCCGAGCTCCCTTGCCCCATTTCGGCGCGGTGTCTTACTCGACGACCTTGGCTGGGTCCCCGTGGTGCCCATAGACCAGCGCCCGGACCCGGGAGGGCTCGGCAGATGCGGAGAAGGCGGCGGCAGCAGGCCGCCGGCGGCGCAACGCGGGGAACAGCCGCCGCCGCCGCAGCTGAGCCGGGGTTCGCGCCCAGCAGAGCGCCCCGCAGACCCACATGCTCCCTCCGGTTAACTGAGAGCCGGACGCTGTGAGATACGTCATCTTCCAGCGACCTCGCGTCTGCGCCCCGCCCCGTCGCGTGACCACGCCCTTTGCTCCTTTTAGAAGGCCGTCCCCTTCCTCCGCGGTCCGCGCGGTGGCGCTTGGTGAGACTGACTGGGGAGCGAGGCCTGGTCGGTGGAGGGACTCAAGGGAGTCTCGGAGATTCTGAGCCTGCCAGAGTTGAACTCCTAACAAGGAGCGTCTGATGCTGGCCTAAGGCTGTGTCTATGGTCTGCGATTGGTGTTTGACTTGGAGGGGAAGACATTTCACCTTCTCTGGCCTCAGTTTCTCCTCCCCACCATTTGAGCGTTCACTCTGCCAGGCCCTTTAAGGCATTATCTCATTTAATCCCCGCTGTCTTCTGCTAGCATAGGGTGGCAAAGCTTACTTCGCTACACCAAGTAGAGTAGATGTATGTAAGCTGCTATAGAGGCAAGAGTACTGCGTTTGGAGTTAGAAGATTTAGGTTCACATCCTAGACCCTCCACTTCTTACCTTGGCCATCTCAGGCAAGTGACTGAAACTGAGTCAGTTTTCTCATCGGGGCTAATATACTTCTTTCAAGATTGTTGTAAGAATTGGATAGAACAACAGAATAATGTTGTCGTGGACCGGATAGCACATTGTAAAATGCCAAGTGTGTTCAGATTACAAGGGAGGAATCATAAGGAGAGCCCCCTCTCAGAATGCTCAGGGTGCAGTAGGATTGAATGGGACAATGGGTAAAAAGGTGTAGCCCAAGAAAGATGCCAGATCATATTATTAGTGGAAGGTAGACATGAGCGTAACTAACACCCCAGTTGAATATTAGGACATGACAGAGGGCACTGCTGGAGTCTGAAGGAGAGAGGTGTTTTGGGATTGGGGTGGGGGTGGGCACCCTTGGAGGGAGTGCTGTTGGAGCTGGTCCTGTGACTCAAAATCTTCAATATGCATGAAACTCACCTGAGGTCTCATCTCAGACCTACTGAGTTAGAATCTTGGGGAAGGGTCCAGGAATCTACATTTCTTAGAAGCTCTCAAGAATATTCTGATGGAGGTGGCCTGGGGAACAAACTTGAGAAACACTGAATCAGGACTTCAAAGGATAAGGAAGAATTCCTTTCATTGGACTTTATTGACCCCAAACTTGCCAACTTAGAGCCTTTCCTCTGAGGAAGAAAAGAAAATGTCACGATGAAGAGTGCACGTGCTGCGTTCTAGCCAACTTGGCTTTGAGTCCTGGCTCTGCCACTGGACTTGGACAAGTCCATTTGATCTTGGACAAGTCACCTGGCCTCTCTGTGTTTCCACTTCCTTACCTGTAAAAGGAAGGAAATAATAGTATCTGATTCAAGGCTGTTGTGAGATATTATTCACTTGAAGCATTTCGCACAATGTTTGGCACATGAAAGCATTTGATAAATGTTCCTGGGGGTTATTGTAAAGATTAAATGAGAAACATCATATGTAAAACATCTAGACTGGCTCATAGTACATGCTTAAAAAGTGTTTGTACTTATTTTTATTATTAGAGAAAGTTGGTGTTCCATGGTGGGAGAAAGACTTGGTCCCACAATACACACACACAAATACCCAGTCTTGCCTGTCTTCTGTTTTCACAGTGACCCACAGTTCTACTTCTGTTGGAAGACTCCCTAGGTGACATTGAGCTGTTGACATTATCTTCTATACTAAATCGTTTCCTCTGAAGTTCCTGGGCATCTTAGCCAGGAAGCGTGGAGAATTACCCAGCAGGTCTTCCTCTTTGGGGGCTGGACTTAGTCCCCTGTCCATCCTGATAGGCCCAGGACATCAGCTCTCGGTCGAACTGTGTCAACAACCTTCTTCCTGAGATTCTCTCCCTTATTTTTCCCTCCCCACTTCCTTCTTTCTCAGGCTTCCAGAATGACTTTTTTTTTTCCTAACAGAAAGACCAGATTTTGTCTTTCCCTTGCTTAAAGTCCTTCCATGATTCCTCAATACTCAGGGAGAACCATGAACTACAGTTCTTTGTAGAACACTGTGAACTGTTGATATATTAAACTTGTAAATAAAACTATGATTCTATGCTAATTCTAACATTCTCTCACACTACTAACACGTTCTAAATTCTTCAGAAAAATATATGGAGGAAAAACACCTTAAAATGACAACAAAAACTTTTCTACTCATTGTAATTAATCTACCTTCTTGCAAATTAGAAAAATATGGCTGTGGTTTTAATTCAACAGTAGGATGCCTCAGCTTGGCTTGAGGAACACCAGGGTTGCTGCAGGGGCACAGTTTGAGAACCACTGAGTGAAAGGTTCAGGCCCAATTGTCCTGGCCTTGCATTTAAGACCCTTTGTACCCCAACTTCCATACTGTCTTTATCTCCTGCTATTGGGCCATGTAGAGACTATGATGCAACCATACCTGACACCCACCTTTCCCAGTACTTCCATGTCTTGTGCCTTTATTCAGTCTGCTCCTTCTGCCTGAAATGCTCTTCCCTGCCTTGCCTGTCTAGGAAACTCCAGGTTCAGATATCCCTTCTTTGATGTTGTTTTCCACTCCCTCAGCCTGAGTTAACCCCTGCTGCCTTTGTGTTTTCTTTGGACTGGTGTTATGACCTTTAGGACATCGTCTCTTATTTATTTATGTGCCATTTCCCCCTCCAGGCAAGAGTGGGGCCATGTTTAGCACATCTCCATGACACCAGCACCCAATATGGGGCCTGGCACAGGGTAGGTGTCATGAATATTCCATGAGTTGAAAGTGATTGAGTTTCCTCATGGCCTGGCCCTGTCTGTGGTGCCATCTCCTTTTCCCTAGATTTGGGCCAGTGACTCCAGGCCAAGACTTTCTGTCTCCCTTCCTTCTTCTCTCAAGGATTATAGAAGCTTGTGGCCTTTTTCAAGTGGAGCAGAATGTTCTCTTTTCATCTGTCCATCTGTTACTCGTGTTCCTTTTCTCCCTCCATCACAGTCTCTGCCCATAGTCTTCCCCTGCACAAAGAGCAGAGGGCTGTGGAATCAGTCTGATCTAGGTCTGAGCTCTGAGCCCACCATCTACTAGCTGTGTGACCTTGGGGAAGTGCCTTATGCTTTCTGAGCCTCAGTTTCCACATCCCCCCAAATAGGACCAATGGTAAACTCCTGCCATGAGGCTCCTGCAAGAGTCCTCTGGAAACAGCAGCATCCTTGGTTGTTTCTTTTTTTCATCAGATGTTTCTCCTTGAGTTTCCTTTTCTGGATGATCCTTCCTGTCTCTTCTCTGCATGTTTGCTATTGGTCTCTCCCCCTAAAATGTAGGCTTCATGAAGGCAAGAACCGTGTCTACATTCATTCATTTATCTAATCATCCATTCAATATTTATTGAGTGCTGAGTACATGCCAGATACCAAGCAGTGGGATATAAGAGAGAGTCCTTGCCCTTAGGGGGCTCATGTTGTAGAGGTGCAGACACATAATGAATATGTCATATAGTAGGTACTCTGTTTCAAACTACAAGAATTCCCTTCCCCCTTACTGTTTCTCTCCCCCATTTCTCTAGTATATTACTGTCTCACACACCAGAGAATTTGCTTTTTTTGGTTGTTTATTGTTCTTGTCTTTTTGGAATATAAGCTCTGTGAGGGTAGGGGTTTTTGTCTGTTTTATGTCTCCACTTCGGCTTAGAGTAAGTGTTGAACAGATGAATCAGTACCCAGTGTTCGTTGATTTGTTCCGTATGGAAGACGGGTCTCAGCTTCTGTTCAGTTCAAGCCAGATGTGGCCTGGATTCAAATCTTGGTGCTGCTGTGTACTGTGCATAACCTTGGAAAAGTCACTTCCTTTCTCTGTACCTTAATTTTCCCAACTGTGTAATGAGAATGACAGTGGTGGGGATTAAATGAGTCTATGTGGGTGAAGCACATAGAAGGTGCCTGGTCTTATGTACTAATGGACAACTAGTTTGTGGTCATTTTACAAGAGCTTACACTGGGAAGATGCCCAAATGGACTTAAGCTGTGTATCCAGGGGATAGACTAGAATCAATGAGAGTCAGTGAGGGGGGCAGATTTCATGGCATAAAGAGGAAGAACTTTTTGAAAGCCAGCATTGCAAGGAGAAATTGCTGAATCCACTATTACAGTTGGAGACTTCAACATCTCTCTGTCAGAAATGAACATAGGACTTCCCTGGTGGCGCAGTGGTTGAGAATCCACCTGCTGATGCAAGGGACATGGGTTTGAGCCCTGGTCTGGGAGGATCCCACGTGCTGTGGAGCAACTAAGCCCGTGCGCCACAACTACTGAGCCTGCGCTCTAGAGCCCATGAGTCACAACTACTGAAGCTCTCATGCCACAACTACTGAAGCCCACATGCCACAGCTACTGAAGCCTGCACGCCAGAGCCCACGCTCCACAACAAGAGAAGCCACCGCAAGGTGAAGCCCGTGCACCACAACGAAGAGTAGCCCCCACTCGCCGCAACTAGAGAAGCCCATGAACAGCAACGAAGCCCAACACAGCCAGAAATAAATAAGTAAATAACTAAATAAAAAGAAATAAACATATCCAGCAGGCAGAAAATCAGAAAGGACATAGTTGAACTCCACAACACCATCAATCAACTAAATATAGAGGTCATCTAAAGACTACTTCATCCAACAATAGCAGAATACACATTGTTCCCAAGATCACATGGAGATAGACCACCTACTGGGCCATAAAACACACCTTAACAAATTTAAAAGAAAAGAATCATACAGTGATTGCTCTCAGACCATAGTGGAATTAACTAGAATTCAATAACAGAAAGAGAGTTGAAAAATCCCCAAATACTTAGAGATTAACACACTTCTAAATAACACATGGGTCAAAGGAGAAATCTCAAGAGGAATTTTAAAATTTCAAACTAAATGAAAACTGAATGAAAATGAAAACACGACTTATCAAAATTTGTGGGATGTGGGGAAAGCAGTGCACAGAGGGAAATTTATAGCACTGAATGCATATATGAGAAAAGAAGAAAGATCTGCAATTGATCGTCTAAACTAGCTTCTGCCTCAGGAAACTAGAAAAGGAAGAGCAAATTGAATGCCAAGGAAGCAGGAAAACAACAAAAATTAGAGCTGAAATCAGTGAAATGGAAAATCAATAGAGAAAAGTCAGCCAGACCAGAAGCTGGTTCTTTGAAAAGATCAATACATCGACAAGCCTCTAGCCAGATGAAGAAAAGAGAAAGGACACAAATTACTAATATCAGAAATGAAAGGGGGACATCACTACGGATCTCATGAACTTTAAAAGGATGGTAAAGCAATACTATGAACGACGTTAAAAGCTAGCTTTCCCGAAGACCCCACCACCGCTTTTGGTAGGTGATGAGCTCCCTGTCCTTGGAGGTATGTATGGATGCGCATTTGACGGGATCTAGGTAGAGGGGATTCAAGCGTTGGATGGGACTGAGAGGCTGGGTGTCCCTGGTCTCTGTCCTGGAGAGCTGTGTGGGAGCTAGGCGCGGGCAGTGAGCAGAGGCGTGGACCTGCTCACCTAAGAATGTCGGTGCCCGGTGGGTGCAGAGGCTGGTGGGCGCCCGGGCCCCAGCCCGGGATCTCCAGGGGGTCCGGGAGTGGGGGAGGGGCGCATCAGGGCCGCGGGCCACCGAACCGGGCAGCGGCGCGCGCGGCTGCCAGCAGGGGGCGCCTCGAGACCGAGGAACGCGCGGCCGAGCCTGACGTCAGCGCCCCGCTTGCTTGGGCTCCCGCTCTGGACTCGGCGCCAGTCCCGCTCCGCGCCGCGCCGCTTCGCTCCGGCTCTGGCTCTCCTCGGGCCCGGCTCGGGCTCCGGCGGCTGCGCCCCCCGCGCCGGGCCCCCGGGGCAGGCTGCGGCGCACCATGGCCCGCGCCCAGGCTCTCGTCCTGGCGCTCACCTTCCAGCTTTGCGCGCCCGAGACCGAGACTCCGGCAGGTAAGCGCGAGTCGGTCGGACCCAGCTTGCCCCGCGGAGCCCCCGGCGCCCGTGGCGTAGCTCGAAAGAAAGTGGGAGTGTTGGGTGACCGGACGTTGCGAGCCTGCTCCCTGTGTGTCTGAGTGTGGGATGTGCGATCGTGTGCTCGGGGTGTTGTGTGCCTGCGAATGGTGTGTGTCCTGAGTTATGTGCAAGAAGAGGTGCTGTGTGTGTTGTGTGTCCACGAGTATGTTGAGGTGAATGTTGTGTGCATCGAGGAGGCATGGGGTGTGCGCTGTCTTGTGTCTCTGCCACTGTGTAGTGTGTGTGGGGCCAAGTAGGACTGTGTGCCTGTTGTTTGTACATTTGAGTTTGGTTGTGTGGCAGGAGTTGTGTCTGTTAATGTGCTGCATTTGTGGGCATTTTGTGTGCCCTAGCCCGGAGTGTTGCTTTCTGTGTGTCCGAGAATAGCTCGTGTGTTTGTGTTCTGCGTGTGGCGAAGAGTGCTCTGTGGATTCTGCCCGCGTGTGGAGCAGGGAACGCGTGTGCGGTGTGTGTGCTTGTGAGATCCGTGTACGTGTGTGAAGGCGTGGGAACGGGTCCGGAACGTGTGTGTCCGTGCGCCGTGTGCGCAATGTGTACGTGTGGGAGTGTCTGGGGTTGGTGGTGTGCGCCGCCGGGGGGCTGCGCGGGTCCGAGTGAATGCCAAATGTGCCGGGAATGCGTGTGTAGGAGCGTGTCTGGAACGGATGTGAGTGTGTTCGTGCGTGCCTGCTGCGTGTCCGGGAATGTTGCGAGTGTGGTGCGCGCCTGGGCCGTGGCTGTGTGCACGGGGCCCGGGGCCGCCCGAGGGGGCGGTGACAGGGTGTGTGTGTGTGTGTGTGTGTCCCTCGGGTGTGCGTGTGGGGCGCGCGGGCCCGGAACAAGTTGTCGTGGCGGCGCCCCCTCCCTTCTCCTCCCCTCCCCTCCCGGGTCGGGCCGGGCCTGAGGCTCGCCAGGAAGGGATGGGGGCCCGGCGGCCGCCGACTCCGACATTTCGGGCTGTTTGTTGTTTCGCAAGTTCGGCGCGGCGCTGGCTGGCGGCAGATCCGAGGCGGCGCCGGGGCTGCGGGGCGCCCGGCCCGG
>NW_020175402.1:6688117-6727572 GCF_003031525.2 Neophocaena asiaeorientalis asiaeorientalis
CAGCTGAGCGGGGGTGAGTCCGGGCGGGCCGGGCCTGGCTCTGGGCGGCCGGACGGCGCCCCCTCCCGTTGCGCGCTGGGGGCGCCGCGAACGCAGGGGTCTCCCGGGACACCCCCTCAGTCGACTCCGCAACTTTGTGCGGCCTCCCCGCCGGCCGGGACGGCCGTGAGTAAGTGTACGTGTGTGAGCGTGTGTCTCCGGGCTTCTGTGTGCTGTATGACCAAGCTGTCTCTGGGTGTGTTTTGGAGTCTGGAGTCTTTTGGGCTGTGTTTGTGTGTGTGTGTGTGTGTGTGTGTGTAATTGTACGTGTGATAGCGTTTCTGAATGTGTGTATCTAAAGCTGTGTCTGTGTACCCGTGTGTGCTGTGGACCGTGTGTAATCTGTGTGTGTGTTGGTGTGTCTGTCCACCCCCTTCCCAACCCCCCATCCTACCCTGAGGCCTGGGATCCCAGACTGCGGCCCTCTTCTGCTGAGTTGCGCCCGATGCCTCCCCTGGGGCGGGGGTGGCCGGTCCCTTACCGGTGGTGGCCTCAGCACCCCTAGCCCCTCCAGTTGGGCGGCTTCAGCCTGGTACCCGGGGCGCTGAGTAACGGGGAGATGCCCCAGACGGGTACCCGAGCCAAGACACAGGCAGAAGCACGTCGGCCCCAGAGACTCCTTCAGGCCGCCGGTCTCCGAGAACTGGCCCCTCCCGAAAGCGTTCGCTGCCCCGCTGCTCCCTCCGTCCCCTCGGGCGGAGCTCCCTGGGCACCTGCAGCTGCCCTGGCCACTGGCTCTGAGCTCTGCTGGGCCCAGCGGTCCCAGGCCATCGCGCACAGCTTTAGCTTTGACCGCTTGGTGCCCGAGAGGACGCCTAAGGCGACCTCCCTCCTTATCCTCCCCCAATCCCTCCCCCCTGTCCTGCAGCAACTTTGTCCCCCTCCGCCACCCTGAGATCAAACCAAGGGTACATGCTCCCCCATCCCTGGCACCATCATCTTGATTCCAAGAACCCTCAGGTGCCCTAGCTCCTGCCAGTAGGGGAGACTGTCAAGGACTGAGGTTTGGGAGTGAGATCTTGAGTGGGTTACTTCCATTCTTGGGGCCGCCGTTTTCTCATCTGCCCCATGGGCTTCATAATGAAGGTGTATGGTACGTGGTAGATTGTAGACTAAAGCTCTGTTTGTGAGTGCCAGGGAACAAAAGATGGTTTTGAGGACTGCTACAGAGCCAGAGACTGTGATTTGAAGCCAGAGGGACCTGGGTGCAAGTCTGTCTCTGCCACATGCTGTCCCTGTGACCTTGGGCAAGTCACTTCACTTCTACGGTTCCTGGCACCTGTAGCTATTACTGTTGAGCTTAGTTCAGAAGCCCTTAGTAGAAGGGGTGTGAGCTCCCCTTGTCCCCACGTTGATTAGAGTCAGCCCAGCTCCCTGAAGGCCTCCTGAGTCTCCCTCCCCCCAGAGGGTGGGTGGTGATGTCTCTGTGCCATGCAAATCTGGCAGTAATTTATTCTGCTGCGTTCTAGCTCATTTTGTCCTTTTGGTTGCTGGAGTTGTGGACAGCAGGAATGAGGGAGAGGCTGCCCAGTGGTTTCAGGTTGGGCAATAAAGGCTTGTCTGGGCAGCTGGCCCTTCTCCCTGGGGGTGGGGGAGGGACTCAGCAGGAAGAAGTGTGAGTGGCCAGAGTGGGGGGTGGGTGCTGAGCTCCTGGACAGCCTCCGTCCTAGCTCTGGTGTCAGAGAAGATCCAGGGGGGCACCCTGCTTGCTCCAGGCATGCTGCCATCCTTCCATGCCTTCATCAGCTAAGCTAGAATGGGGTGGGTGGTGGCTTTTCATGCAGGGCTGGGTTAGTTAGAGTTGCTGGTGTACCTTGTGCCCTCCTTCGTCTTTTAACCCCCTCCCTCCTCCAAGCTGCTCTCCCTACATCCTGATGCATCCTACCTTTATGCCATCTCAGGATCTCTCTCATCTGTCCCCTTCTCTCCATCCTCATCCATCTTTCACAGGCAGGAAGGCTCCAGCCTCTTCCTCCACCCCTCCCTCCATAGTGTAAGGGATCTTCCTAAAACACATGTTTGAAACCCTTTGAAGGCTCCCCATTACCTCCTGGGTTAAGTCCCTCCCGCTATGTCCTCTTGCCTGCTCTAACCCTTGCCTGCCTGTCCAGTCCCATCAGCTTTGCACTACTTGCCTTGCATCCTATGCTGTGGCCAGTCTAACCCACTTACTAATACCCACTAAATGTCCACTCCTGCCATCTCCTCTCTGGGCCTTTGCACAAGCTATGTTTTCTCCCCAGAACTCTCTAACTACACCTCTTCACTGGGTGACCTCCTGCTCCTCCTTAGGATTTTAGGTTAGACATCACCTCCTCTCTGAAGCCTTCCTTGGTTACTCCCCCTTCTATCCTAAAAAGGGAGGGTGGGGGTTGATTAGGGTTTTCCATAACACCGTAATTATTGTAATTACAGTTTATTTGTCCTTTCTCCCTTACATGAGCTCTGTGGGGACAGGGACTGGGTATTTAGTTTCCTTCTGAATCTTTAGTGCCAGGTACAAGGCCTGGCCCACTCCCGCTGAGTAAATACACCCAGCATGAAAGAATGAGCGATGTCCCGTGGGTCAGGTTCTGAGCTGGAGATGCCAGATGGGGGCGCACTGACTCCACTGAAAGTAGAGATTACATATAATAGGTTTCCCTCCAGGAATCTGGAAAATTCTGCTGGGGGATGGTGTGTGTGAAAAGGCCATGCAGAGAGTGTTGTCTGGGAGCTGTGAGTTGGAGAGGTCAACTCTCTGCCTGCCAGCCCCTCCCCCCAGCCACCGTCCTTCGAGCCCCACCCCCACTGCCCTTGCCCCCCAGCCGGCCTCTGGTCTCAGCTCTTTGTGCTGGAGGTTTGGCAGTTGGTGAGAGGCATCGAGTCCCAACTGTCAGTCTGAGCGTCTGGGGAGGAGGGGAGGGCCCTGCGGCAGGAGGGCAGACTCTGTCCTCTGTCTCAGCCTCTGTCCTGGCTGCCTGTGAGCCCAGGAAGGGAGGAGAGCTGCCCCCTGTGTTGACCCCTGCAGGTGGGGTTCAGGGAGGAGGCTGAGGTGTGTGCAGGTGTGATTCTGACATCTGGGCAGTCAGAGTGTGTGTGTGTGTGTGTGTGTGTGTGTGTGTGTGTGTGGTTCTGATGGTATGATTGCAACCTGGGGCACAGGACACATGTGTGGCTTCTCAGGGAGTCTAGCCATCTGGTTACCCTGTGTGGCAGGATCTGAACTTGGAGTAAGGAGGCGACAAGCTGGTCTGAACCTGGGGAGCCTGATGCTGGGGTGTCTGGGTATCCAAGTGTCAGATTCCAGGAGTTTGGGGGTGGAGCTCTTTGGGTGGGTGGTGTCTCAGGTTCTGGGTGTGGGTGTCCCAGTGCCAGGATGTGGGAGGAACTGGGTGTGTCAACATAAGGATATCCCAGTGTCTCTGGATCTGGAGGTGGGTGTATCCAGGTGTCTGGGAGTCCTCAGGTTAATGGGTGTGTGGGAGTGTAGCCGTGTTGTGTCCAGCTGTGGGGCTGCCCAGGCTGCCTGGGTGTCTGGGTGTGGGTACCCAAGTGTCCGGGTGTGGGGTATATATGTATCTAGCAGTGGGGTGCGCATGCATTGGAGTACCCAGGTGTTTGTGAGTTTGGCTGTGGGGTGCCCTGTGGTCTGTGTGTCTATTTGTATATTTAGGTGTCTGCGTCTCCTGGAAAGGGATATGCATGTTTGGGTGGGGAGTGTCCCGGTGACCGTACGCAGCTATGGACCAGGGACTGGGGCTGTGCCAGCTCAGCCTGTGACACTGCCTTCCCTGGGGCTTGCCTTCTCACCTCCCTACAGCTGCCAGAGGGTGCTGCCACTGGAGGAGACCCCAGTGGTTCTGCTTCTCTATGGTTCGTCATTCTAGAGCTGTGTTATCCAATAGAACTTTCTAAAATGATGGAAATGTTCTCTACCTGCTCTCTTCAGTATGGTGGCCACTTACATGTGGCCACCTAGCTACAGTTCATTAAAATAAACATTCGGTCCCTCAGTCTCACCAGCCAGATTTCAAGTCCTCGAGAGTCGCCTGTTGCTAGTAGCTATGGAATTGGTCAGTCTGTGAAGGTAGAGAGCATTTCCATCACAGCAGAAAATTCTATAGACAGTGATGGTCTAGAGGTGCAGGGCCTACAGCATCTTTAGTGAGGCCCGGACACCTCAAGGAGTGGATGGCCTGTCGCTCAGTGGCCACTGAAGAAGGTTTTGCTGAATCCACGTCCCCTTCTCTCCAGCCGCGTCATTTCTTGCCTGGACGATTGCAGCAGCCCCCGCCTTGGTCTCCATTCTGCCATTAGTGCTTCTACCACCCCGGGATCTGAATGACCTCACAGGCAGGCATAGGATCCTGCCACTCCCTTGTGCTAAGCTGAAGACTCTCCAGCACCCAGGGACCAAAGCCTAACATGGCAGATAAGGCCCTGTATGACCCAGCCTCTGCTTTCCGTGACAGCTTCATGTTTATGCCTCTCCTCCCCTGACCCCACTCCCCACGTCCACCTTATGATCCAGGCTCACCAGGCCAATGTTGGTCCCAGAACCGGCCAGGCCCTTTCACGCCTCTCTGCCTTTGCACATGCTGTGCCTTCTGCCGAGAACACCACTCCCACCCGTCTTGCTTCCTGGAGGCCTGGCTACTCGCTCAGCCTTCAGAAGTCCAGCTCTGTTGTCACTTCCCCAGGAAAGCCTTCCCAGACGCCAACCGACACGGCTGGCCAGGTTTCTCCCACCATGCACATGTGTCAGTGGGCTGCAGTGTTTTCCGTCTCCTTCCCCACTAGGCTGGGAGGAAGGGCTGGGCTGGATCTTTGTCATCTCCCGTCCCCAGGGCCTTGTACTTGGCATGTGCCTACTCAATGTTTGCATTGATGTGGACCCCTGGGTACGCAGGGAAGGCTCGGAGTTGGAGTGGAGCTGGGGCTCCAGAGGGCAGTCATGGTTGGGGGCCGGTGTCCCCCCTTGGCTGGCCCTGGGTGGGGCTGCCATTGCCTGAAGAATGGCTGGGGAGGACCCCTGGGGTTGACAATTCAGAAGGCAGCTGTTACTGGATGACTCAGGAGGTCTTGAGCGGATTCCCAGGGTGCAGACCCCAGGACCTGGTGGTGAATCTGAAGGGATGAAGAAAAGGGGGGCTTAGAGGGGTCCCTGAGGTTTGGGAGCTGAGTATAGGTGGAGAGGATGAAGGATTGGGATAGGGAAGTTGGGAAGGGGTGTTGGAGATATTTGAGTGGGGTGGAGTGACAACTTGGGGGTGGGGGACAACGGGGGGGGGGGGAGATTACTTGCAATAAAGATATATCTGGGGGGTGGGAACAGCTGGGAATGAGGGGACAGGTGGTGTTGGGGGAACAACTGAGGGTTGGGGGACAGGTGAGGGATGGATAGAAGGGGGATATGGGACAGCTGACGGGGGATAAGAGGTGACAACTGGGAGGTATCAGAAACCTATCTGGACAGGACAGGTGGGTCTCAGCTGAGAGACTGGGAAATACATTGCTCAGGATGTGTCTGTGTGTGTGCTTGCATGTGTGTATGTGTACACCTGTGTGGTTGTGCGTGTGTGCCTGTGTGTTTGTACCTAGAGTGTGGTGGTGAAGAGCATGGACTTGGGAGCCACACCATCTGGGTTCGAATCCTCACTCTACCACTGCTAGCCATGTAACCCTTGGGCAAGTTACTTGACCTCTCTGGGCCTTTAGTGTTCTCATCTGTGAGATGGGGATAATAATGGAACGAACCCGCTGCACGGGGTTGCTATGAGGATATATTTTATATAGACACGTATATCGTTCAGAACAGGCTCTGGCGTGTAGTAGGCACTGTGTGTGCTGAACTGTTATTAAGGGTGTGTGTATGTGCACAGCATCCTGTGTGCTCAGAAAAGTTTGTTCTTGGCTTCTGATGAAACCGAGGCCTGGGAGGGGTGATGGTGGCTGGGAGTGCTGGAGTGACCATCCAGGTCATCGGGTCTGGCTCGCCTCTCACCCCTTCCCCTCCGTTCATTCCACTTCCCGCCCAACCTGTGCCAAGGCCTAATCCAATAGGTCTCCCTCTGCGTCTCTCTCTCTCTCGTCCTGTCCCACACTGCCTGTCCCTGGGCTGGGGGCCAGGGGCTGTGCTTTAATTGTCCAAAAGCTTTTCAGCAGAATCTGAATTCATTGTTCCCTGCCTGCATGCTGGGGCCCTGCTCAGATAGAAATACCCGGACAATGTGCTCAGTTCTGGCTGTCTGCCCCACGGGTGGCAGTGGCTTCATCCCGTGCCCTTGGAGAGTCCCTGGGGTGGAAGATGCTGGGAGTGGGAGGTGAGGTGGGGGGAAGCCCCCAGGGCAGATGAGGCCTCACCCCCAACCCATGGGGTAGCCAGCCCAGCCAGGCAGAGCTGTAGGCACAAGGGTTTCTGGGGGTCCTGGCTCCCCTGCTCTCCAGTGCATCATAGGGAGAAGTGTGCCACGTCTTCACCTCACACTAAGAACTGCTCTGCATCAAAGCCCCGGCCTGCTCTGGGTGTGTGCTCTCTGGGGAGTCCTGGACCCATCACCTCAGGACTGGGCCACTGCATTGCATCCTTGCACTGCACTGCATCTCAGCCCTAGGCTGCATGGCTGCGCTGTGTGAGATTCCGCATTACGTTGGCTGTGTGGACTCTCCCGCGTGTCTGTATGCTCCACCCGCATTGTCCCGTTGTGCTGTGCCTCTGTTCTGCGGTTGTGCTGCCATTTGTGTGTTTGCGGCTCTTCTGTGCTGTGTGACTCTACTGGATGATGATGTTGTGTTGGGCTTGTGGACCCTCCTGGGATTGTGCATAGTCCCTGGCAACGCACCACTGCACTGTGCCAACAGATGCCGTCTACCACGACGCTGCATCTGCGTCACACGGCCTCTCTGTGCTGCACTGCATCGGGCATGGCCGGGCACAGCCTGTCTGCAGTCCACCGTCGCGCTGTGCAAACACACTGCCCCTTTGCCCGGCACAGCACTTCTGCCCCACTGCTTCACTGCACTGCACTGGAGATGCGCATCTCCTGGCCCAGCCCGTCATACTGTACCACTGCCGCTGTAACGCCACCCTCTAGGTTATCTCACCCTGTACGGCCACTGAGGTGTCAGCTGGTGTCCTTCCCCAGGTTTCTGTTGGCAGCCCCAGTTGAGCAGCATCTTTGCTTCAAGTGGCCTCACTGCAGTGTTCCTCTGGCCCCCACTGCGCACTGCCCGAGGAGTCGGTAGCTACACTGCAGCTTGAGGCCATTCTGTTGGGCTCGGGACTGGCGTGGGTTTTTGCAGGCATTACCTGTGCAAGTAGCCGGCGTTGCGTCTGTGCGCTGCACACGGGCGCTGTCCTGGGCCTCTACCCTGCACTATACCTGCTCACTGTTGGGTTGTGTGCGTTCTACTGGATCTCAAGATGCAGAGCTCTTGCACTGACTTCCCTGTTCCACATGGTGTCTTTACTACATTTCATTTTGGTGCCACTTTCTAGCCCTGCTCTCAAGTCTGCACTTACTGTACTCCTTGGGACTGTATCGAGCACCCAGCAATTCCTTCTGCACTGCGCCACGTCTTTCTCTTCCCTGTATCTCTGCATGTTCTGCATGCCTCCACTAGACATGCTTTCAGTGAGAATTCATGGAGCGCCAACTATGTGCCAAGCCTAGTGAGGCTTGGACATACCCCCTCAGTGTTCCTGCATACACCTATCCCTTGGTGCTGAGCGCCAGCCCAATGTAGCACTAAGTGCTCACTGCTGCACTGTGCCTCTGGGTCATGGCCACGATGGATGGGGCACCTCTCCACTGCATCGTGGCACCGACCAGTCCTGCCGTGCTGTGCCAGGTGTTGTGTGGGGGTCTGTGTACACTCCTCTGCCGCCCTGCATTGTCTAACTGCGCTCCGCCTCTGTATAGTGGAGCTGCTGCATTGCACCCGCAACACACCACACCGCAGCCACGTAGCCCTCTCTTGCCACGGGACCGTTAGAAAGTCCAGATCTTTGCACTGTACGTGTTCGTGCACAGCCCTCTGCCTCTCTACGCTGCACTGCGTTTTTATATGACACACGGCGTCTGCACTACAGGGGTCTGTGTACCCTTTGCCCGCTGTACCTCTGCAAAGAACGACCCTCCGTTCAGCCCTTTGCCTCTGTATGGAGTCTGGCCCCGCCCTGTGCCTTCCCCTTACACTAACAACATGGCAGCCCTGCTGCTAACTTTGGGATTTGCTGGGCATATTGATCCGGGAGATGGGGAGTGAGGCTGGCCGAAGTTTCCCCTGCTGTAGTTGGCTTCCTTCTATTCTCAGTAGAGATGGAGGGATGTTGGCATCGCTGGGTTCTGTATTGGCTCCTGTAGGGGATATCAGCTCAGCTTTCTCTCCCTGTGGCCTGGCCCTGGGTGTTCTTGGTTGCAGCTCTGCTGAATGCTGGGTGATTAAAAGGTGGGCATGTTGCTGCCAGCCCTGCCCTTGTTAATTGCGCATCAATTATTCAGGGCTCTGGAGGGCAGCTCGGGGGAGCCCCAGCCAAGGTCTGGTTGTGTTGATCTGGGCCAGGAGAGCAGTGAAGTGGGCTGGGCCGGGTCTCTGGGCTGGAGTCATGGTCCTTGAGCCTGGATCAGACTAGCTGGGATCATGGGGTTGATAAGTCCAGCCACTGTTGGCATCCTACTATACACAGGGCTTGGGATGGGGCTCAAAGGCATTAAGAGACAGTCTCTGATCTCAAGAAGGGAGGAGGTAGGGGTTAGACAGGCCTGAGATGGAGCTGTTATTGTGGTGGAGAACATGGGATGGGGCTGGGTTGGGCAGGAATGTCCAAGGGTGAGCCTGTGTTGGTTCTAGGGTTGGGTTGGGCTACCTAGAAAGGGGGTGTGGCTTCAGATGGTGAAATAGACCAGTGTTATCCTTGGGGTTGTATTTGGGTTCCCCAGGCAAGGGTTGGGGCTATGCCAGGTGTTGGGTACGATGCCAGCCCCTAAATTTGTAATCTGTCGGGAGGAGTTTTGTTTCTCCTGGGGCCGTCCCTTGGGAACTGAATGTTCTACTGACAAACCAAAGGGAACAAAAATCTCATTGCAAACAGCCTCTGTTTACCTAGGGTCTTCGGAAAACACTGATGGTGGCTGGCAGCCACACTTGGCACAGAACACCATTCCCTGTCTGGTGCTTCCATGCTTGTGGTGCCCACGTGCACACGCGTGCACGCTCACGCACGCACGCACGGCTCCCCTCTACCTGCCGTGTACACTCACCTCCCCCTTAGGCACATGCTTTCTGCTGAATGTGCCCATATATCTCTGCAGATAAACGCACAGCCACACACCCACAACTTCACAGCACGGTGCCTGAGGGACCTACACTGGGAGAGCCCCACTCACCCTCACCTCTCCCCTATAGTATCTCTCTCTGCCTTCAAGTTATTCTTGCCCATATACTTGCTCACACGAATGGAATCAGAATTCTAGAGGTGGAACAGCCTTAGAGGTCACCAAGGTCCCCGTTCTCATTTCATAGGTGAGGAAGCAGGGCTTCGGAGAGGACAAGCCGCCTGCCCAGGGTCACACAGGAAGTTAGAGGCTCAGCAGGAATTAGATCCAGGCCTTCTGCCTCCCAGTCGAGTACTCACAAGTCAGTACCAGGCTATCAGTCTCACAGCCATGTACATGTGTATGCACGCACGCGCACGTGCACACACACACACACACACAGGTCTGCATATGGCAGTACAAGCATATGGAAGGGTGGAGACCCTCACTCCAGGGAGACCCCCTCCCGCACTCTGGCTCCTCCTGCAGAGGTTGCTTTGCCCCTTACATCACCCCATCCGGAGCCCAGCCGGATGTGGATAAACCATCATCCTGCCTTCCCAAATTGTGGCTGACGGTTGCTCAGGCAACCGCCTGCCAGATTGTGAAGATTAGCTGAGGAATGTAGCTGGGCCAGTTTGAGCTGAGTCTGGGGGAGCTGCTGGGGGTCCTGGGTTGATTCAGCCCACCCTCTCAGGGAGGCCCTGGCAGACATGGAGTACCCACGGAGGGGTCTGGTTTTCTCCCTGTCCCCAGCCCAGCTGACTGTGTCCCCAAGGCTTAGACGAGGCTGGGGGGAGAGAGTGTGTGTATGTGAACACTCTGTGTGTGTCTGTGTGTGTTGTGCATCTCTGTCAGTGTGATTGGAGCGCGTGCCGTTTGCATCCAGGATGGGGACTTGAGGCTCCTTCCTCACCAGTTCCTGACATCTGACTCCAGACCCCTTGATAACTTGTCCCACTTCTGATCCTACAGTTCTGTCTGGAGAAGCCACCTGCCCTCCTCATGGCTTATAGGATGTGTCACTTGTCTCATCTGAATCCAGGTGCTTCTCTGCTCAAATACCTAGTATGGTTTCCCTCCTTAAAATGAGGCTGGACTTCTCACCCTGGCACTTGGCTGTCCGTGATCTGGCCTCAGCCTCCTTCCCTCCCATCTTATCTACCATTGTTTGGCCAGTCTGGGCTCCTCTCTGGGCCCTGGACCAACTGTGTTACTCACTACCTTCCTTCGCTCCTGCTGGGCCCTTTACCTCAGATGCCCCTCTCTCCATCTTTACTGGCCAGAATGGTACCTATCCTTCCATCCTTCTGCTCAGATGCACCCACCTCCAGGAAGCCTTCCCCCTGTACCCACCCTCCTCCCCGGACTCCCCTTGTGGCCTTAACCCTACTCTGCTTTGTCTCATTCCCTTACTTCCACTCAGACTAGGAGGTCCTTGAGGGCAGAGCAGAGTCTTAACCATTCTTGTGCCTCTACTAGTGCCAACCTGGGGCCTGCTTTGTACTGTCAGTGAATGAATGTCCAATAAGTGGAACCAAATTTGTACATGTGGCCAACAGAATACCAGGGCCTTGCTTTGTTTGTGCTTAGTCTCCTTGAATAAAGATAGGTGGTGTAATTTCCACTAAGATCAGGAACAAGACAAGGTTGCCTACTCTCACCACTCTTATTCAACATATAAAAAATAAAAAAATAAAGAAGGAAAAAAAAAAGCTTTTGCACAGCGAAGGAAACCATAAAGAAGACCAAAAGACAACCCTCAGAATGGGAGAAAATATTTGCAAATGAAGCAACTGACAAAGGATTAATAAAAAAAAAAAGATAGGTGGTATAAATCCCAGCTTCTGGGACTTAAGATGTGGCCTTGAGCAAGTCACCTCATCTCTCTGTGCCTCGGTGTCCATCTGTAAAATGGGAATAATAATAGTACTGAGCTTGTGAGTTATTATGAGGAATCAGTGGCACGGGGGGTCATGGTGGTAAGTGGCAGCCCTCTTGTGATGGCGTTGATGTGTGTGTGCATGTCTGTGCCCACGTCTGTGTTGATGGAGTCGAGAGGTATTCCCTGACCGTTCTTGCTCTCAACACAAAGTCTGGTCTATTTTTTTCTCCCCTGGGCTGGTGGCCCCTAGCAGGAGTTGAGTCTCTAGTAGAAGTGGGGACTTGGCGTTGGGACTCCTAGCTCCTGAGCCATCCAGCTGGAGGTGATGGGGCTTTTCGCAGGATCCAGGAGGGCTGATTGTTCCCGTCCCAGGGTGAGCTGGGGAGCAGGTGGGGGTGGAGCTCACCTTGGAGAACCTGGCCCCAGAGATGTTACCCCCTGAAGGCTGTGACTGGAATGGGCCTGGCCCAGAAACACAGGGCTGGGGATGGGCATGGATCAGGGAGTGGGAATCATTCTGCCTCCGGAAGGGGGTACTCTGGATGGGAATGGTCAGCCGGGGAGATCACCCTGGCTTGGGACAGGTGCAGGACTTCCGTTCTGACGGAAGTCAGGGGTCACTCTGGACATGGTCAGCTGGTCTGGGCTCAGTCAGTCAGTCTGGTGGTCATTCTGGTCAAAGTCAGATGGTCTGGTGGTCATCTGGATGATGATGGGGCCACTCTGGCTCAGGTCTATCTGTCTGGGGGTCAACTGACCTGCATCAGGCAGTCTCAGGGTTACTCTGGCCAAGGTCAGACGGTCTGGGGGTCCCTCTGACCAGGTCAGTCAGGCTGGGAGTCCTGGAAGCTCACTTGGCCTGGCTCAGAATGGACGGGAGGAAGCCAAGGAGCTGGCATTCCCAGGCTCGCCGCAGGGCCATGGGTGAGACATCTGGGGCAGCTGCCTTGTTACTTGAGAAGGAACAGGAAGGACCTGAGCCCCAGCGAGACTCTAGATCCTGGGGTTCCCTTTCTGGTAATTTGGAGGCTCAGGGAGGCCTTGGCTAAGACCCTCAGGCACAGACTCAGCTCAGGCTGAATGAAGTCAGCTGTCCCCTCCTCCAGGAAGCCCTCCCTGATCATCCCTACTAGCTGTGTTCTCTCTTCATGCTGTGCTATGGATCATTTTCTAGGGGGAGAGCTGAGGCCTCCCCAGCACAGATGGGGTTAAAACCCACCTCCACAGGCCATAGGGCACATGCTGACCAGGGGTCTTCACACAATGAGGCCAAGAGCTCAGCCAACGTCCTGCCCCAGCTCTGGAGAGAGGCTGCTGTTATTTCATCCCATCCACCTGGTGCCAGCCTTTTGCCCACCTTTTACTGTTTTACGCTCTGATGGGGTCCATAAAGAGGAAAGGGAGACTCCCCCGCTCCCAATAGTGGCAAGCCCCTTGTGCCTGGCTGTGCATTTCGAGATGCTGCTTCACATGATCCGCGAAAACCTGGAGAAGTCCCTGCTGCAGATGAAACAGCAGAGCCTCCTGAAAGTGAGGCCACAAGCAGTGCGTGCAGATGCCCACCGTTGTGCCTGGCACGTGGCACTCACGCCCCAGTTACTCTCTGTTTCTTGCCCCTCCTCTTCTTGAGGCTGGGAAGCAGCTAAAACTTGCCCCTTCTCATAGTGAAGGCTTTTCTGGTGAGAAATGTGGACTTCGGCCTCTGACCGCCATGGATTCAAATCCTGCTTCTGTTACTCAGGTGGCTCAGGTGGAACAGGTGCAGAGCTGCTAGCTCCTGAGTGCTTGCATGTGCTAGGCATCGTGCTAAGTGGACCCCCGCACTGCAACCTCAACAACTCCACTTGTGGGTGGGGAAACTGAAGATGAGAAAAGATCACCACCACAGGGCTGGCAAATTGCAGAGTCAAGGCTCACTCCCAAGTCTGTCTGATGCCAAAGCCCACTTGCTTATCTACCACCACATACTGTGGATGAATTCCTTCACCCCTCAGAGCCTCAGTCACCTCATCTGTCAAGTGGGGAGAAGTACCAGTGGCTGATAGGCACCCAGGACAGGGCCTGGCATGATTTGTGCCTGCTTCCTCGCCACTTGTCCATGCATTTTCCCGGGTCTCAGATGCCTTCATTTATCCCTGATGGGGCTCCAAACACTAAGGTTCAGGAGTGAGAGCAGGGACCTGTTTGCAGTTACTTTCTGAACCAGTGGTGTTCTCAAGTGTATTATGTCCAACTCAGGGCTTTGATGAGCCAGCTAAGATATATGAACCTCATTACCAACCAAAGGACTCACATCCATTTCAATCCCCGCCATATTTAAACTATGTATATTGGTTCCAAATCATGGGAATTTGCTTCCTCTAGTCATATGTGTCCTCGTTCCTGCAGGCAGAGACCTCAGTCAGGTGACTTTGGGTAATGTGTATCACTTAAGCCTATCTGTCAAGTAGGAATAAATACAGTAGTGGTACCTCCTTAGAAGGCGAGGCCTAAATGGGAATCCACGCTTAAAGCGTTTAGCACTGTGCAGGGCTTGTCGTAAGCCTGATGTCATCAGTGGACATTGTTCTTATTTTTAAGGATATACCATCAGGGCTGACTTAGGGCATTCATGACCCTGCCAGTCCTGGGGCCCACTGTCTGTCCTCTCTGCAAAGATGGAGGGGCAGGTGATGGAACACTGACCGGCAGTCAGCAGATCTTGGTCCAAACCCCACCTCTGTCATTAACCTGCTGTGTGACCTTAAGGAGGTCACAGACTCTTTGGGCCTCAGTTTCCTCATCTGTAAAGTGGGGATAATTCTAGCTTTGATTTCATGAGTTGTTGAGAGGCTTTAATGGATAGTAATGATAACTGGCTTTTGTTGAGGAGGGTGTTTGATTGGTGGTTGAGCAGTGGGGGGTCCTGGGGAGTACTGGAGGGGTGGGCAATGTGGGGAGGTCTTGGCATTGGGAGGAGACAATGAAAAGAAGGAGAGGGTGGGGGAGGGAGTGTTTGGTTAGAGGGAGGGAGCAGTGGGGGGAGGGCTTGAGGAGACGGAGGGGATGAGGGTGGGCCTGGGTAGGAAGGGACAGTGCGGGGCACCTAGAGGGTAGCCCCAGGAGCCCTTCTGGCCAGCAGCCCTGCTCTAGCCTGGGCTAAGCAGGCCCTTCCCTTACAGCCGGCTGCACCTTCGAGGAGGCGAGTGACCCAGCAGTGCCCTGTGAGTACAGCCAGGCCCAGTATGACGACTTCCAGTGGGAGCAAGTGAGGATCCACCCTGGCACCCGGGCTCCTGCGGACCTGCCCCATGGTGAGCCTACTCTCAATCACCATTCCCCCTTCATCTCCTTCCAGGGGCATGCTACCCACCTGCTGTGTTACCCTGGGTACACTGCCCAATCTTTCTGGGCCTCCATCTGCTTTGGCATCTGTAATGACACAGATGACACTGTGAATATGGAGCTCTCTGAACCCTGACCAATTGTGTACCTCAGGTAGTTTTACCTGTAAAATGGGTGCAGGTTCAAGTAATCAAAGACCCTTACAAACTGTAAGATAAAGCCCACCTCCCATTACTCCTATGGCAGCTTAGTACAGGATCCACCTTACTCCTGCCAGGTCTTCCTAAATCCTCTACCTTCAGGGAGGCTCTCTTCTCCCTGTGAGCCTCTGAATCCTGGTGTCCCAGGCTTGAAGATGCTGACAGAGCAGTAACCTTGGGGGCTGGATGTGTGTAAAACCTTTCTGCCTCTGCCCCTTTCTTCCTGGATCTTTCCCGACTTCGGCCCTGCCCTGCCCCTGTTTCAGGATGGGGAATATTTGGCGTCGTGAACACTGGACTGAGAGGAGACTAATTATGTAGATTCTAGTCCCGGCCTTCTACCCTGATGATGGCCTTTAGTGCACTGGTTCAAGAGTCATGAAGGCTGGGCTTCAGATCTTTGCTTCATCACTTTACCATCTGTGTGACTTTGGGCAAGTCACCTAACTTCTCTGAGCTTCCATTTCCTTAACTATAAAATGGAGAGCACAAGAATCCATTTCATAGGATTATTAGATAATGCCTATAAAGTACGTAACATGGGGGTGGCATGTAAGGGTTCAATTAATGCTTAGATGCTATTGTTGGAGATATTTGAGGGGATCCAACTACTAGCACCCCTCTTCACTGGGTACAGAAGCAACTGGGGATTAAGAAAAGGATAAGACAGGTGGAGACCAAGTTATCACCTTTATTACTGATGAGGGCTGAGTCGGAGGACACAGCATAGTGCGAGGACCAAAAGGGCTTGCTGAGGGAACCCAGAATGGGACAGCCTATGGCCCCTCCCCTTTGCCCTGTCATAGTAGTGGGCCAGGGCCTTTGCTGCTCAGCTCACAGCATGGCCGAGCTCGCATCTGCTGTCAAGAGTTCGTGGGAGGGGCAGCAAAGGTTCTCAGTGTGGGACCAGGATTTGAAGCCAGCAGGAGAGAGGCCCCCCACCACCTGGCACAGGCAACCTCCGCTCCTGCCCCTCGCCTCGACTCCCGGAGGCCCCCCTGCCTCCCCTCTTCTGTGCATTTGCTCACACTGTGCCCTCCCAGGGGCATTCCTCTCCGCCTTCACAGGGCTCTCAGCTCCTTGTTTGACCACTGTCCTGGCAGGTATCAAAGTCTGACCTGTGTGACAGTGATCTGTCAAGGTGCCCACCGTGGCAGGGATGCTGAGCAGGCCGATTCCATATCCCCAGGGCCCAGCCTTGGCCTGGTACAGGTTAGCATTCGGGTACAGGTTGCTGATTTGAATTCACCTCTTACAGTCCTGACCACCCTGTGTGGGCTCTGCTTCTCTCTCTCCTCCACACAAGCAGAGACATACCCAGTGACAAAAGGGGGAGAGAAATTTTGTATGTAGTGTGGGCCTTGGGCTGGATCCTGGGGATGCAGTGGTGAGCCAGATGGACAGTCTCTCTGCTCTGTTGGTGCTCACATTCTGGGGAAGAGACTTGGAGGTGGAGAGAGGAGGAAGGAGGGAGATTCACACTCAGAGAGCAGGAGAGAGGAGAAGGAGGGGTGACAGGGATGAAGGGAGTAAATGGAAGAGAAGAAGAGGGATGCAGAGTGAGAAAAGACTAGGGAAGAGGAAGAGGCAAGAACAAAGTGTCAGTTTGAAAGGGGGAGAGAGACACGCCCACAGCTGCTCACAGGGAGAGGAGAGAGGATGGAGGAGTGGGCCAAGAGAGACTGTGCGGGGGCTGGGATGCACCCCTTCCTGAGTGGGAATGGGGACCTGGAGTTTTGTTTACTACCCCACCAGGACTGATGCAGGAGCTGCCTTCTTCACAGGCTTCTGGCTCCCAGAGATGAATGCCGTTCCCTCCAGTGGAGCCCCTGGAGAGCCCGCCTGGAGCAGGGAGCCTCGTGGTTTGGGATCTGAATGGGCTTGTGTGGGCTGGCAGCCAGGCCTGGGAGGAGGTGGCCCTGGGTGGCTGCAGGCACCCCGTTAGCAGCTGCTGGGGCCTTCTCCCCACAGAAGGGAAGCCATAATCCCCCAGCCAGGTCCTGAGGAGTCCAGCCCCCTTTCCCCCGCCACCCCTCTCCCCCACTCCCAGCATACAGCTTGGATCTCTGGGGCAGGGGCAGGGGCAGGGCTGCCTTTCTCCAGGTTTGAAATCAAGAGAGTTGTATCCCAGGAGTTTAGATTGAGGGGCTGGGGGCTGGAAGGGAAGTTAGAGCCCTTCCATTCCATCTCTGTTCTGTAAGTTCATTCAGCTTGCAGACCTGTGCTGGGGACGCAGTGGAGCCCTGAGGCATCACAGGCTGGTGGGGAGAGTGATACATACTTTATTAATGATCCAAGGGCCAGGAGAGACACCCATAGAGGGATGGAGAGGGAGGGCTTCAGAAGAGGTGGACTTTGAGGTCCTGTCATGTGCTGGACTCTTGACTCCTGAGATGAGTGTCCTAGTCCTTGCCTCCAAGGACAGCTTGGAATGTGGGGAAAGCTGTGGATTAGCACAAGCTTGGACTGGGGTCATAAAGGGCGAGGTGAGGAGCCAGAAAGGGGTTTTGGCACAGCCAGATTTGTGTGGTTTTTTTTTGCTGCCCCAAGTCTTTACTTTGGGAAACAGATGCAGGGAAATGAAGGGACTTACCCAGTGAGTCAGAGCTGGGAGACCAGAACCCAGGCCGCTGACTCCAGATGGGTCCAAATGCCTGGAGTCCTTTGTTTCTGCCTCCTCCTCTGTGCCCACCTGACCCTGGTCCTCCCCTGAGTTCTCAGCTCCTGCCTCTTCCTCCTCTCTTTCCAGGTTCCTACTTGATGGTCAATGCTTCCCAGCATGCTCCAGGCCAGAGGGCCCATGTCATCTTCCAGAGTCTGAGTGAGAATGACACCCACTGTGTGCAGTTCAGCTACTTCCTGTACAGTCGGGATGGGCACAGCCCGGGCACTTTGGGCATCTATGTGCGTGTCAATGGGGGTCCCCTGGGCAGTGCCGTCTGGAATATGACTGGATCCCACGGCCGCCAGTGGCACCAGGCTGAGCTGGCTGTCAGCACCTTCTGGCCCAATGAATATCAGGTGGGCTGGGTTCAGTCTGCGGTCAGTCTGTGCTTGGGGGTGTGGGTAGAGGGGTGTCAGCATGAGATCAGAGTAAGCAAGTGGCCTAGGTTGGAATTAGCTTGTGTCAGCATCAGGAGTCAGTCTGTGGTCAGCATTGGGTTCTTCAGTGATGGTTCAGTCTGGTTCAGTGTCAGAGGTCATTGTTATTAGGAATAGTTTATGGCTGGGGTCGAGGTGAGTTGGAATAGTGCTGACTTGGAAACCCTGTCTGGCTGGGAAGTTTTGTGGCTTGAAGGTAACAGTCCAGGATTGGGATGGAACCTCTGGCCTTGACCTTGTTACCTCTGGGTGCTGACACCCCCTTCCACAACAAGCTGGCTTGGTATGGAGGGTAACTGTGAGCTGGCCTGCTTGTTGAGGAGGATGGGGCTGGAGCACAGCTGAAAGGGGGCTCTTGTGGGCATCTCCCCAGGCAGGGCTGGAGGGATGTCAGCATGACAGGGACCCTCCCACCTCCCCCAGGTGCTGTTTGAGGCCCTCATCTCCTCAGACCACAGGGGCTACATGGGCCTAGATGACATCCTGCTTCTCAGCTACCCCTGCGGTGAGTCCCAGCCCACTGGGGTGCAGGGTGAGGGGTACGGGTGGCTGTGGCTCCTGCTGACAGGGGGCACGAGCCCAGCTCACGCCAAGGCTCTGTTCCGGCAGCAAAGGCCCCACACTTCTCCCGCCTGGGCGACGTGGAGGTCAATGCGGGCCAGAACGCCTCGTTCCAGTGCATGGCTGCTGGCAGAGCAGCGGAGGCCGAGCGCTTCCTTCTGCAGGTGAGGCGGGTGGGGTGGGAGTGTGGGGGGACCTTGGCCAACTTCTTATGAAAAGTTCTGGCTCCTCTGCGGAATGCTGAGCCCTTCCGTTATTCTCCAGCACCCATACACATGCGTCCTGGCTCTCCCTAGGCTCTGCTCTGCCCTCTTGGGTGCCCCATCCCCTGAGGACAGAGAGCGGCTCCAGGATCCTCCAACCACACCTTCCATCAAAGGCAGAGCGACCACATTCCCTTAATCAGACCCACACCTTCCTGTGGCAGAGCTGGTTCCAGGAACCCCAAATGCCCCTGTGTAGTAGGGATGGCTAAATGGGGCCGGGACATTTACTCCCTCGCCCGGGTCACAGCGAGATCTGGACCTTTCTTCCCCGGCGCCCGTGACCCATTGGCCCCTCTCCCCGCTCAGCGACAGAGCGGGGCACTGGTGCCCGCGGCCGGCGTGAGGCACATCAGCCACCGGCGCTTCCTGGCCACCTTCCCGCTGGCCGCCGTGCGCCGCGCGGAGCAGGACCTGTACCGCTGCGTGTCCCAGGCCCAGCGTGGCGTCGGCGTCTCCAACTTCGCAGAGCTAATCGTCAAAGGTGAGCTCGGGGACGCTTGCGGAGGGCGGGCCTCCGAGGGGCGGGGCGAGCGGAGGGTGGGGGCGCAGGTTCTACCAGGGGGCGGAGTCTTGTCAGGGGGCGCGGCCCATGGACGGGTAGGGAAGGAAGGGTTTGACCAGGGTCGTGGTCTGACCGCGGGGCGGGGCTTGCGGAGGGGCACAATCTCACCTGCGATCAGGTCCGACTGGAGGTGAGGGGATGTGACTGAGAGGTGGGCCCGCGTGGGGGCTGGGTCAAGGTGTGAGCCCGGCGAGGCGGGATCTGGCTATTGGGCCCTAGGGTTGACCGGAGCGGGCAAGCGATCAGTCCTGGGACGCGAGGACTTGGGGATTCAGAAGGGAGTGAGGGAGAGGGTGTAGGCTGAGGGGTGAGGACGGGGTCAGCTTTTGGAGTGGGGAGCTTCTTAGGCCCTGGGGATTTAGTGGGGGGAGGCAGTCTAGTCTAGGGCTTGGGGGCTGCGTGAGGAGCCTGGGGGGACAGGAGGGCTCTTGGGTTTTTGGGTGTGGTGGGGTGAGGAGCTGAGGGCCAGGGATTCATAGCGGCATCCGCGGGCTCCGTCTCTCTCCCATCTCCTTGCAGAGCCCCCTACCCCCATTGCGCCCCCGCAGCTGCTGCGCGCTGGTCCCACCTACCTCATCATCCAGCTCAACACCAACTCCATCATTGGCGACGGGCCGATCGTGCGTAAGGAGATTGAGTACCGCATGGCGCGCGGCCCGTGGGCGGAGGTTCACGCGGTCAGCCTGCAGACCTACAAGCTGTGGCACCTCGACCCCGACACGGAGTACGAGATCAGCGTCCTGCTCACGCGCCCCGGTGACGGCGGCACAGGCCGCCCCGGGCCGCCCCTCGTCAGCCGCACCAAGTGCGCAGGTGGGTGCCTCCTGGCTCCACTCCCTCCTCCAGATACCCGGGTATGGACTCAGGGCAACCGAGGGGCGAAGGGTACATTCCGAGCGGTAGTATGGCCTCGATCTGTGCTTCTAAAACCTTCTAAAACATCGTGACCTTCCCTCAATCCTAGTTATGGTACAGAAAATAATGATAGCTAACATTTCACTTTGTGATGGACATTTATACATATATTGTGTGTGTATCATTTATTGATTTAAAACTCAGAACAACACCATGATCTAGGTACTCTCGTCATACCCGTTGTACAGATGAGGTGTAAAATCTGTAACCTCTGTACAGATTATTATTAACAGAGATGTTAAGTGACTGGCTCAAAGTCACACAGCTAGTAAGCAGCAGGGCAGTAAGGGATTGGAACCCTTGACCGGCTGTCTTCAGAATCTGTGTTCTTAATTCTACATTATATCATCTAGATAAAATAAACAACTAAACACCATAAAATAAAAGTGTTATTAAATTCTAGCTGGATTCTCTTGTCTGGGCAATTGAGCCTGAAGTCTGCTTTTGCTTGTTTCAAAGGGTAATGCAGCTGTTAGGAGCAATGGCACACCTGCACCAGGGGAGACTTTATTGTTTAATCAGAAGAGAAATTGACAACAGAACAATTTTCTTACTCTGTGATTTCAGCGTTTTTGTTGTTGTTGAATTTTTATTGAGATATAAAAGATTCATATGCGGTTGTAAGAAAAAATATAAGAGAAATTTCCTTATACACTTTACCCTGTTTCCTGCATTTTGCAAAACTGTAGTATAAATCACACTCGAGATACTGACATTGTTAAAATCCACAGATCTTCTTCAGACTTCCCCAGTTTCATTTGTCCTGATTTGTGTGTATCTGTGTATATTTAGTTCTATACAGTTTATCACATGTGTTGGTTGCTTTGTGTATTTACCACCACAGTCAAGATAGTGAACAGTTCAATCAGCTTAAGGATCCTTCGTTGCTCTTTTATATCATTTCTGTCCCTTCCTCCACCCCCAACCCCTGGTTACCACTAATTTGTCCTTCATTTCTAAAATTTTGTCACTTTAGAAATGTTATATAGATAAAGAAATCATACAGTGTATAACCTTTTGAATCGGCGTTTTAATTTGGTAGCAGCTTTATGAGATATAATTCACACCTCATACATTTCACTCATTAGCGTGTACAATTCAGTGGTTTTAGTATATTCACAAAGTTGTGCAACCATCACCACAATCAATTTTAGAACATTTTTCATCTCCCCCAAAGGAAACCTTGTATTCTTTTGCAGTCCACCCCTCCCCTCATTTCCCCCTAATTCCTTCGGCTCAAGGCAGCCACTAATTTACTTTTTGTCTCTATGGATTTGCCTCTTTGTGGACATTTCATATAAATGGAATCATACAATATGTAGTCTTTAGTGATTGGCTTCTTTCACTTAGCACAATTTTTCAAGGTTTATCCATGTTGTGGCATGCATTAGTATTTTTTTAAAATAAATGTATTTATTTTATTTTTGGCTGCGTTGGGTCTTTGTTGCTGTGCACGGGCTTTCTCTAGTTGCGGCAAACGAGGGCTACTCTTCTTGTGGTGCGCGGGCTTCTCATTGTGGTGGCTTCTTTTGTTGCGGAGCATGGGCTCTAGGCGCGCGGGCTTCAGTAGTTGTGGCTCGCGGGCTCTAGAGCGCAGGCTCAATAGTTGTGACGCACAGGCTTAGTTGCTCCGCGGCATGTGGGATCTTCCTGGACCAGGGCTCGAACCTGCGTCCCCTGCATTGGCAGGCGTGTTCTTAACCACTGTGCCTCCAGGGAAATCCCGGCACCAGGGAAGTCCCAGTACTTTTTATTGTTGAATAATATTTTGTTTTGTAGACATACCATAATTTACTTATCCATTCATCGGTTGGTCGGCATTTGCGTTTTTTATACTTGTTGGTTATTATGAACAGTATTCTTATGAATATTAAAGTACAGGGTTTGGTATGGACATATGTTTTCATTTCTCCTGGGTGTATATATATATATAGTATGGTAACTATGTTTAACCATTTAGGGAACTGCTGGACTGTTTTCCAAAGCAGCCACTCCACTTTACAGTCTCATCAGCAGTGTATGGGGGTTCCAGTTTCTCTACATTCTCACTAACACTTGTTATTATCTGTCTTCTGATTATAACCATCCTAGTGGGTATGAAGTGGTGTCTCATTGTGGTGTTGCATTTCCCTGATGGTTAATGATATTGAACTTTTTTCATGTGCTTATTGGCCATTTATATGTCTTCTCTGTAGAAATGTCTATTCAGATCCTTCACTCATTTTTAAGTTCAGTTTTTTATTATTGAGTTATAAAAGTTCTTTATATGTTCTGGATACTAAACCCTTATCAGATATATTTGCAAGTGTTTACTTCCATTCTGTGGGTTGTCTTTTAGTTTTCTTGATGGTGTCCTTTGAAGCACAAAGGTTTTTAATTTTGATGAAGTACAATTTATCTGTTTTTTCTTTTGTTTGTGCTTTCAATGTCATATCTAAAAAAACATTGCCTAATCCAAAGTCACGAAGATTTACCCTTATTTTTTTCTAAGAGTTTTATAGTTTTGGCTCTTACATTTAGGTCCTTGATCCATTTTGAGTGAATTTTTGTATATGGTGTGGGGTAGGAGTCCAATCTCATTCCTTTGCTTGCAGATGTCCACTTGTTCCAGCACCACTTATTGAAAAGACTATTCTTTTCCCATTGAATTGTCTTGGCACTGAGATTTGCTTTTTTGCTTATTGTAATTTCCTGGAGATTCATCCAGGTTGTGTAAATCAATAGTTCATTCCTTTTTAATGCTGAGTAGTATTCCATGGTGTGGATATACCAGAGTTTGTTTAACCATTTATCTGTTGAATGACACTTGAACTGGTCCCAGTTTTTGGTTATTACAAGTAGAGCTGCTATGAACATTCATTTGCAAGTTTTTCATGAACATAATTTTTCATATTTTTCTGGGATAGATGCCTGAGGGTACAATTAATGGATCATATGGTAATTGAATAGTTAGTTTTATTGGAAACTGTCAGAGAGGCTGTATTGTTTTACATTCTCACCAGCAATATATGAGTGATCCAGTTTTCTACATCCTTGCCAGCATTTGGTGCTGTCATTATTATTATTTTTTAAAAAAATTTTAGCCATTCTGAGAGGTGTGTAGTAATATCCTATCCTGGTCTTAATTTGCATTTCTTTAATGCCTTGTGATGTTAAACATCTTTTCATGTGCTGTTTGCCATCTGTATATCCTCTTTGGTGAATTATTCATGTCCTTGACCATTTAAAAACAAATAAATAAATAATTAATTTTTGGCTGCATTGGGTCTCCGTTGCTGCACGTGGGCTTTCTCTAGTTGTGGTGAGCAGGGGCTACTCTTTGTTGCGGTGCACAGGCTTCTAATTGCAGTGGCTTCTCTTGTTGTGGGGCACGGGCTCTAGGCGTGCGGGCTTCAGTAGTTGTGGCACTCGGGCTCAGTAGTTGTGGCTCGTGGGCTCTAGAGCACAGGCTCAGTAGTTGTGACGCACAGGCTTAGTTACTCCGTGGCATGCGGGATCTTCCCGGATCAGGGCTTCAACCCATGTCCCCTGCCTTGGCAAGCGGATTTCTTTTTTTCTCTTTTTTTAATTGATCTTTATTGGAGTATAATTGCTTCACAATACTGTGTTAGTTTCTGTTGTACACCAGAGTGAATCAGCCATATGTATACATATATCCCTATATCCCCTCCCTCTTGAGCCTCCCTCCCATCCTCCCTGTCCCACCCCTGTAGGTCATCGTAAAGCACCAAGCTGATCTCCCTGTGCTACGCAGCTGCTTCCCACTAGCTAACTATTTTACATTCAGTAGTGTATATATGTCGATGCTACTCTCACTTCACCCCAGCTTCCCCCTCCCACCCCGTGTCCTCAAGTCCATTGTGTATGTCTACATCTTTATTCCTGCCCTGCAACTAGGTTCATCAGTACCATTTTTTAATTTTTAGATTCCATATATATGTGTTAGCATATGGTATTTGTTTTCTCTTTCTGACTTAGTTCACTCTGTATGACAGACTCTAGGTCCCTCCACCTCACTACAAATAACTCAATTTCGTTTCTTTTTATGGCTAAGTAACATTCCATTGTATATACGGCAGGCGGATTCTTAACCACTGTGCCACCAGGGAAGTCCCTGTCCTTGCCCATTTTCTAATTGGGTTATTCACTTTATATTGTTGAGCTTTGAGAGCTCTTTACGCATTCTAGATACTAGTCCTTTTTTGGGTATGTAGTTTGTAAATGTTTTCCCCTGGCTTTTAGCTTGTCTTTTTATCCTCTTCACCTGAGCTTTCACAGAGCAACCATTTTTAATTTTGATGAGGGCCAATTTATCAAAATTTTCTTTTATGAATTGTGCTTTTGATGTCAAATTTAAGAACTCCTTGCCTAGCCCTAGATCCCCCAAATTTTCTCCTTTAAAAAAAAAAAAAAAAGAAAAGAAAAGTGTTATAGTTTTACATGCAAGCCCGTGATCCATTTTGAGTTAATTTTTGGATAAGCTACATGCTTAGGTCGAGGTTTATTTATTTTTTGCCAGTCAATATTCTTAAGTGTTTTAAAAAGCTGATCTGGGAACCATCTAAAATAGTTTAATGCCATATTTAGAGAGACCCTTGGGTGTTGGGTAAGAGTATTCCAGTGGAAGTTACTTTCTAGCTGAGGAATCTGAGTCAGGTTACTTAACCTCCCCAAGCTTTAGTCCCCTTGTTTTATAACATGGGAATGATAATAATCCTTACCATACAGGGTAAGTGTGAAGATTCATTCAACACATGTTTATTGAGTGCCTATTATGTGTCACATACTGTTTAGTTGCTAGGGATATAAGACTGCGACCAAGACAGACAAAAGCCACTAGTGAGTGAGTTCCTCGTGCCGGAGCTCTGCATGGAACTCACATTCTGGCAGAGGAGACAGTAAACAAGTGAAATATATGGATGGTCAGATGATGACCAGGGCTGTGAAGGTTAAAGCAGGAAGGGGGATGGGGTGTGGGGGCAGGAGAATTGTCATTTCAAAAAGGCTCAGGGATCGTTTTGCTGAGAAGGTGACATTTGAGCAGAGACCTGAAGGAGGTGAGGGACAGTGCCACGCAGGAAGCTGGAGGAATTGCTGGGGGAAGGGGCATTCCAGGCAGACGTAATAGCAAGGAAGTCTGTATAGCGTGCTTGGCATGTGTGAGGAGCAGCAAGGAGACCAGTAGAACTGTGGTCTAGTGACTGAGGGGGAGCTGGCAGGAGAGAAGGTCAGAGTCATGCTGGGGATGTGGGACTCAGAGCCATTTTACGCTGGGCGGGCTGGGGAGCCATTGCGGGTTTGGAGAGCAGGAATGACATCACTTACTATGTTTAAAAGGATCACTTTGGTCCCTTTGTGGAGAATAGATTCCAGGAGGGCAAGGGGACCAGAGGAGAGACCAGTAAGGAGGCTACTGCAACAATTCAGCTGGGACATGGTGGAGGCTGGGGGCTGGGAGGAAGTAGTGGTGGTGGTGGTGAAAAGTGGTTTATTTTCTGGGTTTGTTTTGAAGGTAGAGCTAACTGCATTTGTTCATGGATTGGATGTGCAGTGAGAGAAGGAAATAGAAGTCAAGGATGGCTCCAAGGTGTTTTGCTTGAGCAGCAAGAAGGATGGAGTTATCATTTACTGCGAGGGAGCAGACTGCGGGAGGAGCAGGCGTAGTAGACGGGGTGCCATAGATAAGGAGTTCTGTGCTGGAAATGTTGACTTTGAGATGCCTATTAGACGTTCAAGTGGAGATATCTATCAGGTGGATGGATTTACGAGTATGGAGTTCAGGGAAGAGGTTCGGGCTGCAGATATAAATTTGAAATTCATCAGTATAGATATGGTATAGATGGTATTTACATCCATGACACAGGATGAGATCTCTTATCATGGTGGTTCTCAATTGGGGGATGATTTTGTCTCCCAGGAGACATCTGCAGGGTCTGGAGACATATTGATTGTAACAACGGGGGGTGGGGTGCTGATGGCGTCTAAGGGGTAGAGGAAGCCAGAGAAGCTGATAAACATCCTACAGTGTATAAACAGCCTCTTCAACAAAGAATTATCTAGTCTGAAACGTCAGTAATGCTGAGGTTGAGAACCCCTGATTTAGTCCTTAGATTTTAGGGAATAAGTGTAGGTGGAAAAGAGAAAAGCAGTGAAGCCTGAACCGTGGGACCCTCCAGTGTTTTGGGTTAAATGCAGGTGATGGCATGCAAATGCATTAAATGCCTGTGAAGTATGGTGCCTAACACACAGTAAGCACTCAGTAAATGACAACTATTGTTGCTATGGTGTTTTTAACTCTTCAAAGCCAGTTCTGGTCAGGTACTTAGAATAAAAGAAGTCAGAGCTGGGGATCCACAGAGAATCTCTCTTCTACGCTCCTTAATGTACAGATGAAACCCAGAGAGAGGAAGGCACTTGCCTGTGATCATACAGTGGGTTAAGAACCCATGTTTCATGGTGACAGCTGTTGTTCGTTCCCATTTCACAGATGAGAAAACTGAGATTTAGTCCCTTGCCCAAATCTATGCAGTGAGTCTGTAGCAGAGTCAGAACCAAAGTTGGGATGTCCTGCCTTCCAGTCTAGTGTTTGAAACTACCACCACCGTCACGATCACACCATCAGGAACAGCAACAGCAGCTGCCATTGTGGGCTGAGTGCCCACTTTGTGCCAGCACTGCTAAACACTTCACATAGGCTGGCCGGGACGGGACCTGGGGCAGGGACCAAGCAGACAGGATCCGGACAACTCACCCTGCCTTCTCTTCGTTGGCGTCACCACCGCTCCTTGCTTAGACGCCTTGGCCCATAGTTGTTTTGCTATTGGCCAGCTGTGTTGTCATCTCCCTGGTCCCCATGAAACTCTGCTCCCACAGTATTATTTAATGTAAAAACAATAATATAACGTCAGTAGAAGGCATTTAAAAGAAATCACTCTAAATCTCACCATCCTAGCCCAACAGCTGTTTTAGTTTTCCTGCCTTCTTCAAATCTCTGCCCACATGCCTACAGTACACATTTCACACCCTTGTCTTTGGGATGTAGAAAGCATTCTGTATTCTGCTTCCTTTTCTTGGTGGTGTTACATGTGTTATGTTGTTTGTAATTATGTTTATTGGCGGTAGGAGTCCACTGAGTGTCTCCATATGGCTGGGCTATTTGTCTCTAGATTCCTATTATTGTGAATAATACCATATTGAAAAATTTAGTGCTTATCGTGCTTTGTTTCCTCCTTGAGTTATTTCTTTGAGATAAGTAGTCAGGGGTGGTTTAAGAAAGGACTTTGACATATATTGCTTTAAAAATGGTCGCACTAATTTATACTGTTACTATAAAGGGTGCTGCTGTATATAAGGGTGTGTCTCACCCTCAGAGTGCACATATTAATTAATTAACTACTATAAGTTAGACCATCTCATGTAACTCTCACACTTGCTTTTCAAAGTAAGTGTTACTGTATCTCCATTTTTTAGTCAAGGAACTTGGTGTTCAAAAGGGGGTTAAATCACTTGCCTGAAGTCACAGAACTAATGAGAGGTGGAGATGATAGGATTTGAACTCTGGAGCACCCGACCCCGCTCCAAAGCCCCTTCCTCAAGAAACAGTTAAAGTTTCAGGGTTATTGAATCCTCCTTAACATCATTAAAATCAACACATTTTGGCCTAATTTAGCAGATGTTAACTGTTAGCCTTCTTGTTTTAATGTGCATTTTGACCTTTGATCTCTGAGTAGCCTACAGCCATATGGAATTTAGAGAGACGGGGCTTTGAGGTCCCCAAGTTCTGTTTTGCCAGTGTGTGCTGGCAGCTGAAGAGAGCGTGTCTGGGTGCCAGATGGTTTTTGGAAACACAGAGACTCATGAATTCACACCCCTCAATCAACATATCAGCCTTTAGTCAACAAACTATTTGAGCCCCTGGATCTGCCCAGATTTGTTCAGGGTGGGGAGAGAAAGAAATGTGAGCTTTCTTTTCAAAGACCCCTTCTTCTAGCGAGGCGGGTGGGGGCTAACACAACTGTTGGAGAATGAGATACCCAAGCACGAGGGTGAAAGTTTCATCCTCCAAGTTAGAGGTTACCATTTTGTGCCCTGCAAAGTGGTTATAAGAAACCTGAGTAGGTTGCCACTATTTAAAAATCTGGAGATTTCACACACACAAATCGGAATTTCTGGCTTCTCTTAAGAAATGGGTGGATCAGGCAACCCTGAGCCTGTAGTCCTGCATGGCGATATCTCCTGGAACTGAGTGGCAGCTGCCCCTTTTGGATGGGACACTTACAGTCTTGTTGGTCATGGTCCCGACCCAGCCTGTGTTACCGGTTTATATTTAACGTTTCATGTCCTTTCTCTAAATGCTGCCAGATGGTGAAGGAAGCAGTACACTTTGGCCAAACTGGAAGGATGGCAAAGAATGTGGAGCAGGTGTTCCCGGGGGTGGGGATGGTGTGAGCAGAGCTGCAGGGAAACGAGATCCACTCTCACTAGTGCAAATAAAGCCATGGTAGTTGGCTTTAGTAGACATAGACATAGACATAGACACCGACATAGACATAGACACCTTGGGACAGGACACATCGGGCAGCCAGGACCAGAGCCAGAAAGTCAAGGAGTAAAGCAAAGATCTCTGAACAAGATGGCAGAGTGAGCACACACAAAATCCTCCCACTCCTCTCCAAACACATAAGAACGATGGGTTAAAACAAAACTATACAGAAAACCATTAGGAAAATCTCTGTGCGCCAGGAACGGGAGAGAAAACACAAGTGTGGTAAGTGGGCTTGCAGCCAGCAGCCCTCAGGTTGCAGTGAGCAGGGAGCCAGCCCTTTAACGTTTTTGTCGGGTGGGGATCTGCCTCGTTTGTGGGGAGAAGAGAGCCAGGCTCTCTGTAAGAAATCAAGAGGTGGGCCTTGCTCTTAGCATGTGCTGAAACCTCTTTGGTGGTCTGATGTATGACTGGAGACTGCCACTTGCCTGTGGTCCAGGGAAGGAAGGAAAGCTCCTGGGCGGAAACAAACTTGCATTGTGCTGTCCTTGGGACCAGTGTCTAAAGCTGTGCCACCTACCCAGGCATTCCCAAGTAAAGAGCAGCCTGAGCAAATTAATCATATAAAAATGATAACAGGGTCATACTTAATGATCTTACGAGGGCAAGCAGTAGTGCTTTCTTTCCTGTTCATTAAGGTGTGTCCTGAGGTCCTCTAACTGGGGAAACTTTGCAGGTGTCACAGAACCTGCACAGTCAGGGGGCAAGAGAGAAGAGGATCATTAGTAATCTTGGCTTCTTCCATCATTTTATAGATGAGGAAACTGAGGCCCAGAGATTTGCTTAGGATCACACAGCTGGTCAATGCAGATGCAGGATGGGTCTGAGCCCCCTGGGCTCCATCCTGGCTTTGCTTCAGAAGCCTTGATTTCTTTACTTATAAAATGAGGTTAACTTTCTGGTTTTATGGAATCATCAAGAGGCTGTAAAGCAGAGTAATATACACCTCTCTTGTGTTGGGGTAGCTGCCTCTCCAGAGGCATTGGTGTGATTTATTTTTATTTTTTGGACAGTGAATTCCTCATGGGGAGGCAGGGTAGTGGTGGTTAAGAGTGTGGATTCTGAAGCCAGCCTGTCCAGGTTTGGATCCCAGCTTTACCACTTACTGTCTGTGCGACTGTGGGCAAGTTACTTATCTCTCCTGTGTGCCTCCATTTCTACATGTGTGTAACAGGGCTAATAATTGCACCTGTCTATTGGATTACGGAGAGGATTGAATGAGCTAAAGCATTTTAAAGCCTCTGAACAATGCCTAGCACATACAAAGCCTCTAATAAATGTTAACAGCCATTATCATCATCATCATCATCATCATCATCATCATCTAACAGATTGTATTTCCCTTTTTGCTTTGGCAGCCAGGAAACTCACCACCTAATTTGAATCTTATCTTTATTCTCCACATAGAACCTAATGACATGCATTTCTATTTTCCTAACATTCTCTGGCATTATTTAACTATTTGCCTCTCATTTCCCCCATCATCCTGACTTCTCTATACTACTGTATCGTATATATTACTACAAGCTGTTTTAGAACGAGTTTGGAATTAATAAATTAAGGAAAATACAGCAGTTGGTTGATTCAGACTGTCTTGACGTCCTCCAGCACGATCTTGAAATAGGAGGTGAATTGTACTAGTAAAAAAAATTAGAGCTAAAATTTTCGAGGGCCTGTTGTGTATTGGCCATTATTGCACATGCTTCGCATGTATTACCTTAAACCTCACAGCCATCCTGTGAGGTAAGGCCTATGATTCCATTTTGCAGTTGAGAAAAGTAAAGCTCAGAGAGGTGAAGCAGCTTAGCCAGTGGTTGCCAGCTGCAAGTGGCAGAGCCAGGATTCAGATGTGGCCCCGCCTGACTCCAAACACACTGTTACTCACCGTTTGCTCTTCTAGGGGGTCTCTTGGACTCTTTGGGGGCAAAGGAAGGTTGATATCAGTCAGCTGAATGATGTTTTCTCTCCCATCTACTCTTCTTTTCCCATTTCTCCTACCTTTTCTCTCTGCTTCCTGGGTTGCCCAGAGCCCATGAGGGCCCCCAAAGGCCTGGCTTTTGCTGAGATCCAGGCCCGCCAGCTGACCCTGCAGTGGGAACCACTGGGCTACAACGTGACACGTTGCCACACCTACACTGTGTCCCTGTGCTATCACTACACCCTGGGCAGCAGCCACAACCAGACCATCCGGGAATGTGTGAAGATAGAGCGGGGTGTCAGCCACTACACCATCAGGAACCTACTGCCCTACCGGAATGTCCACGTGCGGCTCGTCCTCACTAACCCCGAGGGACGCAAGGAGGGCAAGGAGGTCACGTTCCAGACGGACGAGGATGGTAAGAGGCCCCCTTATTCCCAGTGTCCTCAGTGCCTCCCACAGACGCTGCATGTCTGAGACTGAAATTGCTATAGGAAATTATTTGCTTAGGATTAAACCGACTGTATAACGGTAAAGTAATGATACTGATATCTGTTCCCCTGAAGACTTTGGGTTAAGATGGCATATTTCTTCCTTAATCGTTTGGGAACATTTAGCAGTGAAGTCCTTTGGGCCTGGAGTTTTCTTTGTGGCAGGGTTTTTTAATAGTAGTTTTAATTTACAAAACAGATATTGGAATATTCAGGTTTTCTACTCTTGTATCAGTTTTGGTATACTGCGTTTTTAAGGAGTTTGATCATTTCACCTAAACTGTCACATTTCTTGCCACAAAGTTGGTTATAATACTATTTTTTTTTTTTTTTTTTTTGATGGCAGGCGGACTCTCAACCACTGCGCCACCAGGGAAGCCCTGTAATACTATCTTATTCTATTTATTGAACATCGGTAGGATCTATAGTGCTATTCCCTTTTTCATTCCTGATATTGGTAATTTGTGTCTTCTCTCTTATTCTCATGTTTCTCATGGTAAGGGTGTATAAATTTTATTAATCTTTCCGAAGAGCCAACTTTTGGCCTAGTTTCTTTTCTTTCTTTTTTTTTTAAAAATTTGTTTATTTTATTTATGTGTTTTTGACTGCGTTGGGTCTTCATTGCTGTGTGCGGGCTTTCTCTAGTTGGAGCGAGCAGGGGCTACTCTTCGTTGTGGTTCATGGGCCTCTCATTGCGGTGGCCTCTCTTGTTGTGGAGCACAGGCTCTAGGCTCGCCGTCTCTAGAGCGCAGGCTCAGCAGTTGTGGCACACGGGCTCAGTTGCTTCCACGGCATGTGGGATATTCCCGGACCAGGGCTCAAACCCGTGACCCCTGCATTGGCAGGTGGATTCTTAACCACTGCGCCACCAGAGAAGCCCCTAGTTTATTTTCTTTATTGAATATTTTCTATTTTTTATTTTTTTTTAAAAAAAAATACTTTCTTTGGATTTGATCGGCTTTTCTTTTACCTTTTTTTTTTTTTTTTTTTTTTTTTTTTTTTTTTTATCAACCACTGTGCCACCAGGGAAGCCCTCTTTTAGCTTTTTGAGATAGAAACTTATTAGATCATTGATTTTGAGCATTTCTTTATTTCTAATATATACATGTAAAGCTATAAAATTCCCTCTAGGCCCTGCTTTAGCTGCATCCCACAGGTTCTGATATATCCTATCTTCAGTATCATTCAGTTTAAAATATTTTCTAATTTCTGTTATGATTTCTTCTTTGACCCAAGAGTTATTTAGAATACATTGCTTGATTTCTAAGCAATTGGGATTTTTCTCATTATCTTTTTGTTATTGATTTTTAGCTTACTTCCACTATGGTCAAAGTATATACTCTAGTTTTGGTCTTTTGAAATTTGATCCTTGCTTTATGGCCTGACATATGGTTAAATTTTGATAAATGTTCCATATCTACTTGAAAAAAATAGGTGTTCTGTCCTTGTTGGGTGCAATGTTCTACTTATGTCAAGCTAATATTTATTAAGCATTTACTATAGGTCAAGCACTATTCTGAATGCTTTTCACGTATTAATGCACATGATCCTCACGACAGCCCTATTTGGTTATTTTCTATTACCATTCCCATTTTACAGATGAGGGCACATAGCTAGTAGATGGGTAGCAGAGCTGGGTTTCAAACCTGGCCATCTGTTTGAGAGTTGTTTTTCTTAACAGCTACACTCTAATGCCAGCAAAAGCGTTCTCCAGATTGCTGTAAAATCCCAGGTAACCCCAAGCTCCTTGGTTAATAGTTTTTTGTTTTGTTTTGTTTTTTGCTTCCTCACATATGCAGTTTTCTGTTCTTCACAGCAGCATCCCAGATATAAAATTCAACTCCTTCCTTGATTTCCAGAAAACCCCACTCACTTGAGGCAACGTGTATCCTCTATGCCCTGCACTGATGTGCTGAGGATTTGCTGGGGATGGGAGTGAGGACTAGAGGGGTTTACCCTGAATCACTGCAAATGTAGGAAAGGAAAAACAACTTTTTTCTTCTACTCATGTTAGGTTCATTGGTTGGGGCCTTGTAAATTAGATGGAGAAAAGACAGATTAACAAGAGAAAAACAAACAGGAGTTTATTTTTATATCTTATTAAAAAGTTTTAAATTGAGATATAATTGATTTACAATATTGTGTTAGTTTCAGGTGTACAGCAAAGTGATTCAGATATATATATACATATACATATTTTTTCGGATTATTTTCCATTCTAGGAAATAGTAGTTTATGAACACATGCATCTCCCATAACAGGGGAGTACTCAGTGATGAGTAACTCAAAGGGGTGGTGAGAACTTGGACTTATATAGTGTCCTAACAAAAGAACAATGAAGTTTTAGAGAAGTGACAAGACAAAGGAAAAGGGCTTTGAGCTTCTAGGGGCAGCAAATTAGGGGAAGTCAAATATATGGGGAAACTAATGGTAGTCTGTAAAGTTTTTTAGGTAGATTCCTCCAGGCTGATAAGGGTCTAGTTTTCTCAGTGATTAACTTCTGTCCTTTCTGGTAGAGAGGGGAAGGGGGCACCTTTACAAAGTTATGTCCTACTTTTAGGCAAATAGCGGGAGGGCAGAGAATTTTTCCTCATGTATGCTCCTACATGGCCTTCTCAATTCAGCTCAAAATAATCCTTATACCAAGTAGCATACTTTGGGTAGCATATACTGATACGCTTCTTAAGTAACCTCAAACTGAATATCAGACTGCTCCATTCTTAAAATCTGTTGACCTTTCCCCTCCCCCCCCGCTAGGTACGTTGTTGTGGCTGCTTCACACCCCCTCCCCCAACCCTGGCCAGGCCTCACTTGGGTTACTTGGTTTTCTTTCTTCTTTCTCTGTCCCTCTTCTCCCCCCTCCCTCTGATAACTGCTCATTATTTAATATTTTTTACTTTTCACTGAAGTATTAGTATCATACTTACGGGAAGTGTGCTTATCTTAAGTGGTCAGCTCAAAGCATTCTCAAAGATGGCACACATCAGGATAACCACACCCAGAGCAAGAAAAAGTATTACCAGCAGCCCAGAAGCCCCCCTTTATGCAACCTCCCCCTCACAACCTTCCAAAGGTAAGCATTATCCTGACCTGTGATGCCACAGATTAATTTCTGCTTGGTTTTGAACATTACATCAGTGGGATCATACAGTGTGTACTCTTTTTATGACTGGCTTCTTCCTCTCAGCTTTATGCTTGAGTGATTCAGCCATGTTGTGTGTACAGTTCTAGAGAATTCACTCTCAATGCTGAATGGTCCATTATGTGAATATGCCACATTTATTTTTCTTATTTACTATTGTTGGGCATTTGGGTTGTTTTCAACTATTTTAAATTGTGCTGCAAATAAAATTCTTGTAGATTCTTTTTTTTTTTTTGGTAGATATATACATTTCTGATGGGTTTATGCCTAGGAGTAGAATGGCTAGGTTATAGGATATGTGTTCATAATAAGTAGATATATCCAATTTTCCCAAGTGGTTGTGTCAATTTATACTCCCACTAGCAGTGTGTGAAAATTTCGGTTGCTCTACATCCTCACCAACACTTGGAATTGTCTTTTTCCGTTTATCGTTTTGGTGGGTGGATAGTGGTGTTGCCTTGTTAACTGTTCATTTTAACACAAGGCACTTGAGCTGTCCCTGATTGTTATCTGGGTTTCTGCTTTCCCCTATCTTAGGAGTTCAGCTTCCCCACAACATTTTATCAAGGTGTTTTCCCAAACAAAGGCCGTTCTCTTCCTAGAAGAAATTCCTTGAGCCTGCTGTTAAGATGATACCTTAAAACAAAACAAAACAAAAACCAAACCATACCTGAAAGGGTTTCTGCTGAAATGTTGACAGTATTTATCTCTGGGTGATGGAACTGTAGGTGCCATTAATTTTCTTTATGCCTATTTTGATTTTCTACATTGAACATATTGTTTGTGTAATTAGTGATTTTTAGACAAGAAAACAGCTCCACCCATAATCCTGCCACTCTAATGCGTCTGTTTTCATTTTTCTGGCAAATGTCTATATTTTCTGAAAACCACTCAACTGGAACAAAATAGGAGCATTCATTCTTCTCTGCCAAATGCATCCTGCACAGTGATGAAGGTGCCAGCCGCCCTTTTCGAGTACTCAGGCGTAGCTGAACCATATGAGATGCTGATATTTATTTGCCTTGGGGCTTTATGTACATCACATCATTTAATTCTGGTGAGGGAGGTGTTATTTTCATCCCCACTTCACAGATGAGGAAGCTGAGGCTTAGAGAGGCTGAGTGGTGCAAGCATCCCAGCTAGGAAATAGCAAAGCTGGAATCTGAACTCAGGTATCTGGTTCCAAAGCTTGCTTTTCCCTGCCCCATGTTGCCTTTCCCTTGCAGTGCCCGGCGGGATTGCGGCTGAGTCCCTGACCTTCACTCCGCTGGAGGACATGATCTTCCTCAAGTGGGAGGAGCCCCAGGAGCCCAATGGCCTCATCACCCAGTATGAGGTGGGTTTGGACCCTATTACAGCTGGGGCCCCTGGTGGAAGGTGGGCCCACAGGTTGGAGAGGGAAGTGTATGGGGCGGAGGAACACAGGTCATGATCGGGATTCCTTCCACTGTGGCTGCGGTCTGTGCCCCATGTGTTATGGGGACAGAGGCCCTGATGGCAGAAGAGAGAGGCGAAGGTGCCCAGAGGCCTGGACTAAGGGGCATCCACGGTCCCCCGACCAAGCTTCTCCCCTTTGTCCAACCTTATCCCTAGCTCACCTGAACCATGATGGGTGGGAGGCTATGGGACTAGTGATGCCCTTCCCCATCCCTGTGCCCGCCTACCTGCCCATCCTGCCCCCAGATCAGCTACCAGAGCATCGAGTCGTCAGACCCAGCGGTGAATGTGCCGGGCCCACGGCGTACCATCTCCAAGCTCCGCAATGAGACCTACCACGTCTTCTCCAACCTGCACCCGGGCACCACCTACCTGTTCTCCGTGCGGGCCCGCACGGGCAAAGGCTTCGGCCAGGCGGCGCTCACTGAGATCACCACTAATATCTCAGGTGAGCCCCGCCCAACCTGCCCTGGCCCCTTTGGAGGAGGCACAGAGTCTCAGGGTTCCGTGGGTAGGGGGTGAGGCTTCCTGGGGGTGGTGATGGAGGGCTCCTGCTGAGATAAATGTACCATTTAGAGGTTGAGGTCAGGGGTCAGGGAGGATTAAATCAGAGGAGTCTAGAGACTATGATCGGTGGAATCCAAGGGCTGAGGTCAGGGGTCAGGGAAGCTCAGGTCAGGGGGAATAAGGAGGCGAAGGCTGAAGGGGAAGAGATCTGAGGACAGGGGTCAAGGAGGCTGGAGGCCTGACCTTCCTGGTCCAGTGGCCGGGCTCTGTGCTTATGTCCTGTCCCCTTCCCCAGCTCCCAGCTTTGATTATGCCGACATGCCGTCGCCGCTGGGGGAGTCTGAGAACACCATCACCGTGCTGCTGAGGCCGGCGCAGGGCCGCGGGGCGCCCATCAGGTGGGGACGCCTGCACGGAGGGGCGGGGGGTCAGGGCCATAGGGAAGAGGCCCCTCCTCTGACCCAGAGTCCCCACCCAGGCCAGCTCACCCTCGTCCTTCCTCAGTCTCACACTAAGGGTTCAGCGTGTCAGGAGGAGGACATTCTGTGATCCCGGGCAGGCAGGACGTCTGCAGCCACTCCCCTCTGAGGCCGCAGGGTGCCTGGTGGTGACTGTCATGAGGTCTGTGGACAACATCCAACCTGGAGAGGGGACTGTTCAGGCCTCTCCAGAGGGCCTCCTTCTGACACCTTGGAGAAGTGAACTCTGGGGGCCTTATTTTTCCCAGCATTTTCCCTGGAGGATCCCATCCAGGGAGACACAGAGATGGGCTTTCTGGAAGGCTAGTGCAGCCAGCCAGATGGGGCCATCTCTCTGGAGTGGCCAAGAGCTTGGCCTCCTCACTTCTTTGCAGAGAAAGCTGATGCCATAGTGGCTGTTTCTGTTGGGGAGAAGGTGCTGGAGACAAAATGTGTGTGTGTGTGTGTGTGTGTGTGTGCGCGCGTGTGTGCACGTGTGGTGAAGACACGTGACGTGTGTGTGACGTGTGAGTGTGTACGTGAAAGAGAGTGAGCGTGTTTGTGGAATGTGTGCACATACTTCCTGTCAGCCAGACATCGTGTTAGGGACTTTACCTGCATGAGTCATGTTATCCTCGTGGCAGCCTGTGGAGTGGGTATTAGTACCCTTATTTTACACATCAGGAAACAGGCTCAGAGAGCCTGAATAATGAGCCCCCATGGCCACAGAGCTGGTAAACGATAGCGCTGGGATTTGGAAGCCAGGTTTGTCTGCAAAGCCTGTACCTTTCCTTGAAGTCACAGAGCCTCCCTGCTCCTCTGGTTCACCTCCTCCTACCATAAAGTTTCATGCACTGGGAGAGGGTGACAGCTTGCATTTGGGCATGGGAGTGTCCTCTTAAGCCCCCCAAGAAGGCAGTGGGTTTCCCAGGTGCCCTTGACACCCCCTCATTTCCTCACTCCTCCCCCCTTCCACTCTTTTCTCCTGCTTTGGCTCCCCTGTATTTGCCACTGCAAAGCCTGCCCTGGGCTGATTCCCAGACCCCAGGAAAAAGTCTGGGCATCTCAGGGGCATTTGGCATTTTGCAGGAGCCTCAGGGCCCTGTTGCCTCTGAATCTGGGAGGAGTTGGGAAACCAGCATCACCTTCTCCTTTCCTTTTCCCTTGGGGGATCCTGTGAGCAGGCCTGGTCAGCGTCTCTCAGGGATGATGATGGCAGGGCTGGGTCTGGGCGAGGGGTGGACCATGTGAGGGGGAGAGGCCTGATGGCTGTGCAACCTTGGGCATGTCCCTTCACCCCTCTGAGCCTCCCTCAGGTGCATCATGGGGATCATCCCAGATCAAGATGTGCTTCGTTCATGGCTAATGATTATTATCATCTCCTGGTGGGACTTCGGGCCGGGAGAGGCCTCACATCAGCCTGGGAAATGGAGGGTTGAGAAGGGCCTGGGCTGGTTAGTGATGGAATGAACCTGTCTGGCCCAAATCCCAGGGTGCTGGGGTGATTCCCTCCCAACTTGGAAGCTCAAAAGAAACAGCTGGAGAGCAAGGAAAAGGCATTTCTACTTTGCCAGAGTGCAGGCTGTCAGTATGGGGTATCCCATGCCAAGACGTGACCGAGGCCGGGACTGGAAATATTTAAATTTGTCAGCATTCATTTATTTACTCTTGGCTCTGTTCCACAGAGGATTTGGAGGAGTTCACAGCAAGGCCATTCAGTAAAGTGATGAAAATAAATAGAAACACACAAGTCGGGATCAGGAGACACAAATCAGAGGGAATACAGACCAGGGAACACAAATCAGCCGTCAGGACCGGGAGATGGCAGGCTCAGAGTTGCAGTCTCGAGGCTGCCTCCGGGTTGGGAGGGTACTCGAGATGTAGGGTTAGTGTGACCTCGTTTGCCTGCTAAGTGACCAGCTCCCCCACTGGAGGGCAGTTCCAGGAAGCCTACATCCCCCAAGTGCCCAGCACAGGGCCCATGTCTGAGCTTAGTAAACACTTTCTGGATGAGTGAATGCATCATGTCTTACTCGAATTTATTGTGGCCTAGAGGGACCTGTCGGGAACCTGGTTGGAGCCTGAGGCTTGGGGTTCCCAGGCCCTGGAGGACTCATTGAGGAGTCAGGGTGGGGCTTTAGGGCTTGGTTCCCTTAAGCAGGGCTGACATTCTTTCAGCCTTAGTTACAGTAATAACAGCTGACAGGCACTGGCTGCTTGCTAAACTTGCCTCCTTCCTCACCTCTACCTTATGTAACAGTCCTGTAATCACTCCCATTTTACAGAGGAGGAAACTGAGGCCCAGGGAGCTTAAGTGACTTGCCCAGCTAGTAAGAGGTAGAGCTGAGATGAGCCCTCTCCTGGGCCTGACCCCAAAGCCCACGCCCTTAGCTACCAGATGGCTCTCCCTGTTCTCTGGCAACCGTGACCACTGCGCTTCCCCCCACCCCCCCGCATGGCCAGTGTGTACCAGGTTATTGTGGAGGAGGAGCGGCCGCGGAGACTCCGGCGGGAGCCAGGCGGCCAGGACTGCTTCCCAGTGCCGCTGACCTTCGATGCGGCGCTGGCCCGAGGCCTGGTGCACTACTTCGGGGCCGAACTGGCGGCCAGCAGTCTGCCTGAGGCCATGCCCTTCACCGTGGGTGACAACCATACGTATCGTGGCTTCTGGAACCCACCGCTTGAGCCCAGGAAGGCCTACCTCATCTACTTCCAGGCAACAAGCCACCTGAAGGGGGTGAGGGGCCGGCTGGGGTGGTGGCGGGGCCGGCTCGGGGGCGGGATTGGCGACACCTTGGAGCAGGCTG
>NW_020175402.1:6727611-6739741 GCF_003031525.2 Neophocaena asiaeorientalis asiaeorientalis
GAAGAGCCTTGCCCTCTGATAGCTCCTCCCACTCACAGCCCCGCCCACTCACCTGAGCCCCTCCCTCCTAACCCCAGCCAGCTTCTCTCCAGCAGTACCCCCTTCTTGAACCGTTTTTCCCCAGACTCTTTTCTATCCAAGCTCCCAGCCTGGTCCCTGCTGCCCCCTGAGGCCCTGGTCTTCTATCTCAGGCTCCTCTCTCTCCAGAGGGGGTCCCTCTCAGGTTCCCACTTTCACCAGACCTTGAGGAGGCCTGGGACCCGCCTCCTCCCTGAAGCCCCGCCCTTCTCCAGGCTCCTCCCTCCTCGGGTCGCTCCTTCCCAGGCCGCCCCCCTCCTAAGCAGACCCCTGGATCTAGGCCCCACCCTCATTTCTGAGCGCCTCCCCCAACCAGCCCTCTTCCCACGCTGTTTCTTTCTGTTTCCACCCATCTCATCCCCCTTTCCTAAGGCATTACCCTATTGCAGGCTCCTTCCCTCTTGGCCCCTCCCTCCCTGGTTCCCCCCAGACCCTCTTGCCAGGTCGGGTGTCTTTAGTAACAGTCCACGCCAGAAAAGCCCTGACCAGGCCCAAGACACGCTGTCTAAGATTCCCTCTGGGGAGGGTCAGGTCTTGACTTCAGCGGTGCTGAGACCCCCATCTGTGCCTCCAGGAGACCCGGCTGAATTGCATCCGCATTGCCAGGAAAGGTAAGTCCCCCTGGGTTCAGTCCTTCAGTAGCGGGTTTCTTACTTGCTGGGTTCTGGGGAGGTGGACCCTGGGTTCCCAGGCCTGTGGGAGCAGAGGAGGGTGGTCCGGCAGGCTTGGGGGTCAGGAAACATCTCCCTTTCTTGCTCCCTATGTGCCCCACCTCAAGGTCTCCTTCTTCCAGACTGGGCAGTAGGGACAAACCCTCATCCTGCCATGGTCACAGAAGGGGCCTTGGCAGGGGCCTGGAGGAGGGTGAGCCATTATGGTCGGGCCACGGGGGTGGTGGGTACTGGACACTGAGGTCTGTATCTTCCCCCTTTCCTATGGTGGGGAGAAGTGGGGACAGCATGGACCCTGTGGTGTAGGGATTGTCCCTGCTCCCAGATGGGGAATGTGGTTGGTTCCCCATCCTGAGATGCCCTAACCATGCTCTGGGTACATAATTCTCTGCCCCCATTGGCCTCCCAGGAGGGCAAAAAGGTGGGGTCTGAAGGCCCCACACATCCTCCATCTCCCGTCCACTGAAGGACGGGGAGGATTTGAGGAGGCAGAGAGGTGAAGGGAGCTAATATCCCTGATAGGGGCACAGGGCACGTAAAGCCTCTGCCATGGGAATGTGGAAGGTGTGAGGGATGATGAGGAGATGGGTTTGATTGAAAGGTGGGACATGTGCTGAGGATGAGGGGCAGATGTTTATTCCTTGGGGCTTAAGGTGGTCCTGATCTCCCCTCTGACCCTTTGTTCTGCTTTGTTCTTCCAAGCTGCCTGCAAGGAAAGCAAACAGCCCCTGGAGGTGTCCCAGAGGTCGGAGGAGATGGGGCTCATCCTGGGCATCTGTGCAGGGGGACTTGCCGTCCTCATCCTCCTCCTGGGGGCCATTATTATTATCATCCGAAAGGGGTGAGTGAGGCCAGTGCCCTGGCCCACCCTAGGCTTCTCTCCGTCAGAGGCCTGGTGAGCAGAGAGGAGGCTGGGGGCTGGTCAGGCAGTCTCCTGGCGGGTGTGTGGAGGGCTGCCAGCCTGGGCATCAGGCCTGTGGATGGACCCAAGCCGGGTTGGGGGAAGCCCGAGACTCTGCAAATGGAGCTGCCCTAGAGTGGCTTGGCTGGAGCCCAGTTCTAGCTGGTGCCGGGTGCCACTGTCCAGGCAAGGGCACTCACTGCCGGCTGCCAAGGAGCCGTGCTGGGCATGGGCACCGCCCTCCTGTGCCTGCTGGGCTGTTCTGATGGGGATGGTGTGGAGGTAACCTGACTTGGAATCCTCAGCCCCCCCGAAGGTCTTCGGCTCTCTTGTCTGCCCTAACCACGGGGTTGTGGTGTTGATCCTGAGGTGGGGGCAGGGCTCACCCCACTTCAAAGCAAGGACCCTCTGCGCTTCCCAGGCCCCACCTTCTCTTGAGCTCAGCTTGCCCTGGACTCTGTTACTGTTGATCCCTGAGGAGTCCTCCTGGGCCCATGACTCAGCGGAGACCTCCTTCCTGCCTGTGCCATCTCCTGGGCCTCAAAGGTCCAGTCCTTGTGTTTGTGAGGGATGCATTTTCCCAGTGCATTTTGCAGTGGGCAGAGTGAATCCCAGCATATCTTAGAATCCAGGATTTACAATTTTGGTGTTTTAGAAATCCAGGATTTGAGATTCTGAGAATCTCAGAATTTAGAATTACAGAGGCTCAGAGCCCAGAAACTGAGGGCTGCCATGTAGCTCAAGGACGTCCAGTCTAGTGGTTTTCCAGTCTTTCAAAAGCAGCAGAACCCATCTTCAAAACACCAAATAAACCTCTCCTGGGAGCTCAGTATATGGAGCAGCTGAAGGCTGAGCCTCTGGTTGGAGCCGAGTGGGGACTTCTGAGACCCCTTTGCTCTCCCTCCCCACCCCACTGCATTCCCCACCAGGCAGCCCCAGGATACTGTGGTCCAAGCCCCTTAATTGAGGGATGGAGATGCTGAGGCCCAGAAGGGGCATGGACCTGCCCAAGGTCACCCAGGGAGCCAGAGGCAGAGCCTGCTCCACCCTCTGCCCGCCTGGGCTCTGCCTTCTGTAGCCCTTGCTCCTGCCAGGCTGGGCACACATGGGTGTGTTGGCTCTGGGTCTCTGGGATGCCAGGAGCAGATAAGCGGGATACAGGGAGATGAGGGAGAACTGGCCAGGGCCCCCTTGCCTGAGGCCAGGCGATGATAGGAGAAAAACTCTCCTAGAGAGTCTGGGGGTGGGGCATGCCACCGATGGGGTGGCGTGGGGATGTCCAGTCCAGAGTGCTGGGCTCTGATTTTTCCCTTCCCGTAGTCCCTGTACAGATTCCTGAGACAAAATGTTTTAAACTATCATTTAATGACTATTACTCTGTGCCAGGAGTTCTATACACATCAGCCATTAGAACAGGAGCCATTGAACACCTCTGGGACTCAGAATACATCAGAGAATTCTTCCTTCTTAGATCCTGGCCCATGAAGCAGATCTAAGTCCCTTAGACAGGTCAGGAAACTATCATTAAGCGACTTGCCCATGTCACTTGGCTAAGTGGCAGGTCCTGACTGAACCCAGGCCTGACTGCAAAGCCCATCCTCCTCACGGCTGGGCACGAGAAGGGCCTCACCACAACTGGCACACAGTAGGTTCCTGTAAGTGGCAAGGCCCTGGGTGCTGGGTAGTGGTGCAGATAGAGAGGGCTGTAAGGGAGGGGTCAGATCTTGGGGGTTGCAGGTGGTATTTGAGGCTCTAGAAATTTACCCTCAAGGGAAGATTGGCAATGTAGGGGATGTTACCCACCCCTGCAAAGAGAGCGCCAGGCTCAGGAGAGGATGGGTCAGAGATGCTGCCAGAGCCTCACTAGGAAACCCTCCACTTTATGCAGCTGCTACTGGAAGCCTCTAGGATCCACCCCACCCCCCACCCCCCTGCCCCTCCTTAGGTCCTCTAAAAGCCATTCGGTCCCATTCTGTAGCACCTCGCTGCATCCCCCGAATCCTGCCCGACCTTCAGGGTCCACTGTGCTCCTGAGGGCTCCCCTAGTCTGCATGGTGGGGTGCCATGGGACAGAGCAGCTCTGGCAGGGATGGGGGTGTTCAGATCAACCTGGGGTACAGATGTAATGGACAGATTAGGAGGTTGTGGAGAGAGAGCAGCTCCCAGCTAGCCCCCGTGCACCCTGGTCCGCCCTGCGGACAGTGAGGCTGGATGCACCTGCCCTGGGGAACTCCGGGGTGCCCCTGGCCGGTTGGATCCCTTGGTTCCGCTTCCAGAGACCCTCCCCACATCCCTTTGCAGCCCTCCCCGCCCCGCCCCCCCCAACCCCGGCACTTCATTCACAGGCTTGCAGCGCTTTGCTCAGTATTTCTCTTCCCTGCTGGACTGAGAGCTTGCATGGGGGTGGAGGAAGTTCTGTCTTGTTGGCTATGTGTCCCCAGGGTCTGGCCCAGGGAACTTGGGTCCTCCTGAACCGCCCCCGCCAACCCAGCAGGAGGAGGGGGCAGGAAAGGGCTGAGCGCGTGCTTGCTGTGGGGAGATTATTATTAACCTCACTTGTTTAGAGGAGGAAATGGAAGCTCATAAAGGTGGAGTTCTTTTATTTAGTTTTCCTCATTTACTGATTACTCAATTCAATAAAATATCTAGGGAATATAACGTGCTGGGCACTGTCCTGGGCCCTGGGGATCCAGTGCTGGCAAACGCAGCCAAGATGCTGTCCTCTTGTGCTTTGTGGTTATAAGTGGGGGGCCTGGCATTAAACTAGAAAAAGCACAAATGCATAATTACAAATTGCGAAAAGACCAGGGTGTCGGGGTGGGGGGCAGAGAGAGGGTAAAGGGGGACATAATGTAGTTGGTGACTGTGGGGGACTCCTTAGGGAAGGCTCTTTTAAAGTCATGATATTTCAGCTGATACCAGAAGAACACCACTCCTCCAGCCCCTCCCCCTCCCCTCAGGGCCTCTGTGAACAGCTCAGGGCCCTGGACTCCTCCTCTGTCCCTGGGGTGGGTGACATGCTGTGTGACCTCGAGCCAATCTCCTGCCCTGGCTGGGCCTCAGTCTTCCCCTCCGCTCTCCTTCCCTTCCCTCCCCCATGATGGGTGACGTGGGGCGGGTGAGTGGAGGACCCTGTAGTGGGCCTGGACGGGGCCACAGGGGGAGCTGGCTCTGGCGGCAGGGTCCTGGGCCTGCTCTGGACTCTTGCTGACCCCCAAGAGCCCCAGGCAGACCGTGAGTCTCCGGGACCGGCTTCCCCACCTGGGAGCTGGGAATCAGACCTGCCCCCACTCCTCGCTGCTGGTACCTGGTGGTCAGGTCAGGGCTCTTGACCCCCCTGTGCTCTGGGTGCCCGTGAGGGGGTGACCCGGCTCCTTTCATGGACGCCACACCCAGGGGCAGTCTGGGTGGGTGACGAGGCCGCAGCATCCCCTGCCCCGGCCACTTGTTCCCTCCCAGGCACAGGCACGTGCAGAGGGCTGTCCCGTCAGGGGCAGAGGGGCCCGCAGGGGTGGGCGGCAGTTACCTTGAGTGTGGGAGCGGGGGTGTCCGCGTGTGTGAGCGCAGGCGTCTGTGCGTGAGCGTGTGTTTGTGAATGTACTTGTGTGTCAGTGTGTGACACTGACACATGTGTGTAAATATCTGTGTTTGTAAGTGCATGAGTGTGTCATTGTGTTTCTATGTATGAGCGTGTGTTTCTATGATGAGTGTGTCTGCATATGTGAGCATGCAGTGCGTTTCTCTTTGTGAACGCATGTGTGTATGACTGTGTGTGAAAGCTCTGCTTCCCTCCAGGCCCTTTCCCCACCTCCTTCTCACTCCAGCAGTGGGCTTGGGGAAGGTTCTAGAAGGAACCTTGGGTCCTGGTCCTCAGAGACTGAGCCCGGCCAGCCCTTGGGTCAAGGAAGGCCCTTCTGGCCTGTCGGTTCCCGGCCAACCCCGTCCCCAGCACGGAAAGCACCAGGCCCCTCCCTGCTCGGGGTGCTGCCCTGGGCCCGGCCTGGGGAAGGACCGTGGCCCACCTGTGCTGTTCTCTTTGCACGCTGCCAGGAGAGACCACTATGCCTACTCCTACTACCCGTAAGTAGCGCACCTGCCTCAGAGCCCCGCCCCTCCTGGGGAGCCCCTGCCCCACCCCGGCCTGGCCTGGCGTCAGCCCCTCCTCCACGGCCACCCTGTCTCTGAGCTTCCCTCCTCTGCTCTGTCTCTCCTCTCCCTGTCGTCCTCCTGCGTGGAGGTCAGGAGCGCTGGCTTTGTGGTCAGAGTCTCAGGTTCAGACGTGGCTTTGCTGAGCCACCCCAGGCAAGTCACTCGACCTCCCTGAACCTCTGTGTCCTCTCGCCCCTGAGGCAGCCCCTTGTGTCTTGAGCCACTCCTGCTGGGTGGGACCTCCTGACGTCAGACCGCAGTCCGCGTCTAGGAAGGTCCTCACCCGGGTCCCGTTCTGGATCCACAGCTCTGTGCGCGTGTGTGGGGCAGACAGATGGCAGCTCTCCACACGGTGCACACAGCTCCCAGGGTGCCACCAGCCCTTCTCCAGCTGGTGACCCCAGCTCCTCAGACCCACCATTTCCTGGGCACCTCCCCTGGGCTCAGTTCTTTGCACAGAATTCTCACAACAGCCCTGAGAAGAGGCACTGTGATCACCCCATTTTACTGATGAGGAAACTGAGGCTCAGGGAGGTTAAGGGACTCCTCAGAGGCCACAGGACAGGCAGAGCTGGGGTTACAACCCAGGCCCCGTCGGACTCCACGGTCTGTCCATGCTGCTCTGTTTCCTGCCTCTGTGATCGCTGACCCTGCAAGCCTTCCAGAACATTCCCTTTACCTGTGCTTGTCCCCTCCTTGCACAGCAGGCTCAGGTGGCCCTGGGCCAGCCCAGAGGACGGTGGTCTCTCACCTCCTCCCTGGACCCTCGTCTTGCATCGAAGTCACCCACCGTCACACTGGCTTTTCCAGCAACCACACCCCCGTCAACTACGTGGAGCCTCCAGCTCGGCTTTTCCAGGAGCTGCTGACAAGGCAGCTCGCCCTCCCTCTCTACTTTGCAGCTAATTTTGAACCTAAATGCAGAACTTTTCCAAGTGTCCATGTTACGTGGCATCTGCTTGATCTCACCCTGAGATGGGCTGGAGGCCTCAGTGCGAGGTGTCCCTCCTGGCTGTGTCTGTGGATCTGGTTGGTTGGTGTTTCAGGTTCTTCTTCCAAGTGGACCAGGAGGCCTGGGTGGGACCAGAGCCCTGGGGTACACCCCTGCAGACCCTCTAGGCCGGTATCCATGGTGACAGGCCCTCCTTGGGCACCATTGTTCAGCCAGCTTCACAGGCTGTCCTCTGTCTGTCTTCCCTGTGGTTGCTGGTGTCTGACCTGTCCCTCCCTCCCTCTGTCTCCTTCCCTCTCTCTCTCCCCTTGTCATTGTCCCCTTACTCTCCTCCTCCTCTGTCAGTCCTCTTGCCCCTTCTCCCTCCTCACTTCCCTTCCTCCTCCACCTTCTCTCTTATGTTGATGGTCAAGGTCACAGCCATAGAGGCTTCTTCTCACCTGCCCCCAAGGGGTCTTTCGCTCTGCCCTGGGCCACAGTAAGGGTGATGCCCAGAGCCCGCGGGTGGGGCTAGGAGCTGGAGGCCTGGGCCTGCTGAGCCATCTCTTGTCCAGACTTGGAAGGCCGCACCCACCGCAGTGCACAGCAGCACTGGTCCCCAGCGTGGACACAGAGCCATCTTAGCACAGGAAGGACGTCGAGGTCCTGGCAGGAGGGGCACCCAGAGGTCATCCTGTCCCCCTTGGGCCCCAGGCGGCTCTTGAGCCAGGAGGGGCTGAGTGGAGTTTGCCTGTTTGTCTGGGGGATCCCTGCACTGGCCTCTCCATCTCCATGGATGACCAGTGTCCCTGAGCCCGCGTGACCCGGAATTCCTCTCTCAGGTCTGCCTCACACCCTGCACGCTGTAGGGCCTAGAGGTGAACGGCTCTCTTGTCCCGAGCCTTCCCTGTGATTGGGCCCTGGCTCTTCTCCAGTCTCAGCGCAGGTCCCAAGTGCTTTCCCTTTGCCCGTCGCGCAGCCCCTCGGTCTTGGAGCTGTGGCCCTTGCCTCCCCACCGTCCTCCCTCCCACTTTCCTCCGAGTTCCCTGGGGTCACAAACGGCCATCCTCATCTGTAAAGCTGGGCTGCAGGCCTGGGCTGTGTGGCCCCTGCCCAGGGGCTCTCCAGAAGCTCTGCCCTCTCGGGAGGGGCCGGGGCCTCTCGCCTTCTCTCTCTGCTGCTTCCGGTGGTTGGATGGACTGGTGGGCAGTGACGGGAATAGGGACCCTGCGTGGATTTCTGTACAAGTCTGGTGTGGCCTGTGGTGCAACCATCCTGGGGGTTCTGGGGGGTAAGAAGAAGTCATGGTTGGAGTCATTCTGTGCCCAGTGAAAACTTATGAGACTGACCGAGTACTAGCCAGACTCTGCCATGAAGGAGTGTAGTCCAACCCCACTGCAGGAGGAAGAGTTCCCAGGGCAGCTGTGTGGTGAGGACGGAGGAAGGAAGGTTACCTATGGGCCTTGCTGGGGCTGGAGCTGGGGCAGGCATCTCCCTTGTTTGGGGTGCAGTGACTGTCTGCCGTGCCACCAGAATAGTCACCCGGAGTGACTTTCCTCCCCTTTCCCGAGCCCTCGGGGCCAATGAGAGTTAGATCCCAGCCTGAGGCCACTGCAGTTCCATCCCTTGCTGTCAGCAAAGGTCCCCTGGACAGGGACCCTGCCCAGTACTTCTTGGGGGAGGCAGCAGCTCACTGGGTCTGGTGGGCAAAGGATGGAGGCAGAGCCCCCTCAGCATCCAGAGATGCTTCTAGACTGGCTCCTGGCCTCAAGGCCCCCTGACTGCCAGACTTCCCCATCCACCTCTGGCTGCTGTCCTGCCCAGCTGAGCACCCATGTCTCCCATCAACCCTCCTCTGCAGGAAGCCAGTGAACATGACCAAGGCCACGGTCAACTACCGCCAGGAGAAGACCCACATGATGAGTGCCGTGGACCGGAGCTTCACGGACCAGAGCACCTTGCAGGAGGATGAGCGGCTGGGCCTCTCCTTCATGGACGGCCATGGCTACAGCCCCCGGGGTGAGTGCCCGGCCCTGCCTCGTGGCCCCCAGGCACTCCTCCCCCAGACTTCTGAGCCAACAGCCCAGAGCCCCACATCAGATGATTCTGTAACACCCCGAACCAACAGTGCTAAGCATCCTGCTGGTTACCAGCACCGGCCCTGGGAACACAGAGAAGGCGCAGCTGGTGATCTGTACTGTGCACTGGAGGAGCTTTAGGAAAATTGAGGACTTAGACACGGATTCATCTAAGAGGAGTGCGAGTTCACAAGTTAACTGTGGGAAGAGTTCTGGGGACTCAGAGGAGGGAGCGCTGCTGTGGGATCAGAACAGTCTCTTTCCTGCTGTGTGAGAGGAAGTGCTTGGGAGTCAGACCTCAGTCTGCATCTCAGATCCCCTTAGGTGCATGAGCTGGGGCAAGTGGCTTCATCTCTCTGGATGTCTGCTTCCTCATGTATAAAATGAGGGTAAAGATAATCTCTGCTAGGTCTGCTGGAAGACTAAGGGGTTGTGTGTACATCGTTTAGTGCTGTGCCTGGCCTGCAGGGAGAGTATAGCGGTAGTGGGTCAGCTGTATACGCTGGGGACCTGTCGTAAATTGCTTCATCACATGTCTTTTTATTCTACTTAGTGCTGATTTGTACAAAAAATAACATTTATGAACATCGTAAAGTCATAATAATACACCAAACACCGGTGAACCCCACTGGTGAATTTGAACGTCATCTGCGTGCCCCTTCCATATCCCCTACCTCCCTCTTATGTGTAAATATCCCCCTGAAATTTATGTTTATAACTTTCTTGCCTTTTGGGGAATAATTTTACCATATGTGCGTGTGTCCCCAAACAGTGCATTATATAATTTTGCTCATTTTCGAGCTTGATAGAAATGAAATTGCTCTCTATTTTTCAACACAACACCATGTTTCCAGTATTTACCCAGGTGGAAGTTTTGCTGTAGTTCATTTATTTTCTCTGATGTATAGCTTTCCACTGTATGAATATATCACAATTTATTTCTTCATTCTGGCATCCATAGGCAGTTGATTTGTTCCTAGTTTTCTTGTTATTACAAACGAGGCTGCTGTGAACATTCTTAAATGAATCTCCAGATGCACCTGCACAGCAGATTCTGGAAGTAGAACTGCTGGATTATAAAGTATGTGCTTGTTCTGCTTTATAAGACAGTGTCAAATTGTTTTCCAAAGTGTCTTTGCCTGTGTTCACTCCTAGCAGCAGGGTGTAAGTTTCCATTGCTCCACATCAAGATCAAAATTTGCCAGGCTTCTTCACTTTTGTCAAACTAGTTTGTATAAGATGGTAATTCTCTATAGTCTTAATTTACATTTCTCTGATTACTAGCGAGGTTGAATATATTTGCAAATCATCATTGGCCATTCAGGTTTCTTCTTCCATAAAATGCCTGTTCATGTCTTTTACCTAATTTTCTGTTCGGTTTTCTGTTGCTATCTTAGTGGTTTTTAGGAGTTCTTTATATATTTGGGATGAGACTCATTTGTCCCTTATGAATTGCAAATATCTTCTCCCAATTTGTGGCTCATCTTTGCAGGTTATTTATAGTATCTTTGGATGAACAGATTTTTATTTCAATTCAGTCAAGTTCATCAATCTTTTCCTTTTTGATTTCTATTTTTTGTGCTTGCTTAAAGAATTCTTCCTTACGTAAGGTCGTAAGATATTTTTTACTTTTTTCTAAAACTTTTAATATTTTGCATTTCACATTTAAATCTTTATCCATCTGTAGTTGATTTTTGTATGTGATATGAATTAAGGATTTTATTTTTTCTATAGGGAAAACCAACTGTCCCAGAATGAGGTATTATGGTTCATATTTTCACCACTGATTTGCAGTGCCACCCTTATCATATATCACATTCCCATACATATATGGATTGTGTTTTGGCTCCCTATTCTCTTTCATCGGCCCGTTTGGTGATTCCTGTACCAATAGCAAACTAGCTATCTAGGTCTTGATTTTTGACACATCAAGCCCTCCCAACTTAGTTCTTCATCAAGGGTGTCTTGGCTCTATTTGCGCTCATTCTCTTTCTTACAGATTTTAGAATCATCTTTGCAAGTTCCTTGGAAAACTTTGTTGGATGAATTTGCTTTGAATCTTTGGATCAGTTTTCATTTTGTAAAACTGAAACTCTGTATCCATTAAACGCCCCTTTCCCTACCTTCTCAGCCCCTGGCAACCGCCATTCTACTTTCTGTCTCTATGACTTTGATTACTCTATCTCATATTAAGTGGAATCATACGGTACTTGTCTTTAGGGACTGGCTTATTTCCATTAGCATAATGTACTCAAGGTTCATCCATGTTGTAGCATCTTTCAGAATTGCCTTTGTTTTCTTAAGTGTTTTTTATAATTGCTTTTTACAAAATATTTTATTTATTTATTAAAAAAAATTTGGGGGCCACGCCACACAGCATGTGGGATCTTTAGTCCCCCAACCAGGGATCGAATCCGTACCCCCTGCAGTGGAAGCACAGAGTCGTAACCACTGGACCGCCGGGGAATTCCCAGAATTGCCTTTCTTTTTAAGGCTGAATAATATTTCATCGTATGTATACACATACTTTTCTTATCCGTTTGTCTGTTGATGGACACTTGGGTTGCTTCCATGTTTTAGCTCTTGTGGATAATGCTATTACGAACACGGGTGTATACAAATATCTCTTTGGGGCCCTGCTTTCAATACTTTTGGGTATATACCCAGAAATGGAATTGCTGGATCATATAGTAGTTCTATTTTTAATTTTTCGAGGAACTGCCATACTGTTTTCCACAGTGGATGCACCATTTTACATTCCCACCAATAGCGTACAAGGGTTCCAGGTTTCCCCACATCCTTGCCAACACTTGTTTTCTGTTCAAGACAGTTTTTTTTATAGCAGCCCTCGTAAAGGATGTGAGATGGTATCTCATAGTTCTGATTTGCATTTCCCTAATGCTGGATGATGTGATGTTGGGCATCTTTTCATGTGTTTATTGGCCATTTGTGTATTTTATCTGGAGAATTTTTGAATTGGGTTGTTTGTCCTTTGGTTGTTGAGTTTTAGGAGTTCTGTATATATTCTGGATATTAATCCTTATCTGATGAACAATTTACACATACTTTATCTCATAGTGTGGGTTGCCTTTTTACTCTGCAGATAGTGTCTTTTGATGAACAAATGTTTACGTTTTGTTGTAGTCCATTTTGTCTTTTTTTCTCTTTTGTTGCTCATGCCTTTGGTGTCATAGCCCAGAAATCCTTGCCAAATCTGATGTCATGAAACGTTTGCCCTATGTTTTCTTCTAAGGGTTTTATAGTTTTGGGTCTTACATTTAGGTCTTTAGTCTTTTTTTTTTTTTTTTTTTTTTTTTTTTTG
>NW_020175402.1:6739873-6753571 GCF_003031525.2 Neophocaena asiaeorientalis asiaeorientalis
TCCCGTGTTTTTTTTTTTTTTTTTTTTTTTTTTTAATTTTTTTTTTTTTTTTTTTTGTGGTACGCGGGCCTCTCACTGTTGTGGCTGGCCTCTCCCGTTGCGGAGCACAGGCTCCAGACACACAGGCTCAGTGGCCATGGTTCACGGGCGCAGCCGCTCCGCGGCATGTGGGATCCTCCCAGACTGGGGCACGAACCTATGTCCCCTGCATCGGCAGGCGGACTCTCAACCACTGCGCCACCAGGGAAGCCCCTTTAGTCTTTTTTGAGTTAAGTTTTGTGTATGGTGTTAGATAAGGGTCCAACTTCATTCTTTTGCATATGGATGTCCAGTTTTCCCAGCATAAATGGTATTGATACATTTTTAGAATATCATATTTCTAAGTATTGGTCATATAGAGAAATGCAGTTGATTTTTATATGTATAGATGTTGATCTTATAACAATACACCTTGATAAACTTTCTTTTTTTATTGAAGTATAGTTGGTTTAGTTTCAGGTATATAGTATAGTGATTTGATATTTTTATAGATTATACACCATACAAAGTTATTACAATATTATTGACTATATTCCCTGGGCTGTATATTATATCCCTGTGACTACTTTATTTTATCACCGGTAGCTTGTACCTCTTAATCCTCTTCATCTGTTTTGCCCATCCTCCCACCCGTCTCCCCTCGGGCAGCCACTAATTTGTTCTCCATATCTGTGAGTCTGTTTCTGTTTTGTTATATTTGTCTATTTGTTTGGCTTTTTAGATTCTACACAGAAGTGAAAACATACAATATTTGTCTTTCTCTGTCTGATTTATTTCACTAAGCATAAAAGCCTCCAGGTCCTTCCATGTTGTCACAAATGGCAAGATTTCATTCTTTTTTATGGCTGAGTAATATTCCATTGTGTGTGTGTGTGTGTATATATATACACCACATCTTCTTTACCTATTCATCTGTTATTGGACACTTAGGTTGCTTCCATATCTTGGCTATTATAAATAGTGCTGCAAAGAACATTGAGGTGCATATCTCTTTTTGAACTAGTGTTTTCATTTTCTTTGGGTAAATATTCAGAAGTGCAATTGTTGGGTCATACGGTAGTTCTATTTTAAAGTTTTTGCAGAACCTCTGCACTGTTTTCTATAGTGACTACACCAATTCACATTCCTACGAACAGTGCAGGAGGCTTCCCTTTTCTCCACATCCTCACCAACATTTGTTATTTCTTGCCTTTTTGAGGATGGCCATTCTGATGGGTGTGAGATGATATCTCACTGTGGTTTTGATTTGCATTTCCCTGATGATTAGTGATGTTGAACATCTTTTCATGTGCCTGTTGGCCATCTGCATGTCTTCTTTGGAAAAATGCCTAAGTCTTTAAGGCATTTTGAGTTTATTTTTAAATATGGTATGAGAAAATGGTCTAGTTTCATTATTTTACTTGTAGTTGTCCAGTTTTCCCAGTACCACTTGTTGAAGAGACTGTCTTTTCCCCATTGTATATTCTTGCCTCTTTGTCATAGATTAATAGACCATATGTATGTAGGTTTATTTCTGGACTCTCTATTCTGTTCCATTGATCTATATGTCTGCTTTTGTGCCAGTACCATACTGTTTTGATTACTGTAGCTTTGTAGTATAGTTTGAAGTCAGGGTGCTTGATACCTCCAGCTTTGTTCTTCTTTCTCAAACTGCTTTGGCCATTCAGGGTCTAAACTTTCTGATTAATTCTAATTTGTCTGTAGAATCATTCAGATTTCCTGAGTACAAAGGATCTGTGAATATTGACAGTTCTGTTTCTTATTTATCGTTTCTTATCCTTTTTTTCCTTATCTTTCCGCATGGCACTGGCTGGAACCTCAAACGGAAGTGGTTATAGCAGAAATCATTGTCTTGTTTTCCTGGTTTTAAAAGAAATGCTTCTAACATTAAAACAGCGAGAATGAAATTTGCCATAGGTTTTTGGAGGAAATGTCTTATCAGATTAACAAAATTCCTTTCAGTTTTTAGTTCGCTAAGAGATTTTATTTTAAATGGGCATTAAACTTAGCAAATGCTTTTTTTTCTGGATTTACTATGATGCCATATTTTTTTCCTTTAGTTTGTTAGTGAGGTGAGTGACATTTTTAGATTTTCTAATGTTAAAATAACCTTCAATTCCTGGGGTAAATTCAACTTGGTCATCATGCATAATTTTTTTTAATGAATTATTGGAATCAGTTTAATTATAATATTGTTCAAGATTCTAAAGTTGTATTCCTGAATGGGATTGGCCTATAATTTTTCTTTTTTTATACTCTCTTTGTCTGGTTTCTGGTATCAAGATTCTGTTTGTCTTATAAAATGCATTGAGGGCTTCCTTGGTGGTGCAGTCATTGGGAGTCTGCCTGCCGATGCAGGGGATGTGGGTTCGTGCCCCGGTCCGGGAGGATCCCACATGCCGTGGGGTGGCTGGGCCCGTGGGTCTTGGCTGCTGGGCCTGCGCGTCTGGGGCCTGTGCGTCCGGAGCCTGTGCTCTGCAGCAGGACAGGCCGCAGCGGTGGGAGGCCCGCATACCGAAAAAAAAAAAAAAAAGCATTGAGGGCTCTTCTCTTTTTTCCTTATCATGGGAGATTGGAGTAACTGACTCCTTGGAAGTTTGGTGGAATTCACCTGTGAAATAATCTTTTTTTTTTTTCTTTATGGAAACATTTTAAACTTTTAATTCAATCTATTTAAAGGAGTAAAGGACTATTCAAGCTTTCTGTTTTTTTCAAGACACTTTTAGTAAGTTATAGTTGTCTAGGAATGTGTCCATTTCATTTATGTCTTCCAATTCATTGACATGCATTTATGCATCACGTTCTCTTTGTGACCTCCCTCATTAAATTTACACACACAGTAGTAGCTGTTATCAACCCTTCATCTTACAAATGAGGAAACAGAGACCCAGAGAGGAGAATCACTTGTCCAGATCAAGCAGAAGGTGGCAGAGTCAGGATTTAAATTCAGGTCTTTCTGAATTGCAAATTGCTGTTTCTGCTATATCATGCTGGGCCTAGAGGACCGGGTAGGATTTGGACCGGCAGAGATGGGAAGGAAAAGGCAAATGTGCACGAAGAACAGCATGTGTAAATGCACGGAGGTGGGCACAGAGGACGACATGGAGAGGTTTGCGTGGGCTGAAAACTCAAGTGGGTGCTGGGGAGAGTGGGAGGTAAAGGTGGTGTGGGCACATGCCTTGCTGCTGAGTCTTATGGAGAGATGCAGTGAGCCAGGAAACACGGGTTCTGCTCCCAAGGAACTCACTGACTAGTTGGGGAGATGAGATTGACCCAGGGAAGTCCACACTAGGCTAATTGCCAGGGGGTAGTGGGGACAGTTAGTGCTGCCATAGTCTTGAGAAGATACACCCTTGGGCAGGGGAGGTCAGGGTTTTGGCTAAGATGGATAAGATTTGACTGATGGTGAGGAGGGCGGGGCCCCTGAAGGCAGGATGCAGGACACGGGGGAAGGTGTGACGGCTGGGAAGCTCAAGGTGTATTCGGGCGACTGGAGCTCAGTCTCAAGGCTTCTCTCTCTTTCTTTATGCCCCATGCTGGTCTAGCCGCCACTTCCTTCTTTTCTTTCCAAACAGTGGAGGCCAGAGTTTTGTGGTTTAGAACAGAAAGCCATGTTGATTTTGATGTATCCTCAATATGGAAGTTTTAAATAGGGACTTCCCGTGCTGAGTAAATGTTGAGCTGGGATGTTCCCAAGATGTTGGAACGTGCCCCCTTCGACTCTGATCTTGCCTATGAAAACCCTCAAACCCTCTGGGCCCTGTCCATCCGGAGCTCTTGACCTGTGTGGGAACCAGTCGGTCCGGCCAAATGGTTCGTCAAATAAGTGCCCCTTATTTGACACCACAAATGCCCCTTTATCAGGGAGAGGAAAACAGAGAAAGACAACAGGATCCCAGAGTCAGTTGGGCCTGGGTTTGAATCCTGCTGCTTCCACTTAAGGAGCAGGTAACTTAACCCTTCTGGGCCTCAGTTTCCTTGTTTAATAGGGGGGGATAACAATAGCACCTACTTCATAGGGATATTCTAAGGATTGAATGACTTAAGAAACATGCTAGGCATATGAAAGCACTCAGTGTGTTAGATATTGTTAGCTATTATTACAGACTGTGTTTCTTTAAAGTTATTTGCTAATTGCACATAGTGAAGGAAAAATGTAATATGCTGCTAGATTGTATAACCGGTGGCCTGTCTTCATCTGAGGGTGGATGGCAATCGGGGAAAGTGCCCATCTTTGAGGAAAGTCTGAGGATCTCCACTTTCAAATGAGGAAACTGAGGTCCAGAGAGGTCAAGCGGCTTGAGTTGGAATTCAAATTCAGGCTTCTCCGATTCCACACCCAGTGTTCTTTCCTCTGGGCCTCAGCCCTCGCCGCAAAACATCAACTGTCCAGTGGTTACTCCCCAAAATTGTCCGCCAATCATAATGGAGCTGGAGAGAGCCTGGGAGAGCCCCTGAGTGGTGACCTTGAAGCTGATGGCTGGCTCTTACCTTTCTTCTTCTCTTCCTCCCTTTCAGGGGCTTCCAGCTGTGGGCAAGCTGGTTCTCGGGGTATGTGTGTGTATGGGAGAGGCGGGAGTGGGGGGGCGGTGTGTGTTTGTGTGTGTGTGTGTGTGTGTGTGTGTGTGTGTGTGTGAGTGTGACTGAAATCCCATGGTAATTCATGGGTGAGAAGAGTAAGGACCTGTCTTCTCTGGGCCCCAAGAAATGGAGGGTCTTCTTGGCAGCATCATTGTTCATCGTCCTTTGTCTTCGGGTGGTCTTATTTGTAGAACATCTTGTGTTGCTCTCGGGCTCACCTGGAAGCCGCCCAGCTTTGGTTCTGGCTTCCTGTCTGGACCCCAAGCAAGTGGGATTTTTTGCTTGTCTTCACCCATCGCAAGATGGTTCCATGTCTACTTGTGAGGCTGTATCAGGGCTTCCAACCCTTCAAGATCTCTGGGATGAGCTGTTGGATTCTGCACCCGGAGAGCTCTCTCTGGAGCCGTTGGCATGGTTTCCACGAAGAACACTTAGGACCCCTTCGTCTCTGAGTTCTTTGAGCCAGCAGAAATCTTGTTTTCTTGAAACCTTTGTGCTTGTCTTGTGTGTTTGTGGTAGATGGTCTTTAGAATTGTCAGGTCCTGGACCAAGATCCTACGGTGGAGAAGGACCAAGACAGAAAGGCCACCTCTTGTCAAACAGCTGCTCTGGCTTTCTGGGACTCCAGAGGTTCCTGCCTTTCCTGGAAGCTCCTGATCATGCCGACAGCTCCATCTGCAGGTGTCCACGTGCCAGGCACTGGGCTGGGTGCTTCATACACATTATCTTATTGAATATTTACATCATCATCTTGGAGAGTAACAGTTTTAATCTTCATTTGTCATAGGAAAAGGGAAATTTCTGGAGAGTAATTAACACCCCCAAGGTCACATGCAGAGTTGGGATTTGATCTGAGGCCTGTCTGACTTCAGAGCATGTCTCTTCATCACTGTATTACACTGTGTTCCCCTGAGGATGTTTCATGAAACAAGCTTTCCTGGTGAAAGAGGGAGGTGAAACATTGTTATTTTCCTCCATCTCTTGGAGATTTAAAATACACACTAACTTGTTGGAAGCCCTGAGAGGTTTAACAGGGAAAAAAAACCCTACTTATTTTTGTTTAAAACAATTTCACAGACTCCTTTAAAACGTAGAGCCCCTCCTCATCCTCCTTCTCTTCTTTTTAATGGAATACCGTTGAGTCATCTGGCACAACCAGTATTTTCTGGAACACACCTGGACAACCACTACATTAGGCAGATCTCTCCTCTTTGGATCTCAGTTTCCCTATCTGAAAAACTAAGGGTTTGGCGCATTGGACCACGAATGTGTAACTGGCACATGACTTGCCCTCCAGCTGTAAGCAGCTAGAAATCTGGATAAAATACGTGAAACAGTTGTTTTCAGACATCGGGTACCAGGCACCTCATGACTGTGATTCCCGAGAGAAGAGAAACACACGAGGTGAGCCTTGCCTGGCATCACCTTTCTACTTGGAGGCAGTTTTCAAACCTCAGCACAGGAAGGGGAACCCAAGCAGGGCCTGCAGTCTCCCTGAATTGAAGAGGCAGAGATTGGACTTCGGGGAAGTGGAGCTGCACAGAGAGGGGGGTGGTGGTGTCCGTCCCGGTGCTGCATTCATTCTGTCTGTTAGTCATGACTAGGAATTAGAGGCCAGGCACCAGCCAGAGAAGGCTCCCCAAGGAGGGTCATTTTAGCTGAGACCTGAAGGATGAGTATGAGTCCACCAGGCATAAAGGGGGGAGTGTTTGAAGCAGAGGAAAAGCATGTGTGAAGGCACAGGGCAGGGAGAGGGCTGGCATCTAGGCCCCGCTGGGCAGAGAACAGCGGTGAGACACGCGGAGAATGAGCCCCTGCACCTCTCCCAGGCCAGGAGAAGGGAATGAGTGTGTGGGAGTGAGTGTTGGAAGGTGGGTGTGGCTGGGCAGGACTGTTTTCTCAATCCCAGGACCTGATCTAAGGACCAGGGTGGGATGTCCTTGGGGATGCTGACCAGGAGAGCCGGGGAGGGGTGGTCTGGAGGGAGGGGATAGTTTCGTGGGGCCCGTGGGGCACCGTGAACCTCTCCGCCTCTTCCCCACGGGCTGAGCCTACGCACAGGCTGACAACGGAAATGCTTACGCAGGAGAAACGCCTCTGTTCAGGTGCTTCCCGTTAATCTGCAGAAGGGGTGGCGGCAGCAGCTAGTTTCGGGACTTGCTTGTCTTTGAATGGGGGTAATTGCTGGGAGTTGTCAATGGTCCAGATTGTTCCCTGGAAGAGGGGAAGGAAGGAGGGATGTCACGGGCTCTGCTGAGCGCTTCCCCCTGCAGGCAGCACGTGAAGTCACAGAGGGGTGGGCCCTGCAGGGGAGCCCAGGAGGGTGAGGGGACCACGGGATCACAGCAGGCAGGGCCGAACCAGAAGGGCCCTGCGAGTTCATATGAACCAATCCCCTCAGTTTATAGATGGGGAAACAGATGCAGCAGGGAAGGGGCCACCCAGGGTGGGCCCAGCCAACTGCTTGGCTCCAGCAAACAACCCAGGCGTCCTCCACGCTGGCCGTGCTCCCTTCCCTCCCTCGGCCCCCTGAGTCCATCTGGGGTTCCCCAGGCTGGGGCCCGTGTGTATCAGAAACCCCTTTCCCTTTCTCTGACTACAGGAGACCAGCGCAGTGGTGGGGTCACTGAGGCCAGCAGCCTCCTGGGGGGCTCACCGCGGCGTCCGTGTGGCCGGAAGGGCTCCCCGTACCACACGGGGCAGCTGCATCCCGCGGTGCGTGTGGCCGACCTCTTGCAGCACATCAACCAGATGAAGACGGCCGAGGGCTACGGCTTCAAGCAGGAGTATGAGGTGCACGGCCCCAGTCCAGCCAGGACCCCTCGCCAGGGCCTTGCCTGGTTGCTCCTCCCTGTGGACCCTGGCAGCCCTCAGCCCAGCCCTGGATGGACCCATGCTCTGACAGTCCCCAAATTCAACCTAATGTTTTGACCTTGACCTTGATCCTAACCTCAGACTGACCTGGTTTCTAACTCTCATCCTAACGCTGACTTGAAAACTGATCTTGAATCTTATCTCAGTCTCCATCTGGACCCTGCCGGGATCCTTATTCTATTCCTGATATGAACCTGACCACCAACACTGACCCTGACCTCCAACCTAAATCCCAGTCTGACTTTGACCCTGACTCTCATCCTAAGCTCCGTTTGGACTCTGACTTGAATCCCATCCTACCTCCATCTGGACTTCATTTGACCCTCACCTTTACCTCCTTCCCAGCTCAAACCTGGATTTGCCCTAAACCTGACCCTCATTCTAAAATGTCTCTGAACTCTAACCATCTTTTCCCCTCTTTTCTCTCTTCCCCCTACACAGCTTGGTATTGAACTTAGTCCCTCACTTACAAAGGAATTTACAGTGACTTTATTTCAGGCCCCAAGTTTAACCCTGAACCTGGCCCTTGTCGTGGTCCCACTCCCATCCTCTTGAGGGGATAGGGCTCTTATGAGAGAGGGGCTTCCCTCCCTCACTAACTACCACTTTCCCTTCTGGCAGAGCTTTTTTGAAGGCTGGGATGCTACAAAGAAGAAAGACAAGGTCAAGGGTGGCCGGCAGGAGCCCATGCCTGCCTGTGAGTCCTGGGGGAGGGCCTGGGGTCTGGGGCAGCGGGGTGGGATGGAACAGGAAGCAGCAGAACAGAAGAGTGAGCCATTTATTGAGGGCCTGTCTCGTGCCAAGCTGTGTGCTGAGCATCACACCTGTTATCTCACTTCGTCCTCTCAGTAACCCTGTGAAGTGGATGTAGTAGAACTCCCACTTTACAGATAAGGAAACCGAGGCTTGGGAGGTTAAGCCCCCTGCCCAAGGTCACACAGCTAATATACTTGTGTGAGCAGCACAGGACCTCAGGCCTTCTTGATGCTGCAGTGCAGACACTAACCACTGGCCTGCCCTGCCTCCAGCAGTACCAAGGGCCTACTCGTTGGTCCTGAGCCTCTAGGTTCCCTGGCTGACCTGCCTGTGCCCCACCTCTGGCCTCCAGGAAGCTTCCCCCACTGCCTCAGCTCTGGGCTCCCCAGTTCAGCCCCTGCCCACCCCATGGCCACCTGCTCTGTGTTTCCAGATGATCGGCACCGAGTAAAACTGCACCCGATGCTGGGAGACCCTGATGCCGACTACATTAATGCCAACTACATAGACGTGAGTGCCTCGCCCCGTCATCTCTGCTGACCGGCCCTGCCCGCTCCAGGCTCACTGTCCAGGCAGGGCGGGACCTGTCAGGGAACAAATGGGGGTTCACGTGGCTGGGTTCTGAGTGCCCCCACCTCCTGCAGTCAGTGCCACGGAGCTCAGCCGAGGGGAGGAGAGGGTGGGCGGCAGCTGTCAGGAGGGCTTCCTGTAGGCCAGAGTTGGCCTGAGAGACGGGGGATGGGGATGGTGGAGGGGAGTGTCAGTGAGGCAGAATGGAGGGAAGAGGGCAGACAGCTAGGCCTAGATATGAGGAAGGATCCCGTCTTGGGGAGGGGCCAAGAGCCTGGGGGTGGGATTCTGGTGATACACAGCGAGGCTGAAGGCAGACAGGGGCTGCGCTGAAGGCCACGAATGGCAAGCTGAGGAATTTGGCCTTTTCCCTAGGGGCACCAGGGAGTCATTAAAAGTGTTTACCCATGATCAGAGCGGTACTGTAAGAATAATAGCTCAGGTTTATTGACCATGTACTGTGTGCCAAGCACTGTGCTAAGCACGTTATACCAAATAATTACCTTTATATAATCCCTGCAACCACTTATGCGGTAGTTAGCATTGTGTGGTCTCACTTAACTGGGGCTCAGAGAGGTGAAGCTACTTTTCCCAGGTCACACAGCTAGGGAGTGGTAAAGAAGAGATTCAAATCTCAGCCTGTCAGGGTCTCTGCTAACCATGAGACTGTCCTGCCAGCCATAGCAGCAACTGCTCGGGCTGGACCAGAGGGAGGGGCCAGAGACAGGGCAGGCAGCCAGGGGGCCTGAGCTTGAGTGTGAAGGAGAGGTGATGAGTCCGCTCCCCAAGTGTGGATGAGGGTGAGACAGGACAGGCCCAGGAGTCGGTCCCTGATCAGACTCCCTGACCTGCAGCGAGCCGAGTTTGGTAGAGAGTCATTTATTCATTTGTTAGCTATGTTTTGAGCACCTACTGTGTGCCAGGCATTGTGCTGGGCACCAGGGATACAGCAGTGGGCAAGCAGACACAGTCCCTGCTTTCCGTGAACATATAGATTCTAGTTGGGGAGACACATAAGCGTACAAGTAAAATAAATTCAGACTGGATGGAAAAGCACAGGCCAGAAAAGAGGAATGACTTCCTCAGCGTCACACAGCAAGGTGGTGGTAGTGCCAGGGTTAGCTGTGCCCGGCAGCATGGAAGCAGAGGGCTTGTGCTGGCCTTGGGTGGCTGGAGAGGGAAGGGAAGGGTGGCCCAGGTAGGAGCGGCATGACCGGCTGGAGGTGGAGGAGGCATGTATCTGGGAGGGGGGGAGTCAGGGACTCTGGAGGTGACCTTTCCTTTCCTTTGTCTTCATTCCCTCCTGGTGGCCAGATGCGCTACCCCGTATTTCCCAGAATTCCTTACCTTCTCCCCCACCTCCCATCCTCTCCCCTGGCTGGGCTATGGGGCCGGGCCTGGCCTCACCTCTCAGACTTGGGCAGTTTTGGTGACAGGGGCCTTGCCTCGGTCTCCTCAAGGTCCTCCTTGGCTTCACCTTGGGCCCCGGCAGGGACCTGCCCCTCCCCCTCTCTTGCCCAGCCCTCGCATCTCTGCTCTGCCGCCCCTGCTGGCATCACCCATTCTGGCCACTCCTGTGCTCCGTCCACCTCCATCTGCCTCTGGCCTAATATCTGTCTCTTTTGCTTTGTACTGTTCCCTCACTGGAATCATTAAGATTCGGATAAACCGTGAAGTAAGTATCACTCTCCCCATCTCCTCCTCCTCCTGTCTGTCTGACTGGCTATGTCTCAGACTCTCTCACAGTCTCTGGCTGTCTCTCTCTCTGTCTCTGTCCTCCTTCCCCTCCACCTGTGCGCCCAACACCAACCGTCCACTTCAGGGGCTGCCCAGGGCTGAAGATTCGACACGATCCCTGTTTAAACCATTCCCTTCATCTCCTCTGCCCTGAGACCGGCTGGCAGTGTTGGGGCGCCTCCGGGTGCCTCCCCAGGCTCTGTTCTTCACCGGCTATCACCTCTGTCGCCCTTGTCCCGGGCTCCCCATGCCTGATGAATTCTCACTAGCCGCACCTTTTGAGGGCCTGGGAGGGGTGCGATGGGAGGAGCTGCCCTGGGTACCGCGTTTCAGCTGCTTGGGGGTCAGGGCCTTCCAGGAAGCAAGGATGGCCCCGGGCAGTCCCCTTAATACTAGTTTCCCTGGTGTTCAAATCCCTTTGTGATCAGTTTGCTTGAAACTCAACCCTCGCTACTTTGCCCTCAATGTAGCCCTAATTTGAATGTTTTATTTTGGGGGAGCAGTAAGGGTATTTTATTTTCAAAAATTGTGCTGTGTTTGGGCCTTTTAAGAATTAAAAAAAACCCCAATTCATCTAGCAGTCCTCTGATTTGTCTTTCAATACGTATTATTTTCGTAATAGTTGATGCCCGATGGGATTGTTTTCTTTTTTGCGTACTTCGTCTGTTTTATCTCCTTTTTTCTTTTACAAATATATTTCTTGCTTTTTTTATGATTGCAAAAATACAATTCATCATTAGACTCTGAGACAGCACGGAGATACCTAATATATAAAGTGTAAGGTCCTGGCTGTCGCACCTGCTGGAGATGACAGTTGTCCCAGATGTGCTTCTAGACACCCTCTGCCTTGTTTTGAGTTGGTTTAAACAGTTCATTTGTAAAGTTCCTAAACTTAAGTGGAATATTAGGCCCACAGAAGGCAGTGGATGTACTCAGCCTTAGCGCCCCCCCCTTAGGAGGTGATGAATATAGGTCGTTGTATCAATACTTTACGTCTCAATCTCCACAAAACACACTACTCATTTAGCTATTGTCACACTCTTACGAAATGCCCCGAGGAGACTTGGCTTAATTAATCTTCAAATGTCCATTAACGAGAGTGTCATTGGCTGAGCACCTGCTCTGTGCCAGGCACATCATGCCATCCTTACCACACTCTGCAAGGGTGGGACCTGCATTTGGCAGGCGAGAAAATTGAGGCTTAGAAATGTTGAGTGGCTGACTCATGGCCCCACGGCTCTGGATTAGCTCAAACCCATCCTGAGCCCTCCACCCTTACACAAGACCCTGGATCTCTCCCTTTGGGGGCATCAGGGTGCCCTGGGGTCTTGCCCACCGTGCAAGTCGTCAGTCTCCCAGCTCCACTCACTCAGAGGCGCCAGGGAGGGGTGGGAGCAGGCCCCTAGGACATGCTGATGGCCCAGAGTGTGAAGACCTCTGCTCGCTAATCCTGGTCTCTAAAGTGGGTGTGCTCAAGGTGTCTCCTTATCTTCCTTTAACATCTGATCATTTAAAACTTTCCATTTCACTGTCCTCTGTGTGATATAATTGTGTAATACATATATGCAATTCAAAAGTTAATATGCAGGTATTGAAGGCCATCTGTCTAAAACCTTGTTCAGTTGTTTGCTGTATACTGACTAGCAATTGGGCACTGGCAGTGTGCTGGGCACTGGAGGGACAGAGATGGATGAATCAGAAGAGACCCTGGCTCTCTCACGTGAGATTCTCAGGCAGACCGGTTTTAGGTGGAGTAGCTTGTTCCCAGCTTGACTAAGGCTGGGGGTGGAGGGCAGCACAGAAGCAGCACCCCTCTGACCCCAGATGCCCAGCAGCTCCCCTGAGGACTTGAAGCACAGGCAGTGGCTGGGGAGATGGCAGGAGGGAATTAGGCTAGACCCAGAGAGGTTCCAGTAGTGAGGGCTGAATGACTCTGGGAGGCTTTTCGCTATTGGTAACGTTGACTATGTTTTGGTCATTTTCATGGGAACGTGTAGGTATACAACACGTGCATGTCTTGCTATTATCCTCATATTCCGGAGGAGAACAGAGGCTTAGAGAGCCTGGCTACTCAGAGTGTGTTTTGAAGCCCAGCCTTGGCACCACCTGGGATCTGCTTGGAAATGCACAATCCTGGGCCCTGCCCCAGACCTTCTGAATCTGAATCTGCCTTTTAACAAGATCTCCAGGGGATTCATGTGCACGGTAAAGGCTGAGAAGAGCCCACTTAGTGCCTGGAATCACACAGCTGCTCCTTGGTAGAGTTGCAACAGAGACCCAGGTCAACTTGACCCAAGACTCAGATTCTTAACCCCTGTTGTAAACCACTGTCTGCCCAGGAATTCTTGACACCATTTAGATCTCCAGGGGTACTCGTTGGCCTTTAAAGTAGTAGTAATAGTAATGGCTGTTATTGATTAAGTACTGGCTTAGTGCTTGACATGGTGCCAAGCCCTTGGCATATGTAACTTTATTTACTCCTCACAAGAGTCCAAGGAAGTAAATGCTATAAATATTCCCATTTTATTTATTTATTTTTTGTGGTATGCGGGCCTCTCACTGTTGTGGCCTCTCCCGTTGCAGAGCACAGGCTCCGGACGCGCAGGCTCAGCGGCCATGGCTCACGGGACCAGCCGCTCCGCGGCACGTGGGATCTTCCCAGACCGGGGCACGAATCCGTGTCCCCCGCATTGGCAGGCGGCCTCCCAACCACTGCGCCACCAGGGAAGCCCAATATTCCCATTTTATAGATGTGAAAATACAGGCATAGAGAAGTAAAGGGATTCGCCCAAGGGCACGTACTTAGCAAGAGCTATGCAGAGCAGGGATTTGAACTCTGGCAGTCTGACTCCAGGGCCCCTTGGGCCTGGGAAGCCCACGGGGCCAGAGGATTTGCTGGGAGCTGTGAACTTGAGGCAAGTGGCCGAGCTTGGTTGTTTCTCTTGCACCGGCCTCGCAGTACTTCTTACCTATCCCGTGTTGCCTACATTGATTCCCTGGGTGTCTCCTGTGGGCAGGACCTCATGGGTGGCTAAGGCCCCAGGGTGGGGATGGAGTCTGGCTGGTTCCACTTCTCAGCCTGAGGGCTCTGGGGATGGAGGACGAAGTAGCTCTTGGCCTCTCTTTCCTGGGAGATAATGT